>NW_022111353.1:2524987-2532070 GCF_000313985.2 Echinops telfairi | reverse complement strand
TCCATTACACATGCTCAGAGGTTCCAACTTTTAGCCAGGAAGTGGTGGTACACCTAGGTGGGTGTTACACCTGGATTGGTCCATCTAATCCAGGTGAACTTGATTCAGCCAATGGGGTCGACCACGCCTCTCAACAGGGCCCCTGAAAAGACCAGACAGCAATAGGTTGTTCATTTTCTTTTTTACAGCATGTTCCATGAACGCTGTTTGCACGACTACTTTCCACCTTGTAAAGTTCTAGTTTGGTGAAACAAAGGTAATCCACCTTGAGACAGTCCTTCAGTTAACCTCCTCATTGATTGAAGACGACGAACATAACTAGTTTAAAAAAAATTTCTTCTCTGATCCCTCTGGAACCAGAGTCCAGAGTCTCACAGTTGGAACAAGGGATTCAAAACGTTCTAAACTGCTACTTACCCATAGAGTTGGGGTGGTGAGGGGAGGAGTCTGTGAAAAAAGGCAAATAAAAATAACAAAAAGCTTTCCTACTAGGTTGCAGGTGCTTTTTGCCCAATACACAATTCCTGCTGGCTCAGGAAAAGTCTGCTCTCCAAGACAATTAATTTCCCTTTGATCCTTCCAACCATGCACCTCCGCCTAAAGCCATGTCTGCCACCCATTCCCCTTCTCAGTCTGCTCCATCTTTCTCTCCTCTTTATCTACTCTGGAAAAACAACTGGGAACTTGCCCCTCTGATCTGGACACATATTAATATGAGTTTAAATATCTCCCTCAGTCATACAATCTTACCTGGCATGATATCTACGTAATTCGTACAACCACTTTATACCCCAAAGACACGGAGACCATCTGGGTAGTGGCTCAGCAGGGAGTTGATGGAATTCATGCCCAGGAGCAGCATAGACCAGTGGGCTCTTATGAGGCTCCTGATGAGACCCTAAGTGGAATTATGAACTAGGTCATGGGGCTCACACTCTCTGCAGTGACATGGATATACATCTCATTGAGGGCATGCAAAAGGCAGCTAAGAAAGCAGTCAATTATGAGAAGATTAGAGAAATCCTTCAAGAGCCAAAAGAAGAAGATCCCACCTAGTTTTTAGCTTGCCTTTCAGGTTTTTTTTATTAAGTTCACCAGGGTTGATCCATCAACACCAGCTGGCACAACCTTACTTCATTCAAACTTCATCTCACAGTCAAATCCTGACATTAAAAAAAACAAAAACAACAACTTTAAAAGAATATCCCCAGGTGCTACAACAAGATCTTCTCAATGTGGCCTTTAAGGTTTTCAATAACAGGGAGGAACAGGAAAAAATAGATAAACTAGAAAGGGAAAAGCTAAATACCAGCTGCTGGTTAATGCACTTCAGGGTAAAATAGGTGAATCCAGACCTTCAAATGCTGGCCCACAAGTAGTTAAGCCACCTAGACTCTGCTTGAAATGTTCCCAGACCGGAGGGGAATGGGGGCAGGGAGGTGCATTGAGCACGCAAATGCCCCATCCTCCCTCTGGTGAAGCCTTGCCCACATTGCAGACAAGGAGGGCTTTGGGGAGTTGACTGTCCTTTCTGACAGAGGGTGGGAAGGACAGAGTCTTCCACAACACCTCCAGAGCAACCAGCTCAAGACACTTGGTTGTCAGAGTTTCTAGACTTGGTAACAGAGGAATGATGGTGCCCAGGGCTGATGACCCCCACAGAAATCACCCATATTACCTAAGAGCATCTCTTAGGTAAGCCTAGTTCTTTCCTTTTAGACATGAGGGCCACTTACCCCACACTACCTGAACATTCAGGATAAACTTCTTTAGCACCAACCACTACTGTAGGAGTCTCAGGTAGTGGATAACAACCCCTCATTATACAACCACTTGTATGTACCTTTATAGTAGACAATTCTCACACCATTTTCTAGTCATACCAAAATTCCCTATCCAACTACTGGGCAAAGATCTTCTTATTAAATTCAAAACAGTGGTAACTTTTCATTTACCAGGGGCCTCCTGGGTTCCAAACTTGCTGATTTTCTTACAAGACACACCAAACACTCCTTCTTCCTCCATTTACACCCAAAATAAGTCTAGTGTCCCGGCATAATCTGTTGTCAATATGAGATTTAAGAGTGAAAGGGTGGAGTTTAGCCTCTCAATCAGGTCACAGCTTCATGACCTTATTTGGAGGCACTAGGAGATAAATAACTCGCTGTTGACAAAAGATATGGCGCTACTCTAGAGCTCTGGAGCTGGAAGAGCCACATGTAGACCCTTGCCAGCACTGAGACGCTTATACCACCACTGGATCCACAAGACCTTCCATCCACTGGCCGGTGATCTTCCTGCATTCGGAATCATTGCATGTGTTTCGTGAGTCTAAAGAGGACTTTATGGATTGGTATCAGACATATGGACTAATATAGGACGTATGGACTTGATCTGGACTGGGATGGGATTTTTTCTCAATATTGAACTGCTCTTATATATAAAGCTCTTTCTTACACACATATGAGTGTCTATGAATTTGTTTCTCTAGCCTACCTAGACTAACACAAGTCCCATGGCTCCTACCACTTCTGGGACTTCTCAGTTTCATATGTGTAATTCTGAGGATCTGGCATTGTCTATTTCCCTTTCTTCAAACTTTTTATAGGAAGGCATACATGCCTTCATAAATTGAACCTACATGGAGCATTATGTAGCTGGGTTTCCATCCCCTAAAGCATTCCCTGGACCATGCATAGACAGAACAACTATAAACCTCTTGTTGCCCTGTTCAGTAGGAAGCAGTTACAGAAGCTGAGACCTGTGGCCCTTTTACCTATTTTCAAAAGGTAGGAATTATAGGTCCAGCTGAGTGTGGGGCAGCACCTGGCCATTACAAACTTTCCATCCCATGTTTCTTGCTCACAGACACTGTGTTCATCTGGGTACTTTAGAGAAACAAATAAATTTTAACTAACTCAATCCACCCCTTGCCAACTTGGCACCTGTACATCATTCTTTAGTCTTACAATTGCAACTAAGTAACACCTACACCTTAATCCTATAGTCCTGTGTATATGTTCCCCCACCTATGAAAGCTTGTAAGCCAACCACTCATGCCTTTATCCCCCCAATTTTGGGTATCCAATTTATAGACTGCCTACTTACATCAACCCAGTGCTCTGAGGAGACAATCGTATCTTTCAACATGAATAAATGTAAAGATAAAATTTTAATCGCTGAAAGCAAGTGGGCTTACAAGCTTTCTATTTTCATATTTCCCTTATTTCCCCCAGAAAACAACTGAGTAAACAGTGTGACTTTATCTGACTTCTGTCTAAACAAAGAAGAAAAACTACCATGAGGGAGAGGCCAAAGAAACATCTACTCTCCATCTTATGATTTGTTTCTCCAGTACCCCACTCCCAAGGTACTTTAATGTGTTATTCTGGGTACTTTAGAGAAACAAATCCACAGAAACCCATATGTATAAGAAAGAGTTGTATATAAAGGGTAAGTGCACATCAAGAAAATGTCCCTACCCAGTGCTACCCAAGACCACAAGTCCAACATTAACCCATATGTTCAACAACAATCCACAAAGTCCTCCTCCATCTCACAAAACACACACTATGCACCAACTGCAGGAGGAAAGCCACATCAGTGAACTGATAGACAACTCAGTGCTGGCAGGGGTCTCCACACGGCTGCTCCAGCACCCAGGGCAAAATTGTGGTAGGTCCATGTGGCTTCTCCTTGGGGCTGTCTTGCAGGAAGTGAGCCTTGCCAGCTGAAGCAGGGAACTGGCTAAGGCAGCTGCACCCTGGTCCAACCATCACAAATCAAGAGACCCAAGAACTAGAAAGGCGAGGCAAAGGAATCATTTATCTCTTTGCCCTTCAGTTAACCCGACATGTGTTTATCGGCCAGGTTGGCACAATAAACTTTAACTAACTCAGACACCCTCCACCTCCACACCTTCCCACATGTGCCAAGACCTCCATGTGTGTCAGAGGCTGCATCACCCCTGCCTCATTCAAATTCTCCAATCAGGACAGTACACGGTTCTCTCCTAACCCATGTCACCAGCCTCCACCCCATGAGGGTTTACCTATCCATGCCACCCTCGTGTTGGAGCTTCTCCATTTTCTCCTCTTTTCTGCTCTCCCTCCATTCTAGAGAAGGCTAGAAGATTGTGCGTCCCAACAAAGCTTGCTAATTGATACTCACATTTTGGCTGCTTTCTTTTTCCAACAGGTTACTCATTCAGCTGCTAATTGCAAAGTTAGCAGTTTGAAACCACCAGTCACTAAGAGAGAAAGATGAGGCTTTCTGCTTTCATAAATATCTACAGTCCCAGAAACCCACATAAGGAAATTCTATTCTGTCCTATGAGTCAGAATGGACTCAATGGCAGTGAGTTTTTAATCCTACTTAAACTCTTCTGATAGAGAAGGAACCAATATTCCCCAGTTCATTCTATGAGGAAAATGTAAAATGTAATACAAAACCAGAAAAAGACATCTGAAGAAAAGGAAACCGCAGCCCAATATCACTTATGAATATAGATAGAACCAGCTGTAACATAAATGAAAGAAAAGAATGAACATAACCCAATAGTACATTAAAAGAAGTACTTACTCAATGCAAGAACACTTTGTTGTATTAAATTGGCATTCCATGATGCACTTTCCTGACACATCGCTGAAGAAAACTGTGTGCATAAGCAAATGTGGTGAAGAAAGCTGATGGTGCCTGGCTATCAAAAGATATAGTGTCTGGGGTCTTAAAGGCTTGAAGATAAACAAGTGGCCATCTAGCTCAGAAGCAACAAAGCCCACATGGAAGAAGCACACCAGCCTGTGTGACCACGAGGTTTTGAGGGGATCAGGTATCAGGCATCAAAGAACAAAAAATCATATCATTGTAAATGAGGGTAGGTGCAGAGTGGAGACTCAAAGCCCATCTCTAGGCAACTGGACACTCCTTTACAGAAGGGTCCAGGGGAGGAGACGAGCCAGTCAGGGTGCAGGGTAGCAACCATGAAACATACAACTTTCCTCTAGTTCTTAAATTCTTCCTTCTCTAACCCACTATCATGATCCCAATTCTACCTTACAAATCTGGCTAGACCAGAGGATGTACACTGGTACAGATAGCAACTGGAAACACAGGGAATTCAGGACAGATGATCCCTTCAGGACCAGTGGTGAGAGTGGCGATACTGGGAGGGTGGAGGGAAGGTGGAGTAGAAAGGGGAACCGATTACAAGGATCTACATATAACCTCCTCCCGGGGGTTTGGATAACAGAAAAGTGGGTGAACGGAGACATTGTACAGTGTAAGATATGGCAAAATAATAATAATTTATTAATTATCAAGGGTTCATGAGGGAGGGGGCAGCAGCAAGGGAGGAGGAAAAATGAGGAGCTGATATCAAGGGCTCAAGTAGAAAGCAAATATTTTGAGAATGATGATGGCAATGAATGTATGTACAAATGTGCTTGACAAAATGGATGTATGTATGGATTGTGATAAGAGTTATATGAGCCCCCAATAAAACGATTTAAAAAAAAAGAAAAGAATCATACAACTTGACCAGATGTAAGGTGTTCCAGGAATGCAAAGGTAGTGTAACATTAGAAAAATCATTCAATACAATACACCACATGGATAGAACAAAGGAATAGGACGTGGCCATTTACATGGACACATAAAAGGCATTTGATAAACTCAAGACCAGAGACATATGGTGAAGAATATTGGTCAGGTAGACCATAGAAAAGATGAAGATCCTCAATCAAATGAATTGACTCAGTAGTTACAACAATGGACTTAAACATAACCATTGTTAGGATGGTATTGAACTAGTCAGCATTTTCTTTTGTTGTATGTAGCGGCACAATGAGTCAGAACTGGCTTGACAGGGCCCAATAACAATGACATGCTTTCTTGATCAAAAATCTCAAAAAGCTTAAATGGAAGGAAAGTTACTCAATATTATTCTAGGCACACCTGACAAACCAACAGCCAATATTAAACTTAATGGAGAAAGATTGAGAACTTTCTCCCTTGAAGATGAAAATGATAAAAAGGCTTTATATCAGTACCTTTGATATAATATTTGATATCCTACCCAGAGCAATAAAGAAAAGAAAAGAAATAATACACATAGATATTGTACAAAAAAGAAAAAATATATCTATTTTTGGATTACATAATTTTATATATAGAAAATCCAAAAGAATTTGCCCCCAAAAAAGAAAAAAAATTCTAAGGCTAATAGAAAATTTGAGCAAAGTTGGATGGTTATAAATCAGTTGGTTTCTGTACATCAACAACAAGAAATTTAAAGGAATAATAGGGGATTGAATCCACTTATAAGAGCATATAAGGGAGTAAAATGCCTAGGAATAAATGTATTTATATGAAAGATATATACAATAAAAAGTACAAAACTATGCTAAAAAAGATTAAAGAAGAGAAAAGTAAATGGAAAGAT
Organism: Echinops telfairi; assembly: GCF_000313985.2. Lineage (NCBI taxonomy): Eukaryota > Metazoa > Chordata > Mammalia > Afrosoricida > Tenrecidae > Echinops > Echinops telfairi. The sequence continues at coordinate 2,525,628 of NW_022111353.1, read as the reverse complement.
GTTAATGGATTGGGAGACTTAATTTTGTTAAAATGCTAACCAATACTACTCAAGAAATCTGTAGATTAAATGCAATCCTTAACAAATTTCCAATAGTTTTCTTTACAAAACTAAAAAAAAAAAGTATCCTTGATTTTATACAGAATGGCAAGGGATCCATAAGCTAAAGCAGTGTTGAAAGAAAAACAAAACAAAACAAAATAAGAGGACCCACACTTCCTGATTGATAAAACATGTTAGACAGCTATAGTAATCAAAAACAGTTTTGTACTGGTACAACAGCAAACATATAGACCATACAAAATTGAGATTCATGAAACAAATACACGTATTCAAATTTAGCTTACTGATGACATGAGTGCTAAGTATATGATGGAGAAAAGAAGAGTATCTTCAATAAATCGTGTTGGCAAAATTGGGTTCCATATGCAGAAAAAAGGAAAGAATACCTGCCTCACACCATATAATGGATTGGATACCTTAAACGTGAAAATCAAAGTAACAATTTCTATAGAAGAAATTGCAGAAGCAAGTCTGTTGAGCATTTAACAACAGATTATCTAATATAATAACAAAAACACAAACAGCAAAAAACTGACTAACTAAATAAGACTTCATAAAAATTAAAAAACGTGTGTTCA
>NW_022111353.1:2517033-2524668 GCF_000313985.2 Echinops telfairi | reverse complement strand
CAAAGATGCATAAAACTCGTTGGTCCAAAGGTTCATATGAACCTGAGCTTCTAGTCTCAGATGTCTTATTCAGAAAAGCTAGATGGTGCCTGGTTACCATTACTCACTGCTCTGAAAGAGATCACATTAGAAGGTCGTGGTTTGTGTGGGTGAAAAATGTGTTACAAAATTAAAAATCACATAAACACCAAAAACTCTGACTTTCTGATTAGATAGACTGGTTGAACGACTAAAAATATGGCCTTTAATCATCCTTTAGGCCTGAACTCTGCATAGTGGTTTCATATTCAACCAAATGGTGGACTGACAGGTCTACAAGATGAACAGTAATATTTGAGAGGTTTACACTCCTTGGAACAATCAAGTGTTTGAGATCAAAGGGACAGCATTCGCCCAGGGACAAAGTTCAGAAGGCAAGGAAGGTTCAGAAAGAAAGCACGGTAGAAAGACTACACAGCGCTGAGTGGGATGCTGATGTTTCAATGCCAGAATTGCAATCAGCAGCATCAAACAGCACGTGTAGGGCTTATTGAATGGAAAGCTGACTTTTTTGTGTGTACTTTCTCCCAACCCACAACAAAAAGTTAGGAAAAAAATACTAGACAGATCCCACTAGGATGGCGAAGATAAATACCACACTGAGTGAAATAAGCCAATCACAAAAGGACAAAGATTGCATGACCACATTTATATACAAAATATATAGAAGTCGAATTATATATAGCTTTAATAGCGGCAGGAGGAACTGGGGGAGGAGGCTTCTTTCTCGTGGAGTACTGAGTGCTGGTTTAGAGTAATGGGAAAACTGGATTGGTTAAGGGTAGTGTTGTACAACTGTCCTATAACTACCTTCAATCAGTTGTACAACTGTCAAATGTTGAATCAGTGAAAGTTCAGTGATCGATATATTTTTAATATTGACTCAAAATGGGGAGGGTAGCTACTGAAGTTACTTATGTACGCAAAAAATCCTTGGGGTGGAGATTGACAATCATGTTTTGCGCAATTCACACACACCCACGTGCTATGTTTGCTTGCCAACTGTGCTCCACCCCCTGTGAGGTGGTTTCCTAAATGACAGGTTAATTTTTTGGTTCTTGGGACGCTGCTGGCTAAACTTTGGATGACCAAATCCAAGGTTCGTGGTTCAAACCCGTCTGTCACTCCTCAGGAAAAAGACGAGGCTATCTGCTCCCATAACCGTATTTAGGATTGCAATGAGTTGGAAAACCTTTGGTGGCAGTGGAATTTGGGATGCTTTTTTTTCTTTTTTTTTAACGTGAAAAAATTACAGTGGAATGCTTGCAAAAATATGCGGGATGGTGGTGGTGGTGCAGATTTCATGGCAATCAAACAGAGGTTCCCGTTGTTGGTGTAAAAATATGGTAATTGACTTAATCTTGTGTTTGAGCCTAGCACATCCTTGTGCACTGCTTACTGCCAGAGTCCTTAAAAGAGTGTTATTGGCCTTTCAAGATACAATACGTGGTTTGCCTTTGCCTAGGCAACAGAAGAGGTGGAGTCACAAATAGTAAGAAGAAATGAAATGCGTGGCTCATTGCCTTCATGAACGGTTGATTCCACAGTCTCAAGACTGTTACATTTGGGTATTGCCTATCACTATTGAACGTTGATGAAGTATTTTGGAAGACATTCCTGCTCAAAAAGAAATCAGAATTTCCATTTCTCAGGGAAGCCAGATTTTCTGGAGCTAAGAAGGAAGTATTGCCTTAAGGTAGTATTCAAATATTAAACTTTAAACCAAAAATATTCACTGATGGCTTCTTAAAGCCAAACAATAGTTTAGTTTAACTTTTGCAGGATGTCTGCCTTAAACACTGTGCTCTTTAAGTTCTATCTATGTGGGATCAAATTCAAACAATTAGGTATCTGTGCAACCTCTGATTAACATTCACCCTTTCACCCAAACTACATGAAAAATACCCACTGACTATAGTACTATTGGATGTGGGACCAGGGAAGCAATAGGGAGCATTCTCATAATATCCCATATTTCTGCAGCTGTGAACTGAGCTCTCCCTCCATGGAGTAGAGAATTGGGATGAAATTGAGTTTCGCATAATTTTTTTTCATTTGTGTCATTTGTCAGTCATCAGAGAAGTCTTTGGTAGTGCAAAGGCTTTGCCCACTACCACTGACCTAAACGTTTCCGTTTCTAAACCACTCGGCGGTGGCATGGAAGAAATCCTGGCTAGTTGCTTCTATAAAGATTAGAATCTAGAAAAAAACAAAAACAAAACAAGACCAAATGCAGCTCAGTTTTCCTGACTCTACTGGCATATGGGTCACCAGGACTCAAAATCGACTCAACATCAATGGGATTTGCATGATAACTGTAGGATTTATAAAAGCTTACAAAGAACATGCGTGTGCTAATAACAATTTATTTTTCATATAGTATTTACAAAGCATCCAATAAGGAGACAAAACATTTCCTGAAAGGAAGGTAAGGCTTACTTATCTGATTTAGAGCAGATAACTTCATGATATCATTAAAAGGATAGTTCACAACTGCCTTGTTTATTTAGGTGATGTAGCTATGCGCCTAAACTAAAAGAGGAACCATTTGGAGGTGATTCCTACAAGTTCCCTGCATTTCAGGAAGAAATGCATGAGTATATTTCACATTTGTGCCCCACTTGGGTCTCTTGTGAGCAGCCTTTTCAGGGAGCACTTCACCTCCTTGTTTCTCAAGGTGTAGATCAAAGGATTAAGGGAGGGAGTCACTACAGTATAGAAGAGGGTGAGGAATTTACTGTGATTCTGCGTGTACTTGCTCTTAGGTTGTATGTAGACAGAAATGATTGTTCCAAAGAACAAAACCACAACAATCATGTGAGAGCCACAGGTCCCAAATGCTTTCCTTCTGCCTTCTGCTGAATTGATGCTCAGCACACTCCTCACAATGCAGCCATAGGAGACCAAGATAAGTCCCAGAGGTATAACTACATAGAAGACAATAGCTATGGAGAGTTCATTTTCCAGGAAGGTCGTGTCAGCACAGGCAATTTTAATGAGGGCTGGTTCCTCACACATAAAGTCATCCACTCTGTGGGGACTGCAGAGAGGCAATTGGAAAACAAGGACCGTCTGTACTGTGGACTCCACAAAACCACTGACCCAGGCCACCACTGCAAGTTGTCGACACAGCTTGGGATGCATGATAACGCCATAGTGCAGGGGTCGGCAGATGGCATTGAAGCGGTCATAGGCCATGACAGTCAGGAGGACACACTCTGTGGAGCCCAGCCCCAAAGCAATGTAGAGCTGGATCACACAGCCAGAGTAGCTAATGGTCTTCTCAGGGCCCTTGAGGTTCCAAAGCAGCTGGGGAACAATGCTGGTAGTGAAACACAGGTCCAGGAAGGAGAGATTGGAGAGGAAGAAGTACATGGGGGTGTGGAGTTTGGGGTTCAAGTGTGAGACCAGTATGATGGCTGTGTTCCCGAACAAGGTGAGCATATATATGATAGAGATGACCACGAGGAGAACCATTTCCAAGTGGGGCTGGTCAGAAAAGCCCAGTAAGATGAAATCTACTGTGTTGCTAACATGTGTCCCGTTCATCGCTTCTCAAACATAAATCGCCATTCTTGGTCAATCCTAGTTTATTCCTGTGGGAGAAAATAGTATACTATCACCAATCGGGCCGAAAAAAAGGCAGGGGGGCATTTGAAGATTGGAAATTTGGGAGAGAAATAACTAATGAAATATGTGGAAAAGTATGATTGGTTGATTTGTTATATAGAGACTAATACATAAAGTCATGCAAACATGAAATGAGTTGCAAGAACAAATAATAACAAATATTGAAATAAAATAGCACAAGAAATTTGAGATATATGCTAAACTCCCTAAAAAGGAAATACATGAGCCGGAAATACATATATAATATTGAAAGACAAACACATCAGGGAAGAAAAAGGTTGTTATATTTGTAGCTATATTGGTATAATAGTCAAATTGAAAGGATCAGGATCTGAAGGAGAGTGAGAGAAAGCGTTTATAGAGTTGGAGACATAAAGTATAACTAAAACTGTTTAGAAATATTTGAACAGAAAACTTAGACATGACAATGCTATTCATTGCTTTCACTGCAGCAAATGCTGCATTTCCTATGCAACAAATAACTATGAAAGCAGAATTGAGATGGTTGTTTTTGTCATTAAATGCCATTGAGTTTGTTCTCACACCAGCTTTATACAGAGCACAACACAACACTGCTGTGTCCTGTGCCATCGTCACCATCACGTCTGTGTTTCAGCCCATTGTTCCAGCTCCCACATCGCTCCATCACATTCAGGGTTTTCCTTTTTCTCTAATGCTCTATCAAGCATGATGTCCTTCCTCAGGGCCTCACCTGTCCTGATACTATGTCCAACGTATTTGACTCAAGGTCTCTCACTGTCCTTACTTCTACTGAACTTCCTGGCTGGACTTGTTCACGACAGATGGGGTCATTCCTCTGGAAGTTCACATTATATTTAAAATTCCTTGACATTGCTGTGAGTAGGAAGTGAGGTTTTAAAGCTGTGAGCAGCCTGCTTTGGCACTACTCTTGGTCTCTCCCCATCCAGAACCAAGAGCAATGAAAAAAAATAAACATGCATGGAAATGATGAGTTCAAAGGACCAATATGGTGGATGAAGCTCAGTCTCCACCACTCTGAGAACAGAAAGAGAGCAGGGTTACCAGGTGACCACTCTTGGAAAGGGATCACAGCAGTGGGTAATTGGGAGAGTGGAATGAACATTTTGAGAAAAACTCATTATCATAAAAATGGACCAGTTGGTTTCTGAGTCTGTAACTTTTGGGGAGTAGAAAACTTCATCTTTCTTCACAAAACAGCTGGTGATTTCAAACTGCTGACCATGTGGTTAGAAGACTAACATGTAATCCACTACGCCACCAGGGCACCTTTACAATGTGGCCAAAAAAAGAGAGATGGTCCTAAGTATGATTCAGAGTAACTAGAAAATACTGTAAGTCTGGGACTACCTGTACTACCCAAGTGATGCATATAGTCCATGTAATCCCAATAAAAATTCCAACATCTTTCTGTCTTTAAAAAAAAAAAAGGACTAGTTGTACTCTTTGGGTAGAGACTGGTGAAATCCATGAACTTTTGTCTGAGTTACCCTGCAGGCCTGGGAAGAACTAGCTCACCCTTCTAGCTCAATTTTCTTCACAACAATAGAGAGATTTATAAGGTGGTAATATGTTCCTTAAAGTAATTAAATCATCTTAGATAAAAAAGACAGGATTTTCTCAAGGACAAAGAAGGTAAGCGTGGATAGGAAAGTGAAGGAATGGAAACAGGAAGAGGTGAGAAAGTGATATTATGTTGGGGGCTTGCAATCAATGTCATGGAACAAAATGGGTAGGAGTTGTTGGATGGACAATGGATTTGCTCTGTTAATCTTTACGCAATTCCCAATAAAAAGTTTTTTTGAAAAATAAAAGTCACATGAAAAGAACAAGTCTGCTGTGTTCTATTGGAGTCACTGGTCTCCCGAGGGTATAAATATTATTCTCGAGAAAAATCAAATCTAGAGTCTCCAATTAACAATTTATTTCCCTTTGTGGTGCTCATGGCTCTCCTGCTTTATGATGTTTTCCTGCTGATTATTCCTGAATTCATCCAACTCATATAACCCACTGATCTTCCATAAAGTCATTGTAGAAGATTTTAAAATCGCCACTTCAAAAACTTTCTTTACCTCAAATATCTTAACTAGAAAACATAACACTAAATCTTACCTCTAAAACACCAGGCTATTAATATGAGTCTCAGGAAATAACTGGACAGATGATTTAAAAGAGAGCACGTAGCATGATTCCTTGACCAATTGTATAATAATAATAAATTGCATTTTGAAATTTTGCCACAATGAAACTATTAAGTATTCTGAGTAAAGAATAATTTTCCATCCAGAATTACAACAGCAAAAGTGAATTAACATTAAGGGTCATATTATTTAGCATTTGTCAAACTGACCAAGTATTTTGGTAGTAAAAGGAAATGATGAAATACACTAGGATTGACTTTGATGCTAAATTCCCTCTCCTATACAGTAAGGGGGGTGGGGAAATGTGTTGTTGGAGGACTAGCTTTCTCCTGGGAGTACGTTAATGGGTGAGGTGCCTCATTTTTGCACCATATAGCTAACTTTACATTGTCAGGATTCTTTGTTACATTGATTATCATGTATCACGAAGATTGTCCATGAAGAACCATTAGTGCCAAGAAGATTCCATTCAGATACCTTCATCTATCTGTTTCACACCCCTGCTAATCCAGATTAGGATATGGAAGTTTATATTTACAAAAGTAACATAGTATGAAAATGTGAATATAGTAAATGTTGGGTTATACATAAAAATAGCTTCTGATCAAAGCACAAGAGAACCTGTGCTGGACATCCACAACTTTTAGAAAAATGTTATCCCCGCACCCCCGGCCCCCATTACATAAAAAAAAAAAGACTACCTTTCAGGAAGATGGACAATCCAGGTCTAGGACATGTGGGTAGTTTTGTGGCGAACAGGTAAGGGTAACATGTACGTCCCTCTGCCCTGTCATCTTTTTACTCAAGCCACCTTTAGATAGATGGTATTTACCTTATTTACTCAAACATGTCCCTGGAGCTCTCCTTGCCCAACAACTTCCCATTGTTCAATTGGGGAGGGAGATGGGTCCCTAGAGAGAGAACAACCTCAGAGGACAGTGCTGCTTCTTCTTCTACTGGAAGGCAATTAATTTCATATAATTTTCTAAAAACAAATATGCAGGTACACGCACATCTGCACTTTTGGTAGAAACGTGTTCATAACAACATATGCCCATAACAAATGAAATTTCAGGAATGAGAATACCCTTCAGTTCTACTCCTGATGGATTTGCAAAGCCAATTAATGACATTCACCCACCTTCTTTCACATATGCTTTTAAATGCTCAATACTGTTGATAGATGGTTAATAGAGTTATTTTTTTTAACATTTTTATTTTAGAGCTTCTTGGTATCAAATTTCTGTGCACTGTACACATGAAAACATGCACATGTCAGCCTATACATAGAACAATCTAAAATACCATTAATGAAGATTTAAGAGCTGGACTATAGTTCTCAGGGAGAGAACTAATGAGAGGGGAGGGAACTCTGATATACACTATGACTGTAGAGAACTGAAAATTCATTACCTTTTTTCAGAAATAGTATAAAGTAAATCATCACAAAAAGTATGTTCTACACTAATTTCGCTTCTTACAGAATCTAGAATGATTTCTTTAATACTCTACAAAGGACATGCTGTGCTGTCTATATTTTATGTACAATGAATCATTGAGGAGATGGAAAGGACATTTATTTGGAAGCCCTGATAATGTATCTTTCAAATAATATTAATATTTTATAGAGGAATATATACATAGAATCTGGATGTAAAATATTCCTATTGAGGCATAGGGTTGCCTGTCCAAAACGTTTTCTGTTGGGGTAGATGACAATACACATTGAGAAACATTAATGGAATAGGCTCTTTCAGACTCTTTATTCTATAACCTCTTTTCTCAACTATGGTGCCAAGAAGGATACTTATTTACGTATTTATTT
>NW_022111353.1:2512819-2515960 GCF_000313985.2 Echinops telfairi | reverse complement strand
GCAGCCCAGTGTGCAACAACTACTGCCCCCTGGACTCCTATAAAGATTGAATAAGTATGGTGAAAGGATATAACCCTGATATTCACCTTTCCTGATTAAAAAAAATACATTATCTCCTTGCTTTATTTGAATAACTACCTCTTTGTCCATGTAGAGATTTCATATGGACACAATAAAGTGTTTTGGAAATTTCTATTTTTAACCATGTTATCCATAATTTGTTTTGCTATACATAATTGACGGTCTTTTGGATAGTCAATAATACCCAGGTAAGCATGTTTATGGTATGTTTTGCTTTCAGCTGAGATCTATTTGACATTATTAATAACATGCTGCCTTCCATGACCTCTTCTGAATGAATTTTTTGTAATGTCCTTGCCATTTACTGATTTTGAATTTTCTTTTACAGAATTTTATATACATGTAACATTAATAATATTGACTAATAATTTCTATTATCTGTTAGATAATAGCAAGAGCACCAATATGATCTCTTGTAAATCATCTGGCCATTAGCTGTCTTTCGTATTTCTTGACTTTGCTAAGTGGACATTTCTAGCATTGCATCACTTTTGAAATTGTGATCGCATCAATTCTTGGAGCCTTATTTATCAACCTTCATTACATCTTGGATTTCTTCCTTCATAGGCTGTCTCCTGCAAGATTTTTTAGTTCTTGATCATATGATTGAACATCAACTAGCTCTTTTTGGTACGGTGACTGTGTATCGCTTCCATCTTCCCTTGATGCTTCCTGCCTTGTTCAGTATTTTCCCATAGACTCCTTCAATATATCAAAACTTGGCTTCAGTTTTTCTTTAGTTCTTCCAGCTTGGGAAATGACAAAAGTGTTCTTCTCTTTTGGTTTTCTAACTCCAGGTCTTTGCACATTTCATTGTAATACTCTATTTGGTCATCTACAGCAAAGCTTACTAAACTGTGGGTTGAGACTGCGTATGGGGTTGCTTAATGGAATGGTAGGGTTGTGAACTATTTGGCAAAGGTTTCTGAATGTGCAATGACCAAAAATCAATTCTAAGTTGTGTTAGTCTGGGTACACAAGAGAAGCAAAACCATGGACACACATTTGTATAAGAGATTTATATACAAGAGCAATTGAACATTGAGAAAACATCCCAGCCCAGTCCAGATGAAGTCCATATGTCCGATATTAGCCCATATGTTCGATACCAATCTATAAAGTCCTCTTCAGACTTACAAAACACATGCAATGATGCCAAATGTAGAAGATCACAGGCCAGTAGGTAGAAAGTCTTTGGATCCAGTGGCATTGGAAACATCTCAGTGCTGACAAAGGTCTCTGCATGGCTCTCTGCACACAAAGCTGCATCAGGGTGGGTCCATGTGTCTTGTCAGCTGCTGGGTCTCCCAGGGTGTGTCAGAGTAGTGTCTCCCACCTCCAAGGTGGAAGTACCATATTTCCCAGAATTCTCAGGGGAAGTCCATGCCCACACAGAGGCCTCATTGGCTGTGATCTGATTGACAAGCTAGACCCTACCCCTACACTCTTAATGTTCAAATTGACAAACCATTATGTATCTACCACATAAGTCAAATGTACAATGGATCCAAAATGCTTCAGGCAGTGCTTGCCAGTGCTACAAATTTCTAGGTGAAATGGGGTTGCAGGAGGACAGGGGGATATGGGCCTGCGAAAACCAGCCAGAGAAGAGCTCCTCAGTAACCATGGATGTGGTCCCACTAGGAGGCACACCCTCCACTTCCCAAAGCTAGGAATTCGCCTTAACATATAAAGCATTCTTATGATATAACACTTTCCAGCATATTCCTATGTGACACAATCAGAAAACATCATTTAATTTTAATAGTTGCTTTTCAATTGATGGGAGAAAATGGAATTAAATATAAACAGCACTTTATTAGGATCTGTGATTTTACACTTCATAAAAGGGATTCAGATTCAAAGCAATGTTACTATTTATTAAAGTAACATATAATTGGTGATGAGCTCATAGGCATTTGCTGTTTCTTGAACAGTTAAATATTATTTAATTGAAAAGTAAAGTTAAACAGATACTTTTCTACTTTTCAAAAAACTTCATGAAAGCTAATTGTTAGAATAATCTAATATAAATATTTTAATTCAATTCATATAGAATTGAAATATAAGCATGTTTTTTGCTCTTATTACCTTTATTTCCATTTAAAAGTATTAAGTACTTAGCATTCTTCTGTTAGTAAAAATATTGAAAGTACTGCAGGCTTCCTGAAGAAAAAAAAAACACATATCTGTTTTTTACAGGTTTACTGCCATAGAAGAGAGGCTGGAGTTATTTCAGCTCACTTATTTTAGATGCGTTATCAAGAGAGATCCATCCTGGAAGAGGACATCATGCTTGATGAAGTGGATGGTCAGTAAAAGGAGAAGGCCCTCAATAATATGAATTGGCATGGTAGCTTTACCAGTGGACACAAACATCACAACAATTGTGAGGATGAATTGTAGTGGTTGTTGTGCTACAGGTTGCTAGGTGGTGGAACGGACTTGATGGCACCTCACAACACCAACAACTATTGAGGTCACAGTACTTGGAAGATACCATAAGGAATAAAGATGGTCCCAAACACATTAATTATATGTCATAGTGTCAATTCTGACTCATAGCTACACGATAGGGCAGGGCAGAACTGCCCCTGTTAGTTTCAGAGACTGTAACTCTTTATTGGAAAAGAAAGGCCCATCTTTCTCCCAATAATTTGTGATAGATATAAATATTTTCTATTTTTCCTCCTACAAGAGTAACTTTTTTTCTCACCTCCTTCACTGTCTCATCTACCTTCCCTTTCTGACATTTAAATTTAGCTAATATTGCCTCTTCAACTTTATATTATTGTGTACTAATATTTGTAAGAATTCTATCATATTGTGTTAGTCTGGGTAGTGTAGAGAAACAAATTCATAAGCACACATATGTATATAAGGGAGAGAGGTTTATATACAAAACATTCCAACCCAATCCAGTCCAAGTCCATAAGTCTGATTTTAGCTCATATGTCCGATACCAATCTATAAAGTCATCTTCAGACTCATGAAACACATGCAATGAATCAGATGCAGGTGATCACAAGCCAGTGGGTAGAAAGTCTTTGGGTTCAGTGG
>NW_022111353.1:2507835-2510676 GCF_000313985.2 Echinops telfairi | reverse complement strand
TGTTCCCTTCATCACCTCGTGTTCACACAGGCTCGTGTGCTTCTTTTCTGTGGGCTTTGTTGTTTCTGAGCTAGATGGCTGCTTGTTTGCCTACAAGCCTTTAAGACCCCAGATGCTATATCTTTTGATAGCCGGGAACCATCAGCTTTCTTCACCACATTTTCTTATGCACACATCTGTCTTCAGAGATCATGTCGGGAAGGTAGCTATCATGAAATGACCGTTTAGCTGAGCAAGGTGCTCTTGTATTAGGGGAGTGTGCATGAGGAGGCCCAATGTCCACCTGCCACCCTACTACCACACCTATAAGTATTTGCACCCAGCCATGGTGCTTTTAATAGTCTTTGCCAGCACCATAATTCTGAGGCATTATTTCTTCTTTGGTTTTCCTTCCTCAATGGCCAACTGTAACATGCATATGAGGGGATAGGATATATCACGGCTTGGGTCAGATGCTCTTTAGTCCACAAAGTGGAAGGGGTAGAGAGCCATATCTTTCTTCCTGAGAGTGTTTGGTGGTTTCATACTGCTGACCTTGTGGTTCGCAGTTCAACTTGTGATACACTATGCCACCAAGGTTGTGACTAGTGTAAAGTTGGGGTAATTGCTTCATTGGGCTTTCTGTGAAGATTAAACATTTATGTGAAACATTAAGGCAATGTTCCCTACATGTAGGCATTCAATAAATATAAGGTCTTATTTTTATTATCGGGGGCTTTGGGGCCCAGTGGTAGAATTCTTAACTTCCAAGGATTTGATTCCTGGGAAATGAACCCCATGCATGATACCTCCTGTCTGCTAGTGAAGGCTTCCATGCTGTTACCCTGTTTGAAAGGATTCCATTGAGCTTCTCAGCTAAAGTGGATTTAAAGGAATTCCTGGCCCTCTACTCCTGGAAATTAGTCAATAGAAATCCCACAGTTCACGAAAGCACTTGTTGCATCCCTGACTAATCAGTCATCATGTTAATTCCAACTCATATTGAGAGGATAGAATTGTCTTATAAGCTGTCCTAAATTGAAATCTCTACAGGAGCCGTTACCCAGATCTTTTTCCTTGCAGAAAAGCGGGTGGATTTGAATCACAGGCCTTTCCATTAGCAGCAAAATGCTTTCACCGTTGTGCAACCAGTGCTACGCTCTGAAGCTTAGCATCATAGTACAGTTTCACATACTCCTTCAAAAATAATTAACCACACTCAGTGAGGACATTTGTAGAACCTGAATGGAACATAAACTGTAATGAACTACAAAATTAATCATCGAATCACATTGAAAGGCGGGAAGAAAAGAACTAACAGAGATGACCATAGAAACAGTATTTTCACTGGAGACTGTAAGCCTAAAGTCACTCCAGCACTATGTTCTGGGTTAGTAAACTACTAAACTATTGAAACTACTAAAATGATGTGATTACTAAGATTGCAAAGTCAGGTTACTTGGTGTCATAAAAAGTATTAGGTAGCTGGATTTAGGGACAAAGGGCTTGTCCTTCCCATGCCTGCAAAGGTCCCCAAAGAGGAGATTAGAAATAAATCAGGCACTCTATTAGACACCTATGGGAGAAACCCAGAACTGAAAATGCTGAGACTGGGAACCCCCAAGCATAGGCAAAACTAATACCTTGGGTGCACCCAACTTAGGTACCAGCAAATGACATCACACACGTGGGCCTAACTCAGCCAATGAAGTCAACCAATACCTTCAACCACACCTCCCCTAGCCAGGGGGCTGGGATAGAATAAGGGCAAGAAGCAGGGGCCTGCATTCTCTCTTGGCACCACTTCTTGGCCTCCAGCCAGTCTCTTTATGCTCTACCTAGGGGCATGAGATAAGGAGGGTCTCTAGCATTCAGGGCATGCAAGTGCCTGCATGCCCTCTCAGAGCCCGCTCCATGCCTATTTTGCCTCTTGGCCTCTGTGAATTCCCCAGTTCCACACATGTGGGTGTTCTTTTCCACGTGGTTGTTCGTGCCCACTTGTGAATTCCAATGGGGATTGGAAAGCTTTCCAGCAATAAAGTGTACCCTTTTGAGACTGTAAAATCTGAAAATTTTCCTGTCCTTCCTAAAAACTCACTTGGATTACAAAATGTGCTTCAGTGTGAATTCTTTCAGTTTGCAAAGAACCAAGGTACAAACCACTCCAGAAACTTAACAGAAGTTACAAATAAAGGAAGAGGGAAGGCTAAAGTGAATCCTGTGCTGTTGAACTTAAATATCTTCCTCTGTCTGTTAAGCAGAAGCAGAGGCAATGGTAGTCCAGTAGCAAAGAGCACGCCTAGAACCTGGATCGTAACCAGGGGCTTCAGATAAATGGTGGGTTCCATACATGAAGGAAGGAAAGTATAAAATATAAACACGGGAAATGTTGGAATACTAGAGTCTAAGGAAATGCTTGAGGAAGGCTGAGGGGTATTGAAACGACACAGAAATAACATGAAAGAATTTCCTACAGTGAAGGTGGAAACAATGGGAGGACCAGTAGACATAAAGATGGTACTAAATCAAATCTACATAATAAAACAAATGTCACAAGTCCATATAAATAAACACATAAGTGAATGTCGAAGTAGATATCAAAAGGAAGCAAGGGAAGAGAGGGCACTCTTTCTTATGAAATAATTTCAATTCATGAATCCAGGATGAATGGGAGAAATACAATATCACCATCAGGCAAACATCATAGTTCTGATACTCTGATGACCTAGAAGGAGATGTAAATGGCCTATTCTCTACTCTTGATGACTGTGCATGGGAAAGAAGCACTAATGTTTAGAGGAAGACCTCCACAAGTCTCCAGATGATTAATAAGAACCAGGTGCACATATTTCTCCAGGAAAC
>NW_022111353.1:2499345-2500660 GCF_000313985.2 Echinops telfairi | reverse complement strand
GTGGTGGGATCAGCCATATTGTCCACTCTGCCCATTGGCTGTTCAGAGCAGGGAAGTGTCCTCCAGGCCTGGTAGGTCAGGATGTGCTCCACCCTCTCTTCCTTCCCCTAAGTACTCCCATTTGCTCTGATCAGACATGACCCTCTCCCCTAGCTGCAGCTTCAGTGCTGTCCTCTCAAATAAATTCTTCTAGGAGGAGGGACAGTTGTCCACATAGCTGGTATGGGAGCAGATCCCTCAAGCCCCTCCACTGGGTCCCCACTCCTTGATCGCCTCACTTTTAAGGGAATTTTATCAAAGAATGAATGACCTCAATCTGATACTGAGAAAATATTAGACAAGCCAAATCAAGAGAGATTTCACAAAACTACTGACCAATATGCTTCAAAAAATATCCAGGTAATGATGAAAGATTTAAAAAAAAAGGGGAGGGGGGAATAATCACATATTATTAAGAGATTAAGAGCTATAACATCCAAATAGAATTTAGATCTTGTGCTGGATCTTGCAAGAGAAAAAAGATAATAGTGGAAAAAGCTTGTTGAATTATGCCTCAATTTGTGTTTTAGTTAATAATACAGTGCAAAAGCCTCCTGGCTCCCAAAGGCCTTGGTTGGTGCAAGGTAATCTGTGTTTTATCATCACAGTGGAAAGAAGGCTTGTAATTGTCCTTAGGCCAATTCTTGTTTAAACTACCCCTCTCCATATCAGAGAGAAGCCATTAGTCTTTTGCCCCCTCACCTGGGAGTCTGGGATCATCAAACCAGGTGACTAACACTTTACATTAACATACTTTTATTTTGGGGGGGTTAATACCGCTTACTTAGTGATATGTGGGAAAAAAATTAACGATATGAATTTTCAGCTTGCTTTTTTGCTTTCTGAATTCTCGCACTCCCTAAATAACATAAGAGGCTCGGCCAAAGAACAAACTCCATTTCAGTAAGGTGGACCACTCCATTCAAGGTTCCCTCTGCATTCTGAGGTAGTCTTAAAAATAAAAACATCACATAGTAAATGGGACATTGCAGTGATCTTTATTTACTCGAACTTGCAACAGTATAAGCATAAGGATATCCTTATAATGAATGATTTTCTCCTTCTTTTGTTTGTTTTTTACATTATAAATTCCCACCCAAACTCATTGCCATGAAGTGTGAAGATTAATGAGTTCAAACAACTGTAGTGTTTCTAAAGCATTTGGCTGCTAAATCCCAGAATCCCACTGCCTTCAACTTGATTCTGATTTTTTTTTTCCTCTACCCTCTAGGAGAGACTAGAAGGTTGTATCACTTTATAGGACTAGAAAGCCTCA
>NW_022111353.1:2497232-2498576 GCF_000313985.2 Echinops telfairi | reverse complement strand
CACTTGTAGTTCCATGGAAAAGCACTGGGCTTTCTGCTCCTGTAAACAGTTACAGTCTCGGAAACCCACAGAGGGTCACTAGGAGTCAGCATGTGAACATATTTGCATATATATTTAAAGCATAGACAAAGTGAAGCCAATATTTTTAATTCAAAAAATTTAAGCATGCTATCTGAATACATACATATTTTATACTCAATATGAAAATAATTAATATATTCTATAAAGTTTTATTATCAGAAAAGTAAATGCTATATCAATGACAAAGACAATTTTAAAAATTAATTGTACAAGTTTGTTTACATCTATCAAATTAAATTAGTCCAAGTTAATGATGAAATTTAAACTTGTGTTTTCACATTTATCTTACATCTGAGCGAAGGGGCTGGTCACAGGGATAGAGAGTGAGTCTATTCCTGATACATCTCTCTTGAAGACAGCTCCTGCAGATGAGAAAGGTGATTAAAAATCCTCAGGTACACTTTGTCCCAGAAGCCCCTACTGATTGAACAAGAGTCAATATAGCCCCTCCTCTAAAGTAAGGTAAACTGCTAGATCATGCTACATGATTTATCAGGCCATCACACTTTCATGTAATGTGTGGAAAGAACATTCATCGCCTAACTATTAGTGAATATGAGACCTGCAAATAATAGGAAGCATTCCTAGTAAGTGGAAATGTCTGCACCTATGATCCTATTCTGTCTTCACTAAGCAGCAAATTTACTTCTGTGTTGTGAAAATAGGTCTATAATTACTATGTCAGTAATGCCTTAAGTCATCAGAACAATAGCTCAAGGATTATTAAAAGTATACCGAACATGTGCTACACACACACACACACACACACACACACACATATTTCTACCATGGATTATTTATAAAGAGAGACATATAATGTTTCCAGAAAATGACATAGGACACATTTATTGTAGGAAATTTTAGGATGCTATTAAAAGGATATTCCACGTCTGTTTTTCTCTAGGAGGTTTAGTTGTGTGTCCCCTGCATGAAAAGAGAAATAATACTGAGGTGATGCCCAGAGCTCTTCAGCCCCTCAGGAATTGCATGAGTATATTTCAGATTTATCCTTAAATTGCGTTTCTTCTGAGCAGCCTTTTCAGGGAGCATTTCACCTCCTTGTTTCTCAGGGTGTAGATCAACGGATTAAGGGAGGGAGTCACTACAGTATAGAAGAGGGTGAGGAATTTACTGTGATTCTGCGTGTACTTGCTCTTAGGCTGTATGTAGACAGAAATGATTGTTCCAAAGAACAAAACCACAACAATCATGTGAGAACCACAGGTCCCAAATGCTTTCCTTCTGCCTTCTGCTGAATTGATG
>NW_022111353.1:2494718-2496064 GCF_000313985.2 Echinops telfairi | reverse complement strand
CCCAAACGTTGAAAGCAGGTTTATAGAATTGGAAACACAGAAACAAAGGAAATATATACATATTTAAATAGAAAACTGCAGTTGTGATGATCACACACATTTATTGCTTTCTTTACTTTCCTGTGAATCAAAAAGTATCAAAGGTAGAACCGATAATGTTGTTATCAGGTCCATTGAGCTAGTCCTGACTTATGGTGACTCTATGTACCACAGAATAAGGCACTCCCTGGGTTGATCCATCTTCACAATCATCACTGTGTTTAAGCCCGAATCACAGCTATGGTTTCCTCCTTGAAGGCTCCCTCTTTTGGGCTCTGCCAAACATGTGTCCTTTGGGAGTAACCAGTCCCTCCTGATAAGATGTTCAGTATATGTGAGATGGAATCTTGCCATCCTGGCTTTTGAAGCACACGTTGGCCTTGCAAGATATTGTGTCCATTCATTTGGCAGTCCATGGTATATTCAACATTCCTGGTCAACACCATAACAACTGCTATTAGATCCATGGTCTGCATATTTAGGATGCTTTCCTGACATGAGCACATGAATTAAGGTATCTGACACTCTCCACAGACCTTTCATAGAGTAAAGTTAATTAAAAAATACTTTGAAAGATGTTTGATATTCCCTCAACTATTCCAACTAGAAAATATAAAGCATAAGTTGAATTCTAAGACACATAGGCCATTAAGTCAGGTCTCAGCAACTACTGCACCATTGAGCTTATAGAGAATATTGGGCACATTTTCTGGTAGCGATTATATTTTGAAATTTTGCTAAGATCAAATGATTCTATGCTCTGAGTATAGATAATACTCCAACCAGAATTATAATAATAAATGGGAACTGACACACATGGTCACAATGCCTACTATTTATCTAATGGACCAAGTATTTTGATAATATATTAGAACTTCACAGTGCTGCTGTAAGGAACTGGGATTGACATTGACTCTTGCTATTGAAATTTCCTCTAATATACAATAAAAGGAGGAAGAATGAAAGAATTGTGCTGCCTCATATTCCTTTTTCTACTGAGTGAGAGAGAGTGGGTGACTGCCTTCATTTTGTATCATATATTTTTACCTTGTCATGATTCTTTTGTACATGAATTATTGCGTCCACGAAGACGTAGCATTTTCCAAGAAATTTCCACCTTGAAACACTTACCTTTCCTTTAGGCGTTCTTGTTAGTCAAGATACGGGTGAAGGGATGTATGTTTACAGTTTCTCATGACTGTGAAAGCAGTAAACACTGGGTTATATATGAAAAGTAGCTTCTGCTCAAGGAAAAAGAAAAGCAGCCCTTGATTTTCTCAACGTTTAGAACAATATTCCCGTGCTCT
>NW_022111353.1:2492356-2493805 GCF_000313985.2 Echinops telfairi | reverse complement strand
GATGAGGGCAATGAATGTACAAATGTGCTTTGCACAATTGATGTATGTATGGATTGTGATAAGAGTTGTATGAGCCCCTAATAAAACGATTAAAAAATAAAAGAATTACTTTGAGGACTAAGGTGCACTTGGACCCAAGTCTTTTCAATTGCCTCATATGTAAATGAAAGTAGTTCATTGAATAGGGAAGACAGGAGAGTCAATATGTTGGCATGTGGTGCTGGGGAAGAATATTGAAATTGTGGTACACTGTCAAAAGGCCAAACAGATCTGTCTTGAAAGAAGTAAAACCAGAGTGCTCCTTAGAGGGAAGGAAGGCGAGACTTAGTCTTACATACATTGGACACATTGGACACATTGTCAGGAGAGATAAGTTCCCAGAGGAGGACCTAATGCTTGGAAAAGTAAGGGGGCAGCCCAAAGAGGAAAGCCCTCAGGGAGACAGATTGAACTGTAGCTACAGTAATAGACTCAAGCGTGGCAACAATTGTGAGGATCATGCAGGACCATGCAGTGTTTCATGCGGTTGTGCATAGGGTCCATCTGGATCAGAGCCGACTTGTGGGCACCCCACAACAACATCAATAATAACAATAACAACAACACATGCCATGAGAAGCTCTTCGAGCAATGGTGGAATCAATTTCCTCTTTCACTGAAGGTCCTGTGGCAGAGCTTCTGTGGTCCTGGTATTCCCCAGGAGATCTTCGTCCCTTCACTCCTCTGGCTTTTCCAGTCCAGGCATAGTAGTAGGTGGTTTGGTATTTCATTGGTGTTTCTAATCTCAGGCTTTACTCACATTGCACTCACTGGCTTCCCAGCACCCTCATCACTCAATACCACAACCCCTGCACTCAATTTTCCCCACTGAAAATACTTGAGGAAATAAAATAATTTGTAGCTGATCCCTCATCCTAAACTAGGGTAATTGAACGATCTTCCAATCCAAAAATAAGTGGAGTTTTTATAAAATATTTTAATCCCATTCTCATCATGGTCTTTTTATAAGACCTATTTCCCATTACATATTTTACAGAAAACAAAGCCATAACCTAAAGTAATGTTTTTCTTTGTCAAATTTACAAAGCTTTACAATAATCAGAGCATATTTAATGAATGGATTTTTATCTCTCCCTTGATGTACTGTTTAAAAAATGCACACATTCTGTGTATTGAAAATGTTGATCCTTATTTTAAATTGAAATCAATAATTCAGTTACTGATTTGTAAATTATTTTTGGTCTTTCCATTACCTATAGCCTGGTATCACTTCACTCACTGCCAAATACGTTTGGAAAATGACTGAGTTGGGGTCAAAGTTCCTTCATGGTCTCAGAAAAGCTTATCAGTAATGAAGTAAATGATCCACAATGGCAAACATTTAGATAGCTTTTCTTAGCCCTAAACTCTATCATGCTAATAATTATTATTTCAATTCTCCGAAAGTAC
>NW_022111353.1:2483058-2492083 GCF_000313985.2 Echinops telfairi | reverse complement strand
TACTGGATTTCATATACCTATCCTGGATTTCATATAAAGAAAAATATTTGAAACATCAACAACAACACAATACACTAAACAACAATAACAAAGTAAAACAGAGGGAAATCTCAATCAAAAAGGAAGTAAAAAACATTAAAAACTAGAACAAGTGTTAAGTGGCTCAAAAGGCAGATCAAAAGAAAAAGTGTTAAATTTTAACAGAGCTGCATCAGTAGTAATCCAGTTTCCAGTGCATTCTGTATGACAGCAGGCTACTCACATCCCTGGTCTCTGGTCAGAGGAGATTCACTAGAGGCTTAATCCACATGTATTTCCCCTTCAGGTTTTTTTTAAACTGAACAAGTTTAAAATGAGTTAAAAGTGAAATCAACTGATAGATAGTACATATTGACTGCCATAATCTACTTTTCAATATTCTCTGTCAGATAAGGCTATTTAAATCCCTCATCCATGGTCAGAGGAGAAATAACTAATGTTTAATAAAAATAACTATCTCGGACACAATTATATTAAATTACAATTAATGAGCATAGTCTTACATAAATTATATTTGATCTTTAAAATTTGTGATGTATGTAAATCAGCATCTGATTGTGTCACTAATTAGAAGTTGCTGGCATTACTATCTGTGAGATTCTTTTTCGAAGGCTAGAAAACTTCTTGGATTTAGGAGTATGTTCCATGTAGTTTAACTCCTAGTCATTCTACTCACTCTGCACTCTTGTATGCACACACCCAGAAATTTAAAATATTTTTTTATGACTGGTCCAAGACAAACAGATACTTATAATGGTAGACTGCCCGATTGGAGCTGCATTACCTAAAAATTAAGACAAGCAAATTTCTGTTATAGCCTGGATCCTCAAGAGAAAGAGAGAGAAAGATCCTAAAAATTACTGGTTGATGCTAAGCACGGTTCTTTAAACCCTTGGAATATTTCTTAGTTCACTTACACAAAAAGACATCAGTGTCAGGATTCTCTCCTTCAATTGTATTTATGTTTCAGCCAGACTCGAGTGCAGAAAGGAATATTCCCTTAATTCCCACAGCTGAAATTAGAGCCAAAGGACAGGTAGATAGGTAAGTAAAGAGGCTTGGGCAGGCATGTGATAAAACTGTTTGCATCATGAGATATACCTGGTCAAAAGTTTCCCTGAAACTTTTTCTTCTTTATAAGACCATTTATGTTCATTTTCAAGTTTTTTTCCTCCGGTTATTGCTACTGATTTCTAATTTCATTCTTCGTGATCAAATAAAATAATTTTTATATTTTCTGTCTTTTTTCAAGTATTCAGACTTCATTTTAGCTCTAGCATGTGGTATATCCCAGAGAAAGTGTGATGGGCACTTGAAGCCGAGCATTCTGTTGTTCTGGGTGGTGTATTCCCTCTGTACCTAAGGTCCTATTCAAAGTGGGGTATTGAAATACCCAAATGTCACTGTAGAACTGTGGGTTTTTCCTTGAATTTTGTCAGTTTTTGCCTCGTGCATTTTAAGGACCTTTTTTTTTAAAAAAAAAAAAAAGGGTCTTAATTGTTCTATCTTCTTTATTGAATAAACTTTTTATCAATATAAAATGTCCTTCTTGGCCTTAAAAATGTTTGGCTAATTTTTTTATTCTATATTTTCCTGATAGAAGCATTCAACCTCTCTTTTGGCTACTATTGCCATAGGATATATTTTTTCCAACTTTAAAATTTTAATTGATTTGTATTTTGGGTCCATGGGGAGTCACTTGTAGACAGCATAAGATTTCCAATCATCCAATCTCTGACATTTAATTGGAAATTTTACTCCAGTTATATTTAAAGTAATTGTTGGCAAGGATGGACTTACTTTGGTCATTTCACTAGTTGTTTCATATATCTCTTTGAGGACATGGTGTGGGGTCATGTCTGACCCCCTGCTTCAGTGGGGAGAAGGGGAATCCAACCTTATAACACCCCCAGGCTGATTGCCACAAGGAAGAGGTCCAACAAGTCTTCGCCCTCCATCTTTCTGTACCCGGTTCTGACAGCAACATTCCATACTCTACTTCTCTGATGGGTTCAATATTCTTCATTATGGGGGTTCATTAGGTTACCTCAAGTCAGTTTAGCCCATGACCTCGGCCTTGTTCCTTGGGCCAAGCAGCCGTTGCTCTGTCTCGTAGTCAGTGTTGCCTCTCTGTCCTGCCTCTGGTCTCAGCCTTGTGGTGCTTGGTACTTCTGTTGCTAGGGATCTTCAGACAGGAATTCCACATGCCCTCTTCTGGCAGCTCTTCTTCCTTGATGGTCAGATTTTTTCCAAGATGGCTCACGTGTATATACCCAGTGGGACAGATAAACTGACCAATCCCCTCTATTAGTGTTTGATACACTATTTTCATGGCCATAGCCAATCATTGAGTGGGAGTTAAAACATGGACAACTGAGCCATTAGTAAGTAATTTCACTTCATCTCATTCTTATATCTTTTTTTGTTCTTCAATTCCTCCATTACAGCTTTGTTCTGTGTTTAATTGTGCTTTTGCAGTGTGACATTTTGATTCCTGTCTCATTTCCTTTTCTGTACTTCTTTTCTTAATAAGTAACTTCATGATTAGAGTGTAGTCCTCAAATTTGTAAATATCTTTTTTTAATTAGTACCACCTTAGCTTCAATAATATGTATGTGGGGTTTCAAAATGTTCATGGGAGATTTTCATAATACTTTAATTTCAATTGTCCCCAATGTTCATACAAACACTACCCTATGCTGATTTCTCACTTGCCTTTAGGCTGTTGTTTCAATTTACACTAAGGTCCCTTACCATAGATTGAGAATTATTTCTTTATGTGTTTTACTTTTATATCACTTAGAACAAAATAGAAACAAGAAATAGAGGCATTACAAATCAAAGATAACTATGGTCCTAGCTCTTGTCTTTGCATGCTGTGGTTATATTTACCACTGCCCTGTATTCCTTTCTGTAGCATTGAATTGCTCGCGTTTTAGTCATTTCAACTGTACGACTTCCTTTAAGGTATTGTGTAAGGTAGCCTTGTAATGAATTATCTCAGATTTGTTTATCTAGAAATGTCTTAATTCTCCTTTCTTTTGGAAGATAGTATTGCTGGATATTGATATCCATTGTCTGTTAAGACATCATTCTCCTGGTTTTCTTTAACTCTTTTCCTGTGATTGTTTCTTTGAGAATATTTAAGTTGATTGATGGGCATCTTTTCTACACGTTTCAATGTCTATGCTTCCTCAGGAACAGTTTTTGTGATTTTCTAATTTCCTTGCATGCTTCATAATTTTATTTTATTAGAAATTAAATATCTTGAGCATTATAACTTACTAATTTATGAAATGAACTATCTCTTCCCCAGAGTTTGCTTATGTTACTGGTTCAGGGTTGGAGATGTTTATAGGTCTTAAGATTTTTCTAAGCATTTTTATAGTTTGCATTCTTTGCCATGTATGGTCTCTGAAATCCCTGATTCTCTAGCTTTTGATCTGTTAGTGTTTTGATTGAGATTTGGGGTTCTCTAATTACCTGTTGTCCAAAACAAACAAACAAAAAAAGAGATGAACATCTATTTTGGTTTTACAATTTGACTCCTCTTGGGCACCTCTTCAATGCTGGTTCATGCCTTTCAAAACTCTCCTTTGCCTTCAAGTCTTCTTTCATTGAACCAGAATGTCAGCAAAAGTGTCTTGAACATGTGCTTTGCTTTTAAAAGTCCCTAACATGTGTTGACACTTTTCAATGCGCCAATTTCTCAAAGAAATCAAATCCTCTTCCCAGTTTTTCTTCCCAGGTTTTTGGTGTGCTCATTTGTGTCGTAGACAACAATAGGTTGCTCATTGTCTTTTTTTACAGCGTGTTCCATGAATGCTGTTTGCACCAACACTTTCCACCTTGTAAAGTTCTAGTTCGGTAAAACAAAGGCAAACCACCTTGAGACAGTCCTTCAGTTAACCTCCTCATTGATTGAAGACGACAAACATAACTAGTTGGGGAAAAAAAATCTTCTCTGATCCCTCTGGAACCAGAGTCCAGAATCTCACAGTTGGAACAAGGGATTCAAAACTTTCTAAACTGCTACTTACCCATAGATTGGGGGTGGTGAGGGGAGGAGTGTGTGAAAAAGACAAGTAAAAATAACAAAAAGCTTTCCTACTAGGTTGCAGGCGCTTTTATCCCCTCATGTCTTCATTAATATAAACCAGAATGTAGGGATGTTTCCAGTTTTGATGGTGAGAGTTCTTGTTCAGTTTTTTCAGTGTTTCTGAGGAGAGATGATGTCATTTATGAAGCCTATTTATTTAACTGCAGGATATATTGCATGTATAGATAATTGACATTTTAGTCACATATTCTACTCATGAACCTGTTGGTCATAGGTACTTACATTCAATCACCTATTATGTAATCTTTTTGCTATTTTCCCCACTCAGTACCATGTGAGGTTTATTCTTATCTTTTCACAAATCTTTAGTTCATGTATTCTAATTGCTTTACAGTACTTATTTTAATGAACATATTCATCTTAGACAAAAAGTCTTCACAAAGTTCATGGAAAAATTTGATTTTCTTTTAATTTCATTTTCACAAGAATTCTTGAAGTCCATTCCTTTATACATTGTAATAAGATTGACATTTGATTTATTTTGCCTTTAGACTGCTATACAAGTCATTAAGTTGCTCTCTCTCGCTAAATAAAAACTCAATGTCATTGAGACTCATAGTCACCCTATAGACAGTGTAGGACTGTCCCTGTGGGTTTCTGTGTTAGGCAGGGTTCTCTATATAAACAAACCCAGGGCACTTATGAATATATATATAAAGTCCAAAGGGACTCAGTTCAAGTCACTCTTGTGGAACAGTTAATATACTTGAAGTACTTCGACTCACATGAGTTGCTGGGTCCAAGATCAAGGAAGCTGACAGTGGAGTCCTCCCTCAGGCAAGAGGATGCAGCAGGCAGCAAACAGCAGGGTGGGTGAGCAACAGTCTATGGTAGCTTGGGAGCTTAGCAAAGCAGGCCCGGATGATATTGAATTTAAGCAATGTATGGTGACAGGATCCACCAACCTCAAGCTCAAGGGATGTGCTCACCAGCAGTTTAGTGAAGCAGGTCTCAAAGGAGCCTCAACCTCTAACAATAGTATTTATGATCCTGGGGTTGGCTTGGCCCACAAGTGGTGTAGCACACTGGTTGTAGCAGAGAACTAGGTAAAGCAACAACACACTGGTCCAATCACCAGAGAGCAAGAAAAACAGGGGTGATCCTAATAGAGCCATTTATCTTTTTGCCCTCCAATCAAACGTTGACTTAATTAATTTCACATGTTCCTATTGGCTCAACTGGTACAGTATCCTAACTATCACAGTTTCCAAGGAGAAGCTGGTCAGTTTGAACAGCCAACCTTGTGGATAGCAGTTCAATGTGTAAACTGCTACACTACATGGATGCCTTTGAATGAGTAAAGACTGAGAGTACTCTCATTCTTAAATCCTTAGTAAGGCGTTATAACATCTATATATTTAAAGAAATGAGTTAAATTTATCATGGAATTTAATTATGTAATAAAAAGGAAACATCTGTACTTTTTAATTCTTGCTCTAGCACATTTATTCAACTTGATTTAGTGTGTTTCTAATTCATCTTTTTACTCATTTATTTATATGTGTGCAATTATGTCTCAATAAAAAATAAGTTTCTAGTTGTTAAATTTTCACCTGTTTTGCCAAATGTAAGATACTTAAAGATGTGGAGAGTTTATAGTTTATAAAAACTTTAATGGTATTCAACAATGGGCTTCAAACATTTTACAGTTCCTTATTATTTTGTTCCTCCACCCTATTGACCCAGTGTAATATATAGAGAGACAGATTTTTAACTTTGAAATAATGGAAACTGGAAGTA
Organism: Echinops telfairi; assembly: GCF_000313985.2. Lineage (NCBI taxonomy): Eukaryota > Metazoa > Chordata > Mammalia > Afrosoricida > Tenrecidae > Echinops > Echinops telfairi. The sequence goes on along the minus strand of NW_022111353.1, from coordinate 2,486,184 downwards.
GGGTAGATTACTTTGATATGAATGTTTACATTTTCATTTTAAGAATAAAAAATCTTCAAGTATTTCTTTAAAAATTAAGAAAAAATTATTAAAACTCATTTTATTGAGGGCTCTTACAGCTCTTATAACAATCCATATGTCAATTGTATCAAGCATATTTGTACATATGTTGTCATAATTATTTTCTAAACATTTATTTTCTATTTGAGCCCTAGGTATTGGCTCCTCTTTTTTCCCCTCCCTCTCTCCACTCTCCAATTTTTTAAAAAAGGGAACGTTTATTATATCTTTAATAGGACAAGGGGAAGACAAAGACATATTATCCAGATGGGAAAGACAATTGGTATAGAATCATAATAGCGTCCAAGTGTTTGCTATATCCCGAATTCTAGAAAGGATAAGAGAGGCCACAAAAAGTTGTCAAGCATGCTTGGTATGTGACAAATCAAAACATTATGGTTACAGGTGGATTATCAGAGTGGGAATGGGACATGGTTGGAATACATACATTGTGATAGATTGAGTAGATCACGAGATTGGTTCAGGGGCCTCCCCAAGGCAGAAGGGGCATGATTCATGTCTATGCAACCTGCAATATGGTGATTGCCATCAAGGATACCTTCACGCAAGCCCCCAAGGGAGATTGTCTCTCCCAGGGCCTTATCAGGTGGGTCAAAGTAATGCCCTTTCCACTGCACTCTGAGTGCAAGATTACTTACATCCTCAGTGGATGTTCAGAGAGGATTCAATAGAAGCTTTACTCATGTGGGAACCCTGCAGGTGTATTTTGAGTTTCATTGTCATCCATACTCTTCTGTAGACTGGGTGGTCACAATGTAAACTCTAGTGTCCTGTCCTCCTCTGACTATGGATTTCATGATTTACAAATTTTACACCACATAGGCCAATGTGTCTCCTGTGTGGACTTGGCTGACACATCACTTAGATGGCTGATTGTCTAAAGACAACTTGTGAGAACCTTGGCAACATTCTTTATGATAGTTGAGCACCATCTGATTTCTTTACTGCCCTTTGATTAAATATTACTTCTACTTTCCAATTGTTGTGGGAAACAGAAAGATTTCTCCCAAGTCATCTCCCCCAAATATGTTAGACTTAGGACACTGCTTGCAGCTAATAATTGTCAAGTTACTTCCCTGAAGGCAGTCAGCTGCCAGACTACTGTCTCCTCCCACCAGGGTAGATTTGCTCCTTGCTGCTAAGGACAATGGGTTACTTCTCCCTAAAGGCTTGCCTTCATAGATTTGGTTCCTGTAGGTGGAGTTCACACCCTACTGATAATGATCTCTATTAGTTGAGCCAGGGAACAGGTCAAACTGGTTTAGTGACATTCAAAGTTAGGCTGCCATCCTGAATCTAGGATCCGCCCATCTTGTTACATGTATACCGCCAATCTCTCCTCTTCCTATTGCGCGGATACCCCTAGATCACCCCTTCCCATTACTGTAATGCCTATAGCACAACCCCTTCCTGTGAAGTATGTCTTCACCTGTAATTAGGGGGTTTGCATGTGCCCAGAGAATATAAAAGCCTTGGTTAGCATTAAATCTCTCTCTCTCTCTCTCTGACCCCCCCATGTGGACCACCAAGTGAGGCTGAAGTGAGCATGCTACCATGAGATGTGTCTGACTCCGCTGATTCAATCTCCTGTCTATCTCTCATGCTCTCTATGACTTTACTATAATCTTTGCTTATTATCGCCGTACAATTGTGCCTACCGGACCCGTGATGATGTGTTAAGGCAGGTACCCTGACACGTTGTAGTACTAGTGGTCCTAATAATATTAATCAATTAAAACAACAACAAAAACAAAATAATAACAACAAAATCCAATAACGGGAACAACAAAAAGAAGGAAGGTTCAGAGAAGAGAAATGGCGAATAGATGTTAAAATGCACTGAGTATGTGGAAGATTCAAAATAATGTATAAAGTAGTAGACTTTAGGAGTGAGAAACCAATATAAAGTTCAAAAGCAGGCAAAAGTAAGTAATTAGTCTAGCCATGAGAATGGTGGAATAGTAATTATTGGTAGGGAAAAATTCTGACTCATAATGACCCTATAGGGCAGAGAACTGTCCCAAATCTTAATGAGAGTAGAAACCCTCATCTTTGACCCTCAGATTGAAATAAACAAGCTCTTGTCACCACATTTAAGCAGAATGCTTTGCTCCCTGCCCCCTCTGACAGGCCTCTCTTTGGCCAGAGGTAATCTGTTTTAACATCACAATGGAAGGCAGGTCTGTAAGTGCCCTTAGGGCAGTTCTTGTTTAACCTACCCATCTCTCTCTATCAAGAAAAGTCATAAATCTTTCTTTTGGGGACAGGCATGGAGGTGGGGGTGGGGGGGGTGGCTGGACAGGAAATCCAAGAATAGGATCATAAAACAAGGTAGCTGAAACTTCACCTATATATATTTTTGTTTTAATCCTGTCAATACCACTTACTTAGTGATATATACATTTTAACTTGCTTTTTCTTCTGCTGTCTGTATTTCACCCTCCCTGAATAATATAAAAGAGGCTTGGCCTGGGAAGACAGTCACTGGAGTGTGGTGGATGGATCCTTTGAACATCCCCACTGCAGTCCAGGCTAGCCTGATAAAAAATAAAGGCTTCATATAATTCAAATTGGATACTGTAGTGGTCTTCTTTTATTCCAACCTACAAGCGCCATGGGTGGTTTTGTACAGCTGCCCTTGAGATTAGCCATTCAACATAGAACCAACCCACTCTGTCCCTATGGCTCCTAACATTATTGGAAGAGGACATCGATAATGTACATTTTATTTCCATATCTGCATATTGATAGAACACATATGCTAACTTGGTGAGGTAGTTAGTTTATTGTGCCAACCTGGACAATAAACACATGTGGGGCTAATTGAAGGGCGGAGGGATAAATGGCTTGGTGAGCTCGCCTTTTGAGTTCTTGGGTCTCTTGCTTTGTGATGGTCAGACCAGGGTGCAGCTGTCTTAGGCTGACTTCCTGCAAGACATCCCCAAGGAGATGCCACATGGACCTACCCCAATGCAGCCCTGGGTGCTGGAGCACCCATGTGGAGACCCCTGCCAGCACTGAGATGTTTACACATTCACTGATTCA
>NW_022111353.1:2480124-2482765 GCF_000313985.2 Echinops telfairi | reverse complement strand
AGTTTTTCTTTGTCTAGCCAGAGGTCAGATAAAACCACACTTTACTCAGTTGTTTTCTGGGAAAAATATGGGAAGTAGGAAAATAGAAAGTTTGTAAGCCCACTTGCTTTCAGCCATTAAAATTTGATCTTTAGATGGGTTTAGGCTATGCCTGCAAAGAAAATTTTGAAAATATATGCTCCACCCAGTGCTTTGGAGTACTCAGGAACCAGTAGTCTTTGTCAGAAGCTGAAAAAAATCTGGAACCCTGAAGAAAAGTCCTCTCTGGGACTGAATGCTAAGGGGAACCTGTGAGCAGGCTAAAATGCTTGCTAGGTGACCACCTGGATCTACTTGTTGAGCAGAAGTGGGAGAAATGCAGCAACAAAGAGACGGTTTCAGTTTTGCCATTGACACTTGTGGACTTGCTTTACAGGAAAAAAAGGAGAAGATGAGAGGGGGTTGACTGGTCTAAAGTTCATGACCTAGCATGAGGGGGCTAGACTTGTTGAGTATTGGTGAGAGCCCATGGGCTAAAGGCAAGGTGACCAACGGGTACCCCGTGGAGGCTGAGTAAGGCAGCCCACATTGAGCTGACCAGAACCCGACCAGATAGAGATTTTTGAGCCTGTGAACTGATGCATATTGTTGCTGACTTTATGGATGGCTCTTCTGGTTTTGACTTTGCTTATGGATGCAGACTTCACAAATTTCCAACTGGAATGAAGACACTTTATGTTGCAAAATGTGATTGTCTTTGCAGAGAACTTGGTTGATGTAAGTGGACAGTATATAAATTGGATATTCAAAATTGGGGCGGGGGGATAAAGGCATGAAGTGATTGGCTTACAAACTTTCATAGGTGGTAGAACATATTCAAAGAATTATAGGATTAAGGTGTAGGTGCTACTTAATTTCAATCGTGAAGCTAAAGAATTATGTACAGGTGCCAGGTTGGCAAGGGATGGATTGAGGTAGTTAATTTATTGTGCCAACCTGGCCAATAAACACGTGGGATAAATTGAAGGGTGGAGGGATAAATGGTTCGGTGACCCTCGCCTTTCTAGTTCTTGGGTCTCTTGCTTTTTGTGATGGTCGAACCAGGGTGCAGCTGCCTTAGCCAGTTCCCTGTTTAAGATGGCAAGGCTGATTTCCTGCAAGATATCCCCAAGGAGAGGCCTCTTGTACCTACCCTGATGTAGCCCTGACTGCTGGAGCAGCCGTGTGGAAACCCCTGCGAGCTCTGAGATGCTTACACATTCACTGATTTTCCTCCTGCAGTTGGCATCACTGCGTGTGTTTCGCAAGATGGAGAACTTTGTGGATTGGTGTCGGACATATGGGTTAATGTTGGACTTATGGGCTCAGGCAGCACTGGGTTGGGATGTTTTCTTGATGCACGCTTACCCTTTATATAAAACACTCTCTTATACATGAGTTTCTGTGGACTTGTTTCTCTAATGTACCCAGACTATCACACTTGGTAAAACTGTACCAAGCTGGACACTTATAAATTGTTTACTTAACTAAATGTGCTATAAAACTATAAGCCACTACCATCATAGCAATCCTAAAGAGGTTTCTGAGACTGAAAATATTTACTGAGCAGCTTCATTCTTCTCCCACAGAACAGCAGGTGTGTTTGAACTGCCGACCTAGTGGTGAGCAGACCAACACGTAAGCCACAGCACCAACAGAAAGCTCTGAAAATGCTATAGTTTAGTAACATCTGTGTTTAAATAGAATATATTTATATCTTCGTGCATGGAATCACAGGTACAGCTCCTTAATTGAACTCCAAACTCTCTGATACCTACTAGATTTTTTTTGTGACCCTTCTTTTTCTTTTCTTCACTATTAAATATACATATTCACTACCTCTCACATAATTTTCCCCACCATTTAGGAAATTGGGCTAAATTTTTATTTCATTTTGGGTTGTTCAGAAACCCAGATAAAATTATTAAATAAGGAGTTGTAATTTATGTTGCGTATGGTCATGTCTTTATTCTATATCTATCAAATATATTCATATATGAACATATACACAAAAATATATAATATATCGCATATATATGGCCTATGATAAATTGTGTGTGTGTATCCTATGATAAATTGGGTGTAGTTTCAGATTCCTATTAAAGACACAAGTGAGAATAATTTTTCATGTCTGCCTCCACCTAATCCCCTTTCCCAGAAACGCCATGATAACTCTCGATGATTTCGATATATTTTTTCGATTTTATAACTAGTGATATGTAGATGAGGTCAATATTGAATAGTTTTTCATCCTTAGATGTGTGTTTCTATGGCAGGCATAGTTTCTCAAATACATCATTCTATTTATACAAGATGTTAAGAAATATTAAAATATTCTGTCATCCAGTGATCTGTAGAAAGCCTAGGGGAAAACCAATAAAAGCAGGAATGGCAGGAATAGCCTTTATTTCACTTTGCAAATTCCTAACCCAAGCCAGAGAAATTGTTTTCTTAATTTGGGAAATGCTGACTCTTCAAAATGTATAGTCCTCAAGTTGTTTGTTTCTCCCTTCCTCCTCTCCTACCACCTTCATGACCCCTTGATAAATTATAAACTATTATTTTTATATCTTACATAGACCACTCTCTCCCTTTCCCATGGCTTTTGTTGTTCATCCCCCTG
>NW_022111353.1:2475650-2479846 GCF_000313985.2 Echinops telfairi | reverse complement strand
TGTTTCATCAGGGCTATACTTCACCCTGGTTGACTCATCCCTTCCTTGTGACCCTTCTGTAAAGAAGGCATGTCCCATTGTCTACAGATGGTTTTGGGTTTCTGCTCTGACCCTCCTCATTCTCTATAATATGTTTTGTTTGTTTGGGGTCTTCTGATGCCTGTTACCCAATCTAGTCACACCTCATAATTGCACTGGCCGGTGTGCCTCTTCCTTGTGGGCTGTTGCTTCTCTGCTAGATAGTGGCTTGTTTAACTTCATGTCTTTAAGATCCCTGATGCTATATCTTTTGATAGACAGGCACCATCTGCTTTCTTCACCACATTTGCTTATGCACCCATTTTGTCTTCAGCAATCATGCTGGCACCCTCAAGTTTTGAAAATCAAAATCCTTATGTGAAAACTAACCTTAACTTTGATTTCTGACCCATGTATATTATTATTTAAATATTGTAGTCATGGTAGTAATTCTGTGAAAATCATGTTTCTAGACTTACATGTTAAAGAGGGTGAGAACTTTCTTAAGTTTCATTATAGCCTGTGGATTCTGGTGCTAAAGTATTCCTAGTTTGAATATGAAGTATGCAGAAGTTGTCCTTTCCATCCACATTACACAGGAAAGCTTGACTCTGGGTCATTCTTAAGCTTGCTATTAATTGCCCTATTGGGTATGGATGGTCCCCAAGGTCCCATTATGAGCTAAATATTACTTCCTGCTTTAGTTACAAACTTCAGTATTTCCTGGCTCCAGAAATAAGCTCTTCCATCCCAAACTTGACCTTGGATTCAGAGATTCATGCTCAGAGCCTTTGATTCTGGAGAGCCCATTGTAAGAATCATTAAGCCTACTCTAGTTTTATTAAACTGTACATGTGAACCTTTCTGACACACTCAGCTAATAATTCACCTAAAATTTGGACCTGCCTTCTGTAAAGTGTTTTTATTTTTGAATAACAAATTAACTTGACTCTTGCTGTTTTTAAGAAAGACATTGTATATGAGATAAGCTGTATTTGTATATCTGCCTTATTTTGAGAATGCATATTCACCACTGGGAAATTTAGGGAGAGGGGAATAAGAAGGGTAGTTTTCATAAAATTTTGGAAACTTTCTTTATGCTCTTGACTTTCTCCAATATTTCCAGTTATACTGTTTACTGAAAGGCTGAATGAAGGAATGGATTATTTGTAAAATAGCCATAACTTTGGATACATATATGTTACAGAGACAAATTGTTTTTGTGTTTGTGCTATATGTGTGTGTTCTTGTTTCCTTTCTTTTCTGAATAATTCTATTTTCTCCACAGTCGTAGACTATTTGAGAGACTCTATACTTATTGAAATAAACAAACTTTAAAACGTGGGTTGCATCCATTTTGATGCTGAACCATTCTGCTTTTTAAAAGACACGTGAACTAGGGACCCTACGAACTGAAAGATGCCCAGTTCAACCCCATAAACTGCTCTTCAGGAAATAAGATGTGGCAATCTGTTTCCATAAAGCATCCATAAAACCTTGAAAACCCTATGGGGCAGTTTCCTCTGTCCTATTGGGCTGATATGACTCCTTAACAATGGGTGTGCATTCGTTCAGGTTAAGGGTAAGCAAATGAATGAAAGAGGGTTCAGATCAACACATATGAACATGATTATTAAATTAAAAGGAAATTTTGGAAAGCTACACCTGTCTATATGTGTGTTGGTCTGTCTATCTATCTATCTATCTATCTATCTATCTATCTATCTATCTATCTATCATTATCAATGTATCCTATATGTCTAAAACTTCAAGAAACTTCGTAACACTTCTGAAGTGTATTTCACAGTACTACATTTTAAAGACTTTACCTGGATAATTGATGTGTGTCTTGGACATAAATAAATAATCATTTTTTTAATGAACACTATTGTATGTATGTAGTATTGACTTATACTTAATGTATGTTATAAATGTAATTTTTTCCCTAAATAGGACAGAAAAAATAGGAAGAAAATCTATTTAATGGAAAGAAGGGAAGCTTCTTTATTTGGTTTCTTCTATGTTCCAAATACAGGCCTGCACCTGACAAACTCTTGGCAAGTAGAAGTTCACTTTCCATTTGAGGAAGCAAAGGATTGAAATCCAACTTGCCACATTCCTGCAAAGACTGAGATTACAGAAGAGTAGTGTTTGGTAGAGAGTAGATCTGAATTCTCCGTGGAAGATGTTATTCCAGAGATGAATATTAACAGATCAGTAGAATTTGGTTCACAGCTCTTTTGGTAGTGCAAATGACTGCTTCTGATCAACTAGCCTTCATGTTGGAACTTCAAATCTACTCAGTGGTGCGGCAAAATAAAGACCTGGAGACCTATCTCCATTAAGATTGCTGTGGCATGCCATGCAGTCAATTGCAGCTCCTATTACCCTTTAGTGAACAGGCGAACTGCTCCCACAGGGTCTTCTACACTATATTTATTATAAAAGAAGATGAGCAGGTTTTCTCCTGTGGAGCAGGTTCTGGGTTCAAACCACTTTTTGTTTGTTTTTTAATTTTTTTTTATTATCAACCAAGGGCTTAACCATTGTTTTACCTGTGCTCCGTTCATTAAAAAGCACAGCTAGGGAACCCCATAGGTAAGTTCTACGGAGTGACACTTGTGATGGTCCTGAATCAGAATGGACTGAGTGGCATTGTTTTTTGTTGTGCTTTGTTAGTTAGTTTGGTTTTTAGAATTTGTCAAGGGAATAGGATCATTACAGAAAAAAGTAGACACAGGACTGGCATAAGATTTAAATTAGAAATTAGGGATTTATTTGTCTAGAACAATCGTACATGTTGGGACATTATTCTGGAAATCCAAAGGGGAACAGAAACTAGTCAGAACCTTGTATTAAATGCTGAAGTGTATGGATTTAATATTTTAAGAAATGAATATTGTATCTTGATGAACATCCTTTTCAGTTTTTCCTGTTTATTCCACCAGTCATGTACAGAAAGGGAATGACCACGATAAAGTGAATGGTAAGAGACCACCTCAAATTATTTGTGCTCTACAATGCCATCAATAAAAATGAAAATTTAAATTACAAGAGGCTAAATTGGTTAACATGCATGGAATCGATGAAAATGTCATTGTCAGATTCATAAGTAGTTTGAATAGGTGTCAGTTAAGGGGCATAAGTGGTAGACAATTTTAAAGTGAAGAGGTTTTTGTGGGGGAGAATAATGATGGTCTCTAATTATGTTATCTCAGTTATATCAAAGTGGATGACTGTTATGATAAAGAGTGGAGAAAGTGGAGAAAGTTATGATAAAGAGTCAGATCGCAGGATTGAATCTCATCTAATATTTCTTATCTATTCAGTTGTTTAAGGAATCATACATTTAGAGATATGTGATTCTATTAACTTTTCTACAAAAGACTTTCTTGAGTTTTTTTAATCTCTAAGATTGCCAGTTGCTTAAGAAATAAAATCTGCAACCTATCATAAGCCCTCTGACCCTCCACAGCCACTCACTCCAACATGATATCCTATTAATTCTAACTGCTAAATATCTTGAATCTAAGAATGTAAGTCTTCCTCCCCACTCTCAAGCACCTGCTTCTTAAAGCATTGCAAGAGCTCTCTAACTGACCTCCTTGTATGAATCCATTCCTGGAAAATCCCTTCTGCATTCTCAGGCCAGAGCTTTGTTGTTGTTTTTATTGTTTTTGTTTTCCAGTTTTATTATCACTCCATTCACCTGTCATACAATTCAATAATCAATCATATCAAGAAGAATCATACAATTATCACCACATGCAATTCTACAACATTTTCATCTTCCTTGTCTTCATTGTTATTTATGTCATCATTACTTTTTAACTGTGACAAAAACATATACACCGAAACATCCTCCAATTCCGCAACTTCTCATACATGTACAATTCAGTTATTAATTAGATTCTTCTTGTTGTACAAACTCTATTGATATCCTTTTCTAAATTATTCCACCACAGTTAACATAAACTCAATGCTCCTGAAGCAACAACTCTTTCTCCTTCACCATGGTTATCAATGGTCAAGATTTTCTTTTTAGATAGTTTTCTTGATATACTATTCACATATCATACACTTTCATGGTTAAATCGCTGTTGTTGTTTTTTAATGCAATTATGTTCTCCCTTTTGAATTTCATTGCTTTGACCTGTTTACAATAACCTTTAGAAAAA
>NW_022111353.1:2472222-2474389 GCF_000313985.2 Echinops telfairi | reverse complement strand
CTCTCCTTTTCATGGGTAGGGCGATGAAGCTGAGCAATGAGAGTTTGGGCGGTGCTTTCGTCCTGGTGGGCTTCTCTGACCAGCCCCAGCTGGAGAAGTTCCTCTTCATTGTCGTCCTGATCTCCTACCTCCTCACCTTGGTGGGCAACACGGCCATCATCCTGGTCTCGAGTCTGGACCCCATGCTTCAAACGCCCATGTATTTCTTCCTTACCAATCTCTCCTTCGTTGATCTTTGTTTCACCACCAGCATTGTGCCCCAACTGCTGTGGAATCTCCATGGTCCCGAGAAGACCATCACCGCCATAGGCTGTGCTATTCAACTCTATGTGTCCCTGGCACTGGGATCGACCGAGTGTGTTCTCCTAGCTGTCATGGCCTATGACCGCTACGCAGCTGTTTGCCGTCCGCTTCATTACGCCACGGTGATGCACCCACGGCTGTGCCAGGCACTTGCAGGAGTGGCATGGCTGAGTGGGTTGGGCAACACTCTGATTCAGGGTACCATCACCCTTCGGTTACCCCTTTGTGGAAATCGGAGGATTTACCATTTCATCTGTGAAGTGCCTGCCATGATCAAGTTGGCCTGTGTAGACATTCATGCCAATGAGGTTCAGCTCTTCATGGCCTCCTTGGTGCTTCTTCTCCTGCCCCTGGCACTCATCCTGGTCTCCTACGGATATATCGCACAGGCGGTGATGCGAATCAGATCCATGCAAGCCTGGCGTAAAGCCCTGGGAACATGTGGGTCCCACTTGTTGGTAGTCTCTCTCTTCTACGGGACCATCACGGCTGTCTACATCCAACCCAACAGCTCCTATGCCCACAGTCAGGGGAAGTTTATAACCCTCTTGTATACTGTGGTAACTCCTACGCTGAATCCCCTCATTTACACTCTGAGAAACAAAGATGTGCAGGGAGCTCTGAGGAGGCTGGTGTGCAAAGACCAGAGTTTGGGAGACTGATGAGGAAAAGGTGCGGACACGGTTGAGCTAAGGTGGGAGTGTTGAAAGACAATGAAAGGCTGGAATGTATCCTGAGAAATAAAGTTTTCAAGGCCTTCTGAAGAATTCATGAGCAACGGAAATCATTTTCTTTGATCCTCTTTCTTAGAAGAAAGTACTCAGGGCATCTTGTCCAGACTGGCTTCTTGTCAAATGCCAATCTATTGGTGTACACAATAAAGCACAGACAAGACTTAGGCGTCCCAGAATATTAGCAGGTAATTTTCATGCTCTCAGATATTTCTCTGATATAAATCCTTACTGTGCCTTATTAGAAGAAATCAACTTATTAATATATTTCCATTAAGCAGGAGTGAAAACTTGTTGCCATCAAGTATATTTCAACTCATGGAGACCCCTATGCAACAGAGTAGACTTGCTTCATAGGGTTTGTTATCTTTCCAGAAGCAGGGCCATCACACCTTTCTTCTATGTTGACATTGGGTGGATTCAAACTACCAACCTTTGGTTTAATAGTCAACCAAAACTGTTGATGCTCTTCTTAGAGAAGTAAGCACAGTTTACTAATAATTACCTAGGTGGTTTTGAAGTTTATTCGCAAAGGCACTGAGGTATCACACATTTGCATTCAACGCTTGGACCAAGAAACACAGGGAGCCTGAAAGTTCACGTCATCTGTGTTGGACTCTTGGATTCACCATCCGTTGGTAGACTGGATAACCCTGTGATGGAGCTTCTCTGATTATGACACACTCTTTCTGTTGCTTTGTCAAGTAAGTTTTGCATTGTACACAGCTGATTATGTACACTGAACAGTGGCAGCAGTGGGCGGTTTGAATGCGAATTTTTGCTGGTTGATCATTAAGTGTTTCTGTCACCTAGTGATGACAAGAATTCAAACCCTCCCTGGGGAAAACTGACACAGGATTTGAAACTAATTTATTTGGTGTATGTGTTTCTTTCATTTCTCTATTTATTTTTAAAAATCATTTTATTGGAGGCTTGTACAACTCATATCACAATCCATAAATCCATCCATTGTGTCTAGCACATTTGTACATTTGTTGCCATCATCATTCTCAAAACATTTTCTTTCCACTTGAGCCCTTGGTATCAGCTCCTCATTTTCTCTCCTCCCCACCCCCACCCACCATCCCTCATGAATCCTTGATAATTTATAAATTATTATTATTTTGTCATGT
>NW_022111353.1:2467511-2470494 GCF_000313985.2 Echinops telfairi | reverse complement strand
TTGGTTCCCGGCTTCAAGCCAGTACATTTCTTGCCATACAATGTGCAGCACTGAGAGGTTTTCAGTCTTTTGCCTTTCTAAATTTGACAGAATCTTCTCTGGGTGTTTTATTTTGCATCAAGATGAGTGTTTCCAGTTTGAAAGATCAGGGCTCTCTTCCTCCTTCCAGTACAGTGGCTTTAAAAATATATAGCTATTATAGGCTCAAAGCTATTGGTATCTCCAAAAATAAAATTTATACACCAAAGATGATTTTAATATGCCATACTCACCATAAGTATTTTGAACTTTGATAAAGTTCTCTTCATATGGGGAGCTTTAAATAACAAATAATCTAAACTCCTAGTTTCCATGTTCAGCCTCCTTAGATCAGTTTGTGGAAACTTGCATGATAAAATAAGATGTTAGCCAAGTTCCTTGATAACTGTTAGGCATAAAGCATAACCAATACCAAATTCTTTGAGGGAATAAGATACTGGGCTTAAGTTGTATTTTAATGGTCATTCTTTACTTTTATTCTTACTTTTCCTGTATAACGTTTTCATTTGTAATTCAAAAACAATTCTAAGAGAAAGATAAAAAGGCTTTAGTTGTCTCTTGGTTGCTGTTGTAAGATAATGATAGAGCACAAAGCCAAAGCCTAGAAAATGTATCAGGTGACAGACAGCATTAATGCCTGTTCCAAGCTGTCTTACTGTCCATTCTCATTTTGCAGGTACTCTATGCCTATCTGAAATCTTATTTTTCCCCAAGAGCAATTATGAAAATAAATAACCACAGGATGCACACAAGCTGAACTTTATTATACTAATATCAAGCTCCCAAAGTAGCACAAATAATATGTGAGGAAAACAACAAAAACATAATAATAATATGATTAAACCAGCTTTACAGTAATAGTCCGTGCAACATAAAGGAAAAGGAGATGTTTACCACATTTATTTGTTTTTTCAACTCTCTATATTTCTTGCTACATGGTTTCTTTTCTGGACAGATTTCCATTTTGTTTTTAGATATTTACAAGTACCCAGACTGGAATCTTCATGTACTGCTGATGGGATTATAAAATAGTGCAACCATATGGAAGGTCATATGATATTTTCTGAAAAAAATTGGACTAGGAAAATCATTTGACCTATTGTTCTCTATACTTTGCATATACCCTAGAGAGATAAAAAATAATAGATATGTACACGCATGTTCATCACAGCAATGTTCACAATAGCAAAAATAGAAACAACCTAAATGCTCATCATTGGTGGGATGGATAAATACACATCAGTACACACATACAATGAAATACTATACAACATGAAAGTATAATGATGAAGTCATGAAACAGTTCCTAACATGGATGAAAGTGGAGGACATTATGCTGTTTGTTGTTAGATGCCATTGAGTTGGTTCCGAACCATAGTGACACTATGAGCGACAGGCCCAAACACTGCACAGTCCCACACCCTTATCACAATTGTTCCCATGTCTGAGCCCACAGTTGTAGCCAACGTATTGATCCAGCTCTTTGAGTGCTTTCTTCTTCACTGTCCCTCTAATTCACCAAACATGACATCCTTCTCCAGGGACTGATCTTTCCTGACAACATGTCCGAAGTATGTAAGACTTTGATCTTTCCTGACAACATGTCCAAAGTATGTAAGACCAAGTCTCACCATCTTTGCCTCTAATGATTATTTCTTTCAAAACAGATGTTTGCCCTTTTAGTAGTCCATGGTCACTTCAACATTCTTCTCTGGCACCACAATTCAAACGCTTCAATGCTTTTTCAATCTTCCTTATTCAATGTCCAACTTTCACATGCATATGAGGCAATTGAAAATACTATGACTTGGGTCAAGCATGCCTTAGTCCTCAAAGTCATATCCTTGCTCTTTAATACTGGTAAGAGACCTTGGCAGCAGATTTACCAAATACAATGTGTCTTTTTATCTCATGACTGCTGCTTCCATGAAAATTAGATCCTTGACAACTTCAAGCTTTTCTCCATTTATTATGATGTTACCTATTGATGCAGTTGTGGGGATTTTTTGTGGTCTTTACATTGAGTTGTAAGCATACTGAAGGCTGCAATCCTTGATCTTCATCAGCAAGTGCTTCAAGTCCTCCTCACTTTCAATGAGCCAAGTTGTGTCATTTGCAAATTGAATAAGCCTTCCTCCAATCCTGATGCCATTTTCTGCTTCATATAAGCCAGCTTCCCTGATTAATTGCCTAAAATACAAATTGAATAATTATGGTGAGAAGATATAACCCTATCCCACATCTTTCCTAATTCTAAACCATGCTGAAGTCCCTTGCTCTGTTCACACAACAGCACCTTGATCTATATACAACTTCCTCATGAGCACAATGAATTCTACTGGGATTCCCATTCTTTTCAAGGTTATCATAGTTTGTGATGATTGTTAAATGACTTGGCATAGTCAATAAAACACAAGGAAACATCCTTCTGGTATTCTTTGCTTTGAGCCAAGATTCATCTGCCATCAGCTATGGTAACCCTTTTTCAATGTCCTCTTCAGACTGGCCTGAACCTCTGGCTGGTCCCTGTCAATGCACTGCATCGACTGTTGTTGAATAATCTTCAGCAAAATGTTGCTGGTGTGTGAAATTAATGACATTATTTTATAATGTGAGCTTTCTGTTGGGCCACCTTTCTTTAAAATGGGAGCAAATATGGGTTTCTTCCTATGTGATGGCCAATTAGTCATTTTCCAAATTTCCTGGCAAAACAGTCAATACTTCCACTGCTTCAACAAATTTTTAAAACATTTGAATTGGTGTTCCGCCGATTCCTGGACACTTGTTTTTGGTTAATGTATTCAGTGCAGCATGAACTTCTTCCTTCAGCCCCATTGGTTTTTTCTCATATTCTCCCTTTTGAATGGTGGAATGTCAACTAGTTCTTCTTTTTTAAAATTCATTTTGTTGGGGGCTCGTACAATGCTTATCACAATCCATACAT
>NW_022111353.1:2465033-2467300 GCF_000313985.2 Echinops telfairi | reverse complement strand
TCCATG
Source organism: Echinops telfairi (assembly GCF_000313985.2). Classification (NCBI taxonomy): domain Eukaryota; kingdom Metazoa; phylum Chordata; class Mammalia; order Afrosoricida; family Tenrecidae; genus Echinops; species Echinops telfairi. The sequence continues at coordinate 2,467,294 of NW_022111353.1, read as the reverse complement.
TCAACTAGTCCTTTTAGGAACAGTGGCTCTTTATATTCTTCACATCTTATTTTGATGCTTCCTGCATGATTCAATATTTTTCCCATAGAATTTTTCAGGATTTCAACTTGAGGCTTGAATTTTTAAAAAATCATTTTATTGGGGGCTCTCATAGCTCTTAGCACCATCCATCCATCCCTCCATTGTGTCAAGCACTTTTGTACATATGTTGCCATCATCATTTTCAAAATATTTTCTTTCTACTTGAGCCCTTGATATCAGCTCCTCATTTCTTCCTCCCTCTTCCACCCTCCCTCCATCGTGAATCCTTGAAAAATTATTATTCTTTTCAGATCTTACATCATCTGCTGTCTCCCTTCACCTACTTTTCTGTTGTTCACCTGCCGGGGGTGGGTGGGTTATATGTCTATCATTGTGTTCGGTTCCCTTTGAATTTTTCTTTGAGTTTTTCATTTTGAGATATGTTCTTCCCTTTTGGTTTTCTAATTCTAGGTTTTTGCACATTTCATTGTACTATTTCACTTTGTCTTCATGAAAGGCCTCTTGAAATTTTCTACTCAGCTCTTTGATGGCATCATTTCTTCCATTTGCTTTAGTTACTCTAAGATTAAGAGCAAACTTCAGAGTCTCTTCAGACATCCACTTTGATCTTTTCTTTCTTCCTTTCCTGTCATTTTAATGACCTTTTGCTTCCTTTATGAATGATAGTCATGATGTCCTTCCACGGTTTATCAGGTCTTCTGTTATTAGTGTTCAGCGCAGAAAATCCGTTATTGAGATATTCTCAAAATTCAGGTGGGAAAGACTTGAGGTTGTATTTTGGCTCTCATGGACATGTTTTAATTTTCTTTATCTTTATCCTGAATTCACATACGAGCTAATGATGGTCTGCTCCACAATCAGGCCCTGGCATGACTTTAACTACTGATATTGAGCTTCTCCACCATTCTCCTTCCACAGACATAGTTTATTTGGTTTATGTGTATTCCATCTGGAGAAGTCCATGTGTATAGTTTCCTTTTATATTTTTGAAAAAAGGAACAATAAACAAGTCTTTGATCTTGCAAAATTCTATCATACCAGTTTTCACAGATTCACAATTCACACATTCCAAGATCCCATCATTAGTAGATTTTTGCAGCTGTTTTTCCTTACCTTCAGTCATGCTCCATAAGCAAATGAAGAACCCGAAGACTCAAATCCAACAGGCCTGACTCCCTTACCACAGTCAACTCCACTTTTAGCAATCATCTCCTCTTCAAACATATTTTGAGTGTCCTCCCCCAAGGGGGCCATCTTTTGGCACTATCTCGGACAATTTTCTGCTTGTATTTATTAGGCCTGCATTATCTGATAATGTTTTCAAACTATGTATAAGGTGTTCAGTGGCTACATCTTCTGAAGTAGGTAACTATGATCTCCTTAGTAGTCTGTTCTAAAGCTAAGTAATATAAAACAATCACAGAAGAACAACTCTTCTATGATATTATTATTGTAGCAAGTCAAGAAAGAACTGAAATAACTATTCACACTAAAAGAACTATTCCCTGAAGGTTACCAGGAGTAGAAAGGAAAAGAAGGGAAGAGGAGTCAGTAGTAGGTAGTTATTAACTTGAGTGAAGGGAAAAACAATACACAGAAGGAGTTTGCCAAAACAATAGAGGAAGGGGAAGACTGAGAGGTCTGCCAAATTGAAAGGCAGCATAGACAAATAATGTGAAGCACACAATCCTACAGTGACTACGCCCCACAAATAGATCTTTGGGTAGAACAAACAGGTTGTATAGGTGTGGGAGGGAGAGTAGTAGTCTACCCATAAAAGTATACAGATTTGACAGAGGATGTTCAAACTACCAACCCTTCAGTGTGCCTTCAAACATTTAATCACCATGCCATCTGGACTTCTCACACATATATAAAGCAAGAGAGTATCTAATACTTATTGAGTACTTTGTCACTTGCTAAGTGCTTATGGCAATTAACTCACTCAGTACTCATAGTAGCCACACAAAGAGGGTATTATTTTCACCTCTTTTGTAAATGGGCAAGAACAGAGAGTTAAAATAAATGCCTCATTTGGTTGATTAACAATCTGCGATATGTAGATGACATTGCCTTGATTGCCAAAAGTGAGGAGGATTTAAGCACTTGCTGATGGAGATCAAGGATTGTAGCCTTCAGTATGGACTACAACTAAATGTAAAGAAAGTCCAAAATCCTCACAACTGGATCAATTGGTAGAATCATGATAAATTGAGAAA
>NW_022111353.1:2462315-2464163 GCF_000313985.2 Echinops telfairi | reverse complement strand
TCTGCTGGACCAGTTAAATTTAAGACAAAGAGATGTGCTCTGAAGGATGTGGGGAGTGTTTGCGGTGCTTCAAAAAACGTCATCTTGATTCATTTTCTCAATGGACGCAGGATTATCATGGGTGCCTATTATGAAAAAGTTTTGAGAACATTGCAACTGGTAAGGAGGTAGAGACATTTATTTTGGACCGCAACAATGGAGCCATACATTATTTGAGGGCAGCAGGGGCTGTCCTTTGAGAATTTCGTAGGGAACCCTCACCTTATCCAACCTACAGCCTTGCTCTTGCTCCTTCAGACTTCTCGTCGTTCCCCAAACTCACAGGACTATTAAAAGAAGCACAATTTGAGTCTCTGTAAGAAGCCCACATAGTAGAGGCAGAGTTCTTTGGGAAAGAGTGAGCTAATGGAAACATCTTCAATAAGGCTATATCAATAGGCCATAACTTCACATTTCAATATTTTTTCTTTAACAGAAGTTTCAGCAATGCTTTTTGATTTGTCCTTGTATGCTTTTGTGAAATCACTTAGTGCATTTGGTTATCCGTAATAATTTGGATTCTTAAAAAAAAGCCAGGGGGGGCAGGGCATACCTTTGCTTTACATAAAACTCCTTTCAGACAGATACTCAATGTGGTACAATGACAATCAGGAAGCATGTTTTATATCCCATTTCGACCACTTGAGAGTTTTATGCCTAATCTTGGAAATGCCACCTCTTCTAATCTGAGCCTTCTTTAATATAGGAGTATGTACATAAATTACCATTGTGCCTTCTGTTCTAGTTACATAATTTCATGTCAACTTGAATATATATAAAAGTGTAGGGGTTGAGTTTAGCCTATCAATCAAGTTGCAGCCTGATGAGCTCACTTTGAAGTGGGGCTGAGATATATAGCTCTCTGGAGGCCAGACCCTCCACCCCCTCTCTCTTTGCCTTCACTATCCTGCTTACAAGCCACTCTGAGAGCTGCTGCAATGTTACCAGCACCATTGGATCTACACTACTGTACACCCACCTGTGGGGAAAGGCCAGCCTCCACCCCAAACTAATTGATAGATGCAATTGTATGGTTAAAATATATAGAGATTTTATATATTATAATAAAGTCCTAGAAAGTATGAGAGATAGAAGAGAGATTGAAGCAATGGAGACAGACACATTTTATGGTAGCATGCTCACCTCAACCCCAGTGGGTGGTCCACGTGGAGATGGGAGACCTGAGGGCAGGAGAGAGGGGGAGGGGTGGGGGAGGAAACAGGGGAGAGAGGATCTGGGGAGAGGAAGGGTAGCAGAGAGATTTTCTTTATTGTTAACCAAAGTTTATATATCTTTGGGAGTCGAGCAAGCCTCCTAATTACAGGTAAAGACATATGTCATAGGAAGGGGCTGCACTATAGGTGCTACAGTAATGGGAGGGAGACAATCTAGGGGTAACACATGCAATAGGAAGGGGAAGGATTGGGGGTACACATGTGACAAGATGGGTGGATCCTAGATACAGGATGGCAGCCTAACTTTGGATGTCACTAAGCAGGTTTGACCTGTTCTCTGGCTCTTCATGGAAACCATTATCCATAGGGTGTCAACCCCCACCTACAGTGGACCAGACAGCAGTCTGAATGCCTTCAGGGAGAATATCTCTAAGCATCTGACCTCCCACATGTGCTGGCAAATAGCCTCTAATGTGTGGCATATCTTTGGGGTAGACAAAGCTGGGGAAAAGTCTCTTTATAATCCCACACCCACCAGCCTATTATATTCCTGCATTCTGCATCGTTGCTTATTACTTGGTGAGTCCGAAGAGGGGCCAATGCACAATTATTGGACTTAAGGACTTCAGTTGGA
>NW_022111353.1:2454051-2460272 GCF_000313985.2 Echinops telfairi | reverse complement strand
AAATAGATAATTTAACACTGCTAAATACATAGATGAGCATATATAATATTGACTATAACTTGTTTAAGACCTGGATGTAGATTTAAGGTAACATAAAACTGATGAAATATTTTGGTAGATGATTTTCTTGATGAGTCAACAAAGTTGGGTTTTGCCAGACACTATGTGATAACATATCAGTTTATCAGAATATGGTAGTGGGTAGTTATTGCTCAGAACATTAGGAAGTTCCATAGAGAAGAAACCACTCTATCTGTGAAAAATTGGATTCAGGAGAATTCATTGAGAGGAAAGAACAAATGATGACATCTGGATAGAGGAGGGCACCAGTCTCAACAGGTGAGATGATCTCTGATAAAATTCTCTCAAGATATTGGTATTGTTCATGAATTAAAGAAACTGTAACACAGTCATTTGTTTGGTTAAGTTTTAGTTGCAATCATAAATAGGATGGGTTAGGGGTAGTAAATATGGGACTAAACTGTGTAATCATAATATCAGAATGCTTACTGTGTGTGCTTTTAAGAACAGGCATTGGGGTAGTTAGTTTATTGTGTGAACCAGGCTGATAAACACATGTGGGGTTAATTGAAGCGTGGAGGGATAAATGGCTCAGTAAGCCTCGCCATTGTAGTTCTCGGGTCTCTTGCTTTGTGATGGTCGGACCAGGGTGCAGCTGCCTTAGCCAGTTCCCTGCTTTAGCTGACAAGGCTCTCTTCCTTCAAGACATACCCGAGGAGAAGTCACATGGACCTACCCTGATGCAGCCCTGGGTGCTGGAGCAGCTGTGTGGAGACCCCTGCCAGCACTGAGAGGTTTACACATTTACTGACTCGGCTTTCCTCCTGCAGTCTGCTTCATTGCTTCTGTTTTGTGAGATGAAGGAGGACTTTGTGGATTGGTGTTGGACAGATGGGTTAATGTTGGACTTGTGGGTTTGGGCAGCACTGGGTTGGGATGTTTTCTTGATGTGCACTTACCCTTTATATAAAACTCTCTCTTATACATGAGTTTCAGTGGATTTGGCTATACAGATGTCAGAGTGAATGAAGATATTCTTCAATGCTGTAGCTGGTATTAAGAATCATCACAAGGCCTTGATCTAGAAATGACTTGTGCAAATGAAACATTCTTGGGGTTAATTATCACTGGTACCAAAAAAGGCAAGTAGTTGGATATGACCATAATATGGGACACATTTGGATGAAGGACGAGAGAGAAGCTCTATCTATAAATACACAACACTACTTTCAGCAAGCAAGGTTGTTATCACAACTTGTATGCCACATTCTTCTTCATATAATCTAGCTTTTTTGATTATTTGCCCAGCATACAGGTTGAATGACAATGATGAATGGATGCAAACTTTCCTAATTTTAAACCCTGCAGTATGACCTTGTTCTGTTTACACAACTGCTTCTTAGTCCATGTACAGTTTCCACATGAGCACAATGAGGTGTTCTGGAATTCAGATTCTTCTCAAGGTTATTCATGGCTTGTTAGGATCCACACAATCAAATGCCTTGGCATATTCAATAAAACAAAATTAAACGTATTTCTGCTCTTCCCTGCTTTCAACCAAGATCCATCCAATATCAGCAATGGTATAATTTGCTTCACATCCTCTTTTGAATCTGGCCTGAGCCTGTGGTAGCTACCTGTCAATGTAGTGCTGCAGCCTTTGTTAGATGTTCTTCAACAAAATTTTACTTGCACGATCTATTAATGATATTGCTTTATGATCTCAGCATTCTGTTGGGCCACCTTTCTTTTGAATGGGTACTAATCTGGATCTCTTTCATTCAGTTGGCCAAGTAGCTTTCTTCCATATTTCCTGGCAATGATGAGTGTATGTTACTTTGAAGGCAAGGTGCTCCTGGTCCAAGCCATGGTGTTTTCCATTGCTTCCCATGTTTCATCAGCTTGTTGAAAAATTTCAATTGATATTTCATCAATTCCTGGAACCTTGACCAATGCTTTCAGTGAAGCTTGCATTTCTTCCTTTGGTACATGGTTCTTGCTCATATGCTACCTCCTATAATGGTGGAATGTTGACTAGTACTTTTTGGTACAGTGACTCTATGTATTCTTTCCATTTTCTTTCATGACTCCCTGCATAGCTCAATATTCTGCCCACAAAATCTTTTGTTATTACAACTTAAGACTTCAAGTTGTTTCCTTGAGGTCTTTCAGTTTAAGATATGCTGAGCATGTTCTTCCTTTTTGGTTTTCTAATTCTAGTATTTTGCACATTACATTATAATATTGAATTTTGTTAAGAGTTTTGTCTTGCGTGGATCCACAGCCAGTGCTCACAGAAGCAGCAGTCAAATACCAAAAGAACCATTGCATAGGGTAAATCTACTGTGCAAGACCTCTTTAAAGTGTTGGAAATAAAGGATACTACTTTGAAGATTAAGAGGCACCTGACTCAAGCCATGGCATTTTTCAGTTGCCTCATCTACATTTGAGAGTTGGACATTGAATCAAGGAGACTGAAAAAGGATGGAAGCATTTGAATCATGGTGCTGGTATAGAATATTCAAAGTACCACAGAATGCCAAAAGAACAAAGAAATTGGTCTTGGAAGACATACAGCCAGAATGCTCGATAAGAAGGGAGCACTTGGATATGCTGTCAGAAGAGACAAGTCCCTGGAGAAGAACATCATGTTGGATAAAGCAAGGGGTATCGAAAAGAGGAAGACCTTCGACAGGATGGATGGACATAGTGGCTCCACTGATGTGCTCAAGCGGAAGGACAATGGTCAGGATGCAAAGGGCCCGACAGCATTCTTTTCTGTTGTACATGGGGTCACTGTGAGTCAGAATCAGCTCCAAGGTGCCTAACAACTTCTATAAATAGTGATCTCGTCTAGAGAGATTTTTTTTTAAAAAGTCATTTTATTGGGGGCTCATACAACGCATCACAATTCATACATACATCAATTATATAAAGCACATTTGTACATGTGTACATTTGTTACCCTCATTATTCTTTTTTTTAAATTATTTTATTGAGGGCTCATACAATTCTTATCACAGTTCATACATACGTCCATTGAGTCAAGCACAGATGTACAACTGTTGCCCTCATCAATATCAAAACATTTGCCCTCTACTTTAGCTCTCAATATCATTTGTTCATTTTCCCCCTCCCTCCCTCCTGAACCCTTCATAATTCATAAATTATTATAGTTTTTGTCATAAGTTACACTGTCTGACGTCTTCCTCCGCCCTCTTCTCTTCCCCAGGGAGAAGGCTATACTTAGATTCTTGTAATTGGTTCCCCCCTTCTACATCACATTCCCTTCACCCTCCAGGCCTCGCCCCTCTCGCCACTGGGCCTGAAGAAGTCATCTATCCTGGATTCCCTGTATTTCAAGTTGCTATCTGTACCAATGTACATCCCCTGGTCTAGCCAGATTTGCAAGGCAGAATTGGGATCATGATATTGGAGGGAAGGAAGCATTAAAGAACTAGAGGAAAGTTATATGTTTCATCATTGCTACCCTGCACCCTGATTAGCTTGTCTCCTCTCCAAGACCCCTCAGCAGGTGGGTGTTCAGTTGCCAACCGATGGACTCTGAGTCTCCACTCTGCACTCACCCACCTTTACAATGACATGATTTGTTCCTTGATGCCTGACACCTGATCCCGTCAACAGCTCATGGTCACACACATTTGTGTGCTTCTTCCATGTGTAGAGATATTTTTTTTAATGAATCAGATTTAAAAATTGAATTTAAACTTGAAGACAATAATAATGATCATTTATTAAAGGACACTCTGATGAGAAAGGATGATAGCTGAGACTCTTTGAAGGTGAATATATTAATTATTTTGATGAAATTTTCTTAATAGGTCAGTATAGATCCACGAACAGCTGTAATAGAAACTTCACATGGCTGTCTCTCACAGTCATTCACATTTCAGGTCCGGGATATCATCCTTAAAACCCTCTTAGAACACTGGATCTCAATCAGTGTGCATCCATTGCACACTTTGGTTTTAATTGCATGCATTATTCAATTACTTATCTGTTAAATGATTATTTAGGTGCTGCCTTCCTGCTCTGTTATAGGCTTCATGTGGGAAAAGATGGTGATTTAGATTTACACCAAACCCCATGTAATACCTGCTCGATAGTCTGTGCTCAATAAAAACTTGTTGAATGAATGGTGAATAAAGTAATAAAGGGAGACATGGGTAGATATAGGAAATAATAGAAGGCATTATTTTGTCATATTGCAAAGTTGATGAAAGCAGGCTGTGAAGAGAGAATTGATATGAAATATTTTATTTTCCTTCAGTTTTTGGTTGGGTTATTAGGTATATTTTGACCACATTAGAAGAACTAAGTAAGAGGACTCCCTAGTTGAGATTTTATATTATAGATAGCTGCAGTAATAAATACAGCGGTATACTGGCATAGTAAATACATAGACTACAAAGAATTGAAATAAGCCACACATCCATAGTCAGCTGATGTTTTTACAATGGTGATAAGTATATTTGATTGGTGAAGAAGAGTGTTTTCAGTGAATGATGCTGGAAATATTAGATTTACACATGAAGAAAAATGAAACAGAAGATATGCTTCACATCATAAGTAACAACAGAATTATTCAAAATGGATTGAATAACTGAGCATGAGAACCGAAATCACAAACATTTTAGACGAAATTGCAGAAGCAAAGTTTTGGGGCCTAGCTTTAAGTAATAGGTTATCTAATAAAATAATAAAATAAAATCACAACAACACAAATTGCAAAAGATAAATTAAATAATGGCATGCCATAAACTGTTAAGTGCCTCTGATCATCAAAAAAGTTTTAAATAAAAACAAAAAGACAAGCTATCAAATGTGAGCATATCTCTGAAAACCACATATCAAATAGAGTAGAATAACATATCTGTCTATCTATCTATCTATCTATCTATCTATCTATCTATCTATCTATCTATCTTTCAACTTTGACAACAACAAATATATCAGCCCACTCGTAAAATGAGCAAAGAATTGAACAGGCATATCACCAAACAGTGCATTTAAATAGTTACTAAAGAGGCAAATATACTCAACATTATTAGTCATCAGAGAGATGCAAGTGCAAAGTGTAATGAAAACCAAGATGAGGACAAACAAAACAAAAATGGAAAGCAACAAATGTTGTCGAGGTTGTGTGACTTGGAATTCTTATTCATTGCTGGTTTGGAAAGCAAAATGGTACACTTAGTATAGAAAACATAGCCATTCCAATTCCTGGGTGTCTTCATCATCTAAGTGATGCTAGAACAGAAATACCGCAAAGGGGGTGGCTTATAACACTGAAGTCTAGTCTCAGACAGTGTAGAAAGCTCATACAGTGTTGATTCCATTTAGGAGGAAGATCCTTGTAACCTTTCAGCACCTGTGGCCAGGGCATTCTCCGGACATTGTCATGTGTCTGGACATCAAGCTTATCTTCCCCTGGATCCAAGAAGTTACCAGCACCAGCACCGGGCCCTGAGTCCAAAGAATGTCATTGTCTTTTGACAACACATCCAAGGTATGTAAGACGAAGTACCGCCATCCCTGGGCTGCTGAGGAGCAGTCCGCCTATACTTCTTCAAGGTAGTTAGATCCCTTCTTTTGTCAGTCGATGGCACTTTAAATATTCCTTGTTACCACCACAGTTTAAACACATGCAGTTTCCAAGTATCAGTATGTAAAATATAAAACCGATGATGCCAGATCTCATTTTTAGAAGTTAGAGGGAGAAGACAGGTGAGGAATAGAGAAAGAAAGATTTACTACTCTGTAAGGAAAAATATACAAACTCATTATATCTATAGCATGCAATAAGAGTTTTTGTGCCAGCTTCATCACGTTACAGGTGTGCCTTTCCGGTGCTGTGGAGACAGGTAGCAGGGATACAACCAGTGGATTCAGGGATTCAGCCGGTTCACACCGGTTCTGCAGAACAGATACTGACTTTTTTGGTGATTTCGGTAAACTCATTGTTAAAATGGCACTTGTAATCAGTGCTCCCTCCAAGGTGGTCGGCTGGACAGCCGCCCAATATGGACATGGAAGATTTACATTCCTTACTCTTTTTTTAATGTGTACCTTTTTACTGTTCTTATTTAAGTACTAATGGTAGGAAATAATATACTACCTTTTGCTATGTGTATATATACATACATATACATATATAACCTTCTGGTGTGTGTTTATTA
>NW_022111353.1:2450740-2453008 GCF_000313985.2 Echinops telfairi | reverse complement strand
ATGCAACTTCATGCTAATTAGCAACTTGGATATAGAGATCCCCAAGGTCTTGAGAGAATCCATAAACTATGTGCCTCTCATTTTTTCCAATTTGATTTTTCTCTAGGGGCTATTGTTCAAGAAGCTTTGCTTTCATCTAGCTCATGGGCATTGCGCAGTGATATTGGCTTTAGGGATGAAACTCTTAATGGACTAAATCATGCAATCACTTATCTTCTTCTCTGAGCTCTGGCAAAGGTGAACAGAAGAAGGACGCCAACACTTAGCCAATGTAAGTAATGTGTCTTGGTTCCTCTGATTGCCACGTCATTCTCCTTCTTGAGTTTCTTCCACGTACACTGATCAGCTTTGGCACACTCGTGACTAAATTACCTACTTCGTGGCTCCTACAGATCTCTCCTCAGGAATTCTTTCTCACACCTGTCTTCTAGCAATTTGTCTCAAATATCTTAAGTACTCATCCCATATTCATCTGGAAAAAATGCATGGGGGTAAGATAATTCTTGACTTTTATTTGCCAAAGGTAAATGTTTTTCCCCAAGAGCATTCTTCTTCTCTAAGTAGCTCTACATAGTCTCTTTTTTCATATTTTAGATTTAGAAAACTGGCAGGATCATAAAGTAGATTTTATGCATTTCAAATAACACATGTGTGCGCAAACACACGCGTTTTCAGACTCCAACCTCTAATGATTCTCCTCATCTCCCTTTAAGATATTCTCTTCAAACCACAACTTTCAGGTTTGAACCTTGAAGAATCTTCTAGCCTACCTCCAATTTATAAACTAGGGAACTCGCCAAGGAATTCATGCATTTGTAAATTTGCCAGGTAGACCCTGTATTCACTATTCAAGAGGCACTCTATAAATGTGTGAAACACTGATCAGGTGAAAAATAAAGAATAACTATTCATTCTTTTTCCTCAGGAAAGGGTTCTGTCAATAGCCAGGACAATTTATAGAACTTACCAGGTAGAAATAGCCCAATCTTTACATATGCCCCCATGTTCATTCACATGTGAGCATGGAGAATTCCTAAAGATAATTTACATTATGTATTCCTCTGACATCCTCAGAAAAATCATTGAATGGAAGCCTGAAATTCTCACTTTTTTTGGCATTGTGTTTTTTATTTGTTTGTTTGTTTGTTTTGTTTTCATGCCTCACTAAGATGACTTTTGACTTATAGTGATCCACTGTGACCAAGTAGAACTGCCCCATAGGGCTTTCTTCTCTGTGATCGTTATAATGGCAGATTCCAAGTCAGTCGCCTGTAGTCATCCAACGAGTAGACTCAAGCCACTAAACCTTTGGCTAGCACCTAAGCACTTAACTATTAGTGTCTCCAGAGCTCCGTTTGTAATTGCATATGTAAAATAATGAGGGGAAGTAGAACAGTGAAACTTCAATATTCAAATGCTACCTAGTCCATGCTAATAGTGACCCTACTGTGGGTTTCCTAAACTGTAACAGTAATGGGAATAGACAGCCCGGTCTTTCTCCCATGAGTTGCTGGTAGTTTTGAACTGTTGACCATCAGGATGCAGCCAGATGCCTAACTACTACATTACCAGGGTTAAATGTTGTATACATGCACATAAAAATGCAGCCATGCATACATGTATGTGGCATGTGTGTCTAGATGCCTTTATTATATGTGCTTCCTGAGTGATATGGCCTCAGACACTCTACAGATTATGCTATGCTTATTTTCTAATTTAATTCTCATATTTTTGTGTGATTCCTTTGATTCCTAGTGACACCATGTGTAGAAGAGAAAAACCTATGCTCAGAAAAATTAAGTAACTTTTCCAAATTCACCCACCTAGCAAGGTTTGCAGCCATAATTTTTACAAAGGCCATCCCAAATCTGGAGCCCCAAAATGCAGATACCTGACTCCCCACATAACCTAAATGAAACTAAAGAACTCTAAGTCAAAAAGGATGCATGGAAATAGGTTTTTCTTGTGCTTAGTGATGTCAGTTTTAAAACGTGGGTAGCATTGCTCAAATAAGAATTATTAAAAAAAAATATTTCATAGTAATTGCACTGACATGAAAAAAAATTCTCAAGGAATAGGAAGTAAGCAATTCATGTGGGCAAGTCTCCCCTGGAAATGAGAGGCTTGGGTGCATTGCTGGTCCATGCAGCAGACCAATCCAGGCTCTTGCACACCTCTCAAAGTCAGTAGATGATGGCTTCCTTAGGAGGTACCCATACTTCGTCCAAGCCAAGGAAGGTACGTAATGAAAATTAGTTATGGATCATC
>NW_022111353.1:2448337-2450594 GCF_000313985.2 Echinops telfairi | reverse complement strand
TTATGGATCATCCTGTGTGAACAACTGACAGACGTCATGCATTCTAGTGTTGAAGAATTTCAGGACAACTGTAACCACTTTAGCACATGCTCCAGTATGAGCGACTTCATAGAGTGACAGAACTGGAAGGTTTCAGAGACCCTAGTCTCATCCGACACCCACATTTTACAAGTCGGTCTGGAGAATGTAGTAATTGCCCCCAAACTGCACAGATGGTAATCAAAGTCAGATAGAAAGGAGTTCATATTTTCTGACTGAAATACTGAAGTAAACTGATTACAGCCACCCAGCACCCACCCCCAACCCCACACCAGCCAAGAGGTGTTCTTTTCATGGAAAATACAGAACTAAGTAGTTCAAAGTGGCTGGAGTAAAAAGACAGTACTGTTGATTCATGAAATCAACCCTTCCTCAATGGGACGTAGCTTTTCTTTCTGTCTCCCACCCACATTTCCTTTATATTGATTCCATGCCCACACTTCCCATGCCAGGAAGATGGGTATGGAAGCTCCAGGTTCAACATCCTATTAAGTTCAAGTATAGAGACAGAGAGAACGTCTCTTTCACTAAACAATCTCAAACGAAAATCCTGGCCACAATTGTATTTGTTCTTCTCCCTGAAAATCACAAATACCAGGTGACAGAATTCACCCACTGAGGCAGAGACTGAGCTACAAGCCAGGGCCCCTCAAAAACATGGGGGAAAGGACTGTGGGATATTTTCAACAGGAAAAGGGTGAATGAATGGAAGGAGCCCCAAACCCAACTATTCATCATGGGAATATACATAGCACCATTATGAAGTGTGAAAGTGGCTAATAATTTTTAAGGAAATAAATCTCTTAACTAATGATGTATCAATGTGTATGCCATGAAATAACCTTCCTATTGTTTACATTTTTACTATGTTATAAATTAACTATCTCAACGAAATCATGAGAAAAAATATTTTAAGGGATTAAAAAGCCAAAGCACATTATCAGAAAAGGGGGCAGAGTGAGAGCTTGTTCTACCACCTGTAGCAAGTGGGAATGGTGAGAGCCCCCAGATTATTATTTTGACCTATCTTAGTAAAACAAATGGTGTCTTCTGTTGAATGTTTGCCACATTTGATCCTGCATCCTAATATTTATCCTAATATTCCTTTTATTATTCAATAACACAACATATTTAAACATGTTTGTTTTTGCTGAAAGGTGCCACCGAGTCAGTTCCTACTCATAGCAGCCTATGTAGTGTTACAATTGTAGTTTTGTCTGAGCCAGTTGTTTCAGCCCCTGTGGCTATTCATCTTGTCGATTGTATAAAATATACATTTGTTGTTTCTATGGTTTATTTGGGAGCCCTGGTAGTAAATAGTTTGGCTGTTAACTGAAAGGTTAGCAGTTGTAACTCTAAGCAGCTGCTATTTGGCCTAGATGAGCCAGAATCGACTCAAGAAATGTGATTAATGGGGTTGTTTGTTGATTTCATGCCTTTTAATAATATGAGATACTTTGTCCTTTTTTGCACACTGACATATATCTGGATCTATAAGAGTGTCTGACATATAGAAGGCAATGTACATGTGCTAGTCTGGGTGCACTAGAGACACAAATCCAGAGACACTCATATATATGTAAGAGAGAGTTTTATATCAAAGAGTAATTGTATATTTAGAGAATATCCCAGCCCAGTCCAGATCAAGTCCATATGTCTGATATTAGCCCGTATGTCCACTAATAGACTATAAATTCCTCTTCAGAGTCATGCAACACATGCAATATGGAATGCAGGAAGATGACAGGCCATTGGGTAGAAAGTCTTGTGGTAGTGGGAAATATAGTAAATTTAGGCAATATCAAAGCTAATTGGATGGTTGTGTGTTTCTTTTTAACGGATGATTGTTATTGTACTAACTACCTTTACGAATTACCAGGTGACACAACTAGTTAGTGCTTTGTTGTTGTTGTTGTTGGGGCCCTTGTGGGTTCTGCCTCGGAGAGGCCCATGTTCAATAGCATGAAACATTGCCCATATTTGCGCTCTCCCTACCATTGTTGTTCTGTTCAAACCCATCATGGCAGTCATGGTGTTGTTTCTTCTTGTTGAGGATTTTCCTCTCTTTCACTGCCCCTTGACTTTACCAAGCATCACCTACTTTTTCAGGGACTGGTCTTTCCTGATAAGGTGTCCAAAGTACGTGTGAGAAGTCTCACCATCCTTGTTAAGAAGCATTCTGGCTGAACTTTTTTTTATAAAATCATTTTATTGGGGG
>NW_022111353.1:2446174-2448237 GCF_000313985.2 Echinops telfairi | reverse complement strand
AGAGAGTTTTATATCAAAGAGTAATTGTATATTTAGAGAATATCCCAGCCCAGTCCAGATCAAGTCCATATGTCTGATATTAGCCCGTATGTCCACTAATAGACTATAAATTCCTCTTCAGAGTCATGCAACACATGCAATATGGAATGCAGGAAGATGACAGGCCATTGGGTAGAAAGTCTTGTGGATCCAGTGGTAGTGGGAGCATCTCAACGCTGGCATGGGTCTGCACATGGCCCCTCCAGCTCCAGGGCTCTGGTTCGATCAGCATAGCTCCATGTGGCTGGTCAAGAGGAATGTGTAGCTAAGAGAGTGTGTATCCCACCTCCAGGAAGGAAGACAGAAATTTCCAGAATCCTCATGGTTAGGCATGTCCTCACAGATGCTTCATTGGCTATGATCTGATTGACAAGCTAGACTCCATCCCTTTGCTCAAGTGGACAGGAAATTATGTAACTGCCACAGTATATATGTATTTATTCTCTGCAGTGTAATACAGTTCCTATTAGCCACACATGACTACTTACATTTTAACCTAAATTGACTTTAAAATTCAGTATATCACTTACACCAGCCATACCACACTTGAAATGCCTAATAGCCTCATGTCCCTAGAGGCTACCATAGTGCATGGTGCAGTTATAGGTCATTTCTGTCATTGTAGAAAGTTATACTGGATATTGCTAGTTTAATAGTTAAAAAATACAGCAATGACATGACAAGTGGATACTCTATGCCAAATATGATCAGGTTAATGGGATTAACAATTAAAAGTAGGACTCAATATAAAATCTTAAAAGCCCATGTGGATAATCAGAAAAAAAGAAAAAAATTCAGCATAGAGAATTTTTTAAATAAAATATAAATCTGAATTTGATCCTGAATTAATTAGGTTAAAGTAGAGAAGAGACTTTTGTGGAACAACTTGAAAAATGGAAATTAGTAAATTTTATATCCACTGCTATTTAGTTGATTCCTATTCAAAGGTCAGAATAGAACTATCCCAAAGCGTTTTTAGACTGTATCTTTGTAAGAGCAGACAGTCTTACCTTAGTTCAGAGGAACAGCTGATGGGTTTCCACTATGGATCTTGTGACAAACAGTGCAATGCTTAACATCATTAGGGTTCCTTTAGGTAACCTTTAAATTCTTATATCTAATGGTCAGAATTTGTATTTTAAAATACCATAAATGTGGAGTTTTTAATTCTCTTATATTCATTCACTAAAATCACCTCATGAATAGTAAAAATAAGAAAAAAACTAAGGATAATACACAACCTCTATTTCAATGAAGCTGAATTATTTTTGTGATGTTAAACTCCAATATATGAACATGGAGAGTTGGGGAAGAAATGCAACAAGACATGTAACTCTTTACTTTTAGTTATAAGTAAACATCTAAGAATTAACAGCCATTTGGGAAAATGGAGAAGAAAGAGAGGCGTCAAAATCCATCAACCAAATCATGCACTTGAGAATTAAGTTTCTAGGAAGGAAACTCTTAGAAATTAAAAGTAAAGTTATAAAATTTAAACAAATTAAGAACAAGGTAGCAATGTAAAAGGGGGAACAGAAGAAATGAAAGTAAAGTTGTAAGATCAATTCAAGGTTTTAAAAAACTGTCCACTGTCTAATAGGAGTTTCATAAAGAGTAAAGAGAAGCCAAAGGAGAAATTATTGAAAATACAATAAAAGGAAATTTCCCCAAACCAAATAATCCATTAGGATAAACTGAGTATGAATATGTATTATATGAGAATATGTATTATATGACACAAGGCTAATACTAAATAACATTTAGTTATGTAATTATAACAGTAGGTTGTTAAATGTACAATAGCTATAGTGAACAAGTAGTGGAGGAGAAATGGCATTGTAGGAGAGATGAAAACATTCACTTGCAAAAAAGAGACTTAATCAATAATGTCTCAAATGGAAAATTATAGAAATAGAATCATATGCATACTATCTGGAAATATAGTAAATTTAGGCAATATCAAAGCTAATTGGATGGTTGTGTGTTTCTTTTTAACGGATGATTGTTATTGTACTAACTACCTT
>NW_022111353.1:2436743-2446074 GCF_000313985.2 Echinops telfairi | reverse complement strand
AAATCATTTTATTGGGGCCTTTTACAGCTTGTTTCAAAACCAATCCATACATATAGATCTGTTTTAATTTTAATATTCTTTGCCAGCACCATAATTCAAACGCATCAATTCTTCTTGGCCTTTCTTATTCAATGTACAACTGTCACATGCATTGGAGGCAATTGAAAATACCGTGGCTTAAGTTTGCTACATTTGGTCTTCCAAATGATGTCCTTGCCTTTCAACACTGTAAAGAGGTCTTGTACAACAGATTTACCCACTGCAGTGCATCATGTGATCTCTGGCTGCTGCTTCCCTGAACATTAACTGTGGATCCAAGCAAGACGAAATCCTTGACTTCAATCTTTGCTTTATTTATCACGACAAGTGATATCATGGTTCCCTTTACCGTGACTACTGGTCTGGTTGTGAAGATTTTTGTTTTCGTTTATTGAGCTGTAATTCATATCGAAGGCTGCAGCAGCAAGTGCTTCAAGGCTTCCTCCCTTTTACTAAGCAAGGTTGTGTCATCTGCACATAAGCTTTCCTTTCATGCTGATGCTGCATTCTTTCTCGCACAGTTCAGTTATATATATATTGAAGTGTTTAACTACTTGACAAAGTTTGGCAAGTTGAACTCCCACAGAGGTGCCTTGAAAATATTTCTGACTATCTGCTCTGGAATATCTTGGCCTTAGTAAAACCTATGGAGCAGTTGTATTCTGCAGACAGGTGTTCACCATGAATCAGAATCAATTCAAGGGACACTAAACACAACTACAACTTGTCATTTAAAAGTGTCCTCTTGTAGTAATAGATTTTTTAAGAAGTAACATTAGGCATATTAGCCTGTCTTTAACGCTTTCACTCACGAGTTAAAGACACTATTCTTTTTTTCTTTTTAGCTAACTCTATAGAAAATGTAGGAACCCTGATAGTGCAGTGGTTATGAGTTGGGTTGCTAATTCTTAGATCAGCAGTTCAAAACCACCAGCTGCTCCTGGGGAGAAGGATGGGATTTTCTTCTCTGGTAAGGAGTTAACAGTCTCAGAAACTTAGAGGCAGTTCTATGCGGTCCTTTAGGGTCCTCTGAATCAGCATCGACTCAATGGCAGTGAGTTTAATTTTGCTTTTTTTGTTTTTGTTTTTATAGAAAATACATTTACACTACCTTCTTGACCACAGAAAGCCTTAATTTACATTTTTATCTCCATTGTACTAATAGCACCACTGAGTGCATAATTTACTGTTTAAAAATATGTTTCAGGGAATTGCAATCATTAAAGGTCTATCAGAGAAAACAAAGGGACATTTTATTCTCTTAATTCTCTCTAGTGATAGATTATATTAGAATCTTTTGATATTTTCCCCCAAGAACTATTTGAAACTGCTCATCTTGCTATTCTCTAATTTGGAAAGTACTTACTTCCTTTTCCTGCACTTTGAAAATTACCTCTAGCATTCTGGAGCTGGAAGCCTTGAAATTACCGCATTGAAATTATCTTAAACCTTAAGCCAAAATCTCTCCCCAAATAATTTTAGAACCAAGAAATAACTGAGTGTAATTAATTAGTAAAATAGGGTCTGCCTGGAGCATTATGTTCTTTTAAGAAATATTTAAATGTGATAAAATTGACAACAGAAGCTCAAAACACAGGACAGGAATCTTAGGGTGAATGAGTCTATGCGAGTAACAGAGGAATGACTCATAAGAGGAGAATGAGCATGAAATCAATGCCCTTGTACAGAAGATACTGTTGAATTGGTGTCTGTTTTGCTGTGTACATTCTCAAGAACAGTAAGAACAGAATAATTAAAATTGTGAAGAAATATTATTTCTAATATTCTACCCCAAATTAATAAAAATCAAAGCACAGTTTTACTAAAATATTCATTGTGATTATTGAATTGGAGAAGCTAGAATTTAAAACGGGAACATATTTTTATTTCTCCACTAGATTAGTATATAATGACCAGTCTTTGTTGAGGATTATATTCCTTAATCCTGCATTTCTATAAGGCCTTTCAGCCCAGTGTACGGCCTTTTAAAACTTGGTACAGATCCAGGACAGATGAACCCCTCAGGACTAGTGGTGAGAATGGCAATGCCAGGAGGGTGGAGGGAGGGTGGGGTGGAAAGAGTGAACCGATTACAAGGATCTACATATAACCCCCTCCCTGGGGGATGGACAACAGAAAAGTGGGTGAAGGGAGACACCAGGCAGTGTAAGACATGACAAAATAATAATTTATAAATCATCAAGGGTTCATGAGGGAGGAGGGAGTGGGGAGGGAGGGGGAAAATAAAAAGAAAAATGAGGAGCTGGTTCTAGGCACCCAAGCAGAAAGCTAGTGTTTTGAGAATGATGGGGTCAATGCATACATAAGTGTGCTTCCACAATTGATGTATGTGTGGATTGTGATGAGTTGTATGAGCCCCAATAAAATGATTTAACAAAAACCATAAAACCTTAGAAGGATTAACAAAGGGATTTCTACTAGCAGATAGAAACAAGCCCTGGTGTGAAGGTTGAAATTGCCCTTCCCCCATTGTCTTCCCAGGCTATTGGCAGGTCCTTTCATGAAATATTTTCCTTTGCCTGACAAATTCTGACAAATTTCCTGTCATCTCTGTGAGATGCAGCTGAAAGCTTAAATTCAAGTGCTATTTGACATCATTTAAGGTGTGGTCCTTTCAAGTTGATGTTGGAATATTTTGTATCACCATTCATCTGTAAGTTTCACTTGTATGTTGCTGTACCATTGGAAGCTATGCCACCTGTATTTCAAATACCAGTGTGGCCATGTGTAGTGGGTTCATTTCAGTGAAACATCCAGACGAACAGGCTAGCAAGAAGGATCGAGAGATTCACTTCTTTAAAACTTTCCACTGAAGCTCTTACAAATAGCAGGGGAATAGTCTCTGATAAAATGTCAGAAAACAGGCTTCTCTTGGTGGGCACTCGAAATGTGACATAGGAAGGACTGCCTTCCCAAAGCAGAGTTGATCCTAATGACATAGGTGGACTACAGGTTGGAATGACCAGACTCACAATCAAAAGAAACAGCTACAAACATTCATGAATAACTAGAATGTCAAACATATGAAGGATGAATCTAGGAAAATTTAAATTTGCCGACAACGAAAGGAAACACTGAAAAATAGATATCACAGGCATTTTTTGTGATTTGAAATAAACTCATATTGGACATTTTCTTTGGACAACCATATGGAGTACTATGCTTGTGATGACAGGTAAGAGAAACTGTATCACAATCATCATTAAAAAGAACATTTCAAGGTCTGCCTTTAAATATGACAATGCCCTTTAAACATGACAAGTTTATGTACCAACCACATATAGAAAAATGAATAAATGGACGATTTTTAAAAATAACTTTTGCAGTCTGAAATCGATCAAACATGCAACTCAGATGCATTGATCATTACTGGTGACTGGAATGTGACTATTGGAAACAAAAATGAGGGGTGAGTAGTTTAAAATTATGTTCTAGATGATAGACAAAATGCCAGGGGATTTAGAGTAGAATTTTAGAAGGCCAGTAACCCATTCATTGGAATTAATTTTTTCCAACAACATAAATAATGGTTATACACCAGGGTCTGCCCTGATGGAACACGCAGCAAGAAAATCTACTACATATGTGAGAAGAGACTATTGAGAAGCTAAGTATCATCAACTAAAGAAAGGCAGACAACTGTGAAACAGATTTATCAGTTGCTCATATGCAAATTCAGGTTAAAGCTGAATAAAACTGAAATTCATGAGAGCCAAAATCTGACCTGGAGTATATCCCACCAGAATATAGAGCCCATCCTAGGGACAGACTGGATGCTAATAAATGCTAAAGACCAGATGAGATGGCAACCGGAACTTAATCCATGAAGAGAACAAAAGGTCATTTAAAATCTAGGGGGAAAATACCCACAATGATTATCAAAAGAGACTGTGAAGGCTGCTTGTAAATTTAGAATAGCCAAAAAAAAATTTTTTTAGAATAGCCAATGGAGGTCTGGATTGTCATAAGAGCTGTAAGAGCCTCCAATAAAATTATTTTGAAAAAAATATTAGAATAACTAAAGTGACAGGAAGAAATGATGAAGTAAAGGAGCTGCACCAAATATTTTAAAGGAAAGCCCAAGAAGACAAAGCAAAGTACGATAAGGATATGGAGAAACACCTAGAGTTAGAAAGCCTAAAAAAGGAGAACATTGCAGCGTATGGAAGGCTGAAAGAATTGAAGAAAAATTCAAGCCTCCAGTTGAACTATTAAAGATTTCTATAGAAAATAATGAAAGACAGGATGCATCAACAGATGCTGGAAGGGATACAGTCACTGAACCAAAAATCATTGCTTGATGCTCAACTATTTGAGGATAAGAGTAATTGATGAATAGTAATTGGTAATAGTGGAAGGAGTCCGAGTTGCATTGATGGCAGTGGTAGGGGCAAAAAGCCCCCACTGATGGATGGAATACCAACTGAGATGTTTCAAAAACCAGCTAGACACTGGATATTTTCCCTTGTCTAAGCCATAACACTTGGGAAGGCAGAGAGCTGGCTAACTGATGGGAAGAGACCCATATGTATGTCTATTGCAAAGGACGATGATGTAGAAATTATGGAACAATACCATTAGCATTGCCTGCAAGTAAAGTTGCTGAATATAACTCAGAAGGGCTCATGGAAGAAGAGATGTCACTGCTGATTTCAGATGGATCTTGTCTGAAAAGGGAATAGCAGAAAGACGTTTGTTTGATTATGCAAAGACAATCAACTGTGTGGGTCAGAACAAATTATGTACGGCATTGGGAAGAATAGGATTTCAAGAAAACTTCATTGTGCTCATGTGGAAGTTGTCATTAACCAAGTGACTGATTTCAAACAAAACAAGAGGACACTATATGGGTTACAAGCAAGAAAAGGGATGTCAGACTTGTATTCTATCACCATATTTATTCAGGCTGTCTACTGAGCAAATAATCTGAGGAACTGAACTATATGAAGGATAGCAGGGCAATAGGTCTAGAAAAAGTCTTATTAATAATCTTTGATTTGCAACAGATACAATTTTGCTGAGATCTGTTTGAAGCACTTATTAATGGTGATCAAAGGTTACAGCCTTTTAATGGGCTATAGTTCCCAAATAGACCAACACGTAATTTGTTAAATAGAGAAAATATTAAAGTTGACCTGTGGTGTAGTGGTCACAAGTTGGCCTGTGATCCACATGGTCGGCAGTTCAAAACCACCAGCAGTTCCCTGGGGAAGACTGAGCTTTCTACTCCAGTAAAGAGTTATAGTCTCAGAAACCTACAGGAAGTCGCTTTAAATCAGTTTAGTTTTTGGTTTATGGAAGTTGACAAGGATTTCATTTTAATTTGATCCACAATTAACACCCATGGAAACAGCAGTTATGAAATAAAATAACATTGCCAATGGCAAATATCTGCAAGAGACTTCTTTAACGTGTTAAAAAGCAAAAGTGTTACCTTGAGGACTAATGTGTGCCTGAACAAAGTCACTGTTTTCAATCACCTCATGGAGTAAGGAGGGCCCAAGAAGAATTGAAGACTTGGAATGAATGGTTTCACTAAGATTACTGACTGTCAGAAGAGCAAACAAATCTATTTGAAGGAGCACAATGCTTCTTAGAAGTGAGGACAACAAGATTTGGGGGCCTGTACTTTGGGTGTGTTTCTAAGGGGGACTACTAGCACCTAGGGGAGGATAGCATGCATTGTAAAGCAAAAGAGAGGAAGGCTGCCAACTGTATGGATTGGAACAGTGGCTGCAAAATTAGTTCCCATATAACAACGATTGTGAGAGTGGCACAGGACCCGGCAGTGTTGTGTTCTGTTGTGCCCAGGAGCTCTATGAGTCTACACCAACCGGATTAATGGTTTATATATTATGATATTTTCTGGAAGTTAGGACAATAGCTTTTTCCATTTTATCAGGGGAGGATGTGTTAAAAGTACCTGAAATATGTCTTGATCACTAAAAGTAAAAATCATCATTATAGGATAAATAACCACATTATATTAAGTATTATTATGATTAGAACACATGTGGAAATCTTTATAGCCTGACTTTCAAGTTTTGTAAATAGAATCCATTAATAGATAAAAGAACACAAAAATTCTCCATAATAAAGGATTTCTCAATCTTACTTAATCTACTTAAGGTATAATTTTATTTTTGGAATATAAACACACATGTAACTACGTAGAAAGAAGTTGTCATTCATTATTCCTAAATGCAAGTGATTCAATCAGATATTTTCTTAACAGCAGGCAATTTGGAGTCAAAGACAATAATGCTATGTGAGTGAGGAGCTATGGTGGCATACATAATATATGCTTTTTATTGTGCAGGACAATAGAAAAAAAGAATGACAAAGGTATGTTTTGATTTTCATGCCTTTACAGCATATTTGCCTGGTCTGCAAATAAATGAGTACCAGTATATGAAGTTTTACATGATTTTCATCCAAAAAGAAAAGTGTGGTTAGCTGTCTTGACAAATGTATGTTCAACTTTGTGTCTTAGGTCTGAATATGGGTGCCTGAAATAACTTTTTTTCCCATCACCTTTAAGATATATTAAATTTAGAGTAAAAATTGTACATAATAGCTAAAGAAAAGTATACAATCATGTTTGGTTCCCTCTATATTGAAATCTATCTATATTTGACCCTGTGTCACTCTTTGATCAGTTGTAAGAAACACTAATGTAACCCATTTGTCTCTGAGACAGAGAAGAAAAACAAGACTCCATTTGTTTTTCTGATCCCCCATTCAAAGCAATCTATTATTTTTGTTTCTATGTGAAATTTTGCTGGGTTTTTTTACAAAAAAAATTATCTAAGTTTACCTTAAATAATAATATATCCTTCTCTTTTTTTTTAAGCAAAAGGGAAGAAATTTATTGGAGCCCATATGGGAAACCCTAGAGGGGCCCAGTGTATACCCTACTGTGTAGGCATGCCCAGCAAAGGGCCACACCATTCACTGTACCCCCATGTCCCAGAGGGACTCCCCTTGAGCCGAGCCCCAAAGGCCCAGGACTGGCTGGGGGTGGGGATGAATAATCCTTCTATTGATTTCCTTCTACCATTTTTTCTCTTTTACCTTAGTAAGCTGATGGAGAACATCAATGGAACATCTGAGGGAGATTTTATATTGCTTGGATTTTCAGACCAACCTCAATTGGAGATAGTCCTTTTCGTGGTAGTCCTGATATCTTATCTTCTGACACTCCTGGGCAACGCGGCCATCATCCTGCTCTCCTATCTGGACACCAAACTCCACACACCTATGTACTTCTTTCTCACCAATCTCTCCTTTCTTGACCTTTGCTTTACAACAAGCATTGTCCCCCAGCTATTGTGGAACCTGAAGGGACCAGCCAAGACTATCACTCCCTCTGGCTGTGTCATACAACTCTATGTGTCGCTCTCGCTGGGCTCCACGGAGTGTGTCCTCCTTACTATCATGGCCTTTGATCGCTACGTGGCTGTCTGCAGACCTCTCAATTACACGGCCGTCATGCACCCATCATTCTGCAAGTCATTGGCAGGAATAGCTTGGCTGAGTGGAGTGGGAAACACTCTCATCCAGAGCACGATCACCCTTCGTCTTCCCAGATGTGGACATCATCACCTTCACCACTTCTTGTGTGAAATCCCTGCTATGATGAAGTTGGCATGCGTTGACATTCATGCAAATGAAGTCCAGCTTTTTGTGGCCACATTAGTTTTGCTCCTTCTTCCTATGGCATTGATCTTGGTCTCCTATGGACTCATTGTTCGAGCAGTGGTAAAAATTAAGTCGGTCCAAGCCTGGCGGAAGGCTTTAGGGACCTGTGGATCTCATCTGATAGTGGTGTCTCTCTTTTTTGGGCCCAGCTCTGCCATTTACATCCAACCAAAGCGATCTTATGGCCATAGCCAGGGCAAGTTCCTCACACTGTTTTATACAGTTGTGACTCCCACCCTCAACCCGCTTATATACACTCTGAGGAACAAAGATGTGAAGGGAGCACTGAGGAGACTGCTGAGGAGAGAACAAAATGTGTAAGGACAAATCCAAGAAGCAGTGCCTTTCTGTGATGGGTGATTATTTAAGAGACATAGTGTGGAACTACTTTGGGGTATGTTGTATATGTGTTGCCAACCTCTCTGGCTGTATCCACACCCACATGGACAACATGGTCTGAAAAAGAAAGACTCTCAGATTTAACTTATATAGTTCATGGAGTTTCTTTTATATTTGTTAGGGGGGATGTTGTATGTGAGAGAAAGGGAGAGAAGAGACAAAGAGCAGCTTTTTCACACATACCTTTATTACATATCTTCGAAGAATTGAAGCATATTCCCTGTTACCCTGAAAGTAAGACATCCCCCGAAAATAAGACCTACTTACAGTTTTGTATCTTGATGAAATATAAGGCACCTCCGAAAATAAGACCTCCCTGAAAATGAGGCCCCCTGAAGCTACCGTAGCTGTGGACTCTGGACCGTAGCGGCAGGCACCACCGTGCAGCTCACTGTTGACCGCAGCTCAGCCAGAGCAGACAGGAAGTGTGAGGTCTCGTTTAATAAAACAATAAACAATAAATGTGTACCGTCTTCTTTTTCATGGAAAAATAAGATATACCCTGAAAATAAGACGTAGCGCATATTTGGGAGCAAAAATTAATATAAGACCCTGTCTTATTTTTGGGGAAATAAGGTAGTGAGACTGGGGGGATTTGGGAATTGACCGAATATATGTGACTGTAACCCATCTCACTGCTGTCAATTCAATTTCAACTCACAGCGACTTTCTAGGACGGAGAATTTCTCCATAGCATTTCCAAGGCTGTTAATCTTTCTGAAACCAGGTTGGCTCATCTCTCTCTCACAGAGAGGGTTCACACTGTCATCTTTCTGTTAGCACCGCAGCGCTTACCCCACTGCACCACCAGGGCTCCTTATATAACATTAGGAGTTACAATCGTGTTTACCTTTTGAGTAGAAAATAGAAAATATACATGTTGGGGTGATAAAAGTACTTTGCAGCATTTGCTTTGTAAAAGATTCCTGGTATAATATTATTGAAAATGTTTTGTACAACTTGCACAATTCTTTGAAGAGATAAATACTACAAAATAAATTTGGAAAAACTGTATGAGAAACGATAATAATATATGTGAACCTATCTGACATTTATAATAATTCAAAGGGTTTCTTTATCAAAAAGATAATATCACAAAATATCCATGTTATTAATTATGTAGTGGACGCAAAGCCTCTTATATCCAAGCTTATTTGAGCCTATTTTTTTC
>NW_022111353.1:2433522-2436497 GCF_000313985.2 Echinops telfairi | reverse complement strand
CTGGTACTTCCTCCTTGGAGGCGGAAGACACCTCTTTCTCTCTGCTACTCCCTGTGAGACGTGGCAGCTGACAAGACCTCTGAATCCGGAGAAGCCACATAGAGACCCCTGCCGGCACTGAGAAGCTAACAATGCCATTGGATCCAAAGACTTTCTACCCACTGCCCTATAATAGTCCTGTATTCGGCATCATTGCATGTGCGTGAGTCTGAAGATGACTTTATGGGTTGCTGTCAGACATATGGACTAATGTCAGACTTCTGGACTTGATCTGGACTGGGATGGGGTGTTTTCTCAATGTTCAATTGCTCTTGAATATAAATCTCTCCCTTATACACATATGTGTGTCCATGGATTTGTTTCTCTAGTCTACCCAGACTAACACACATACTTACTATAGTAGTCCACTCTGACCTTTATGTAGCCTATAGGCTTCTCAGTTCAAGCACTTCATAGGTTTGCTATGAGGGTTGAATAAACTACATGCTAAGTGCTTATATATCACTGACTGGTATTGGTAAGTGGTGCGTAAGTCTTAACAATCATGAAATTACTTTTCAAAACAATATTGTGTCTTGAAATCTCAACATTGTTCACCCATTTGCCGTCATTCAACACGTAATTTGTTCATTTGAATTGCTTTAGTTTTCTGTTTTACTAGTAATCCTGAGACCAGCTAAGATTTGTCATTTCTTCTCACAAATTTCACTTAAAAGTGTCAGTTTTGACCAAGCAATCTGTGCTCTAAAAATTGTGGGGATAGCTTGAGTCTCTTTGAGAAACTGTGCTCAAGTTCAAAATTACGTTCTATCAAGAACTGACTAACAAGGATATCTACTACTGAAATCGAAAAGCTCATGTCACTCCATTTCTGCAATTGACCTCAAGGCTAAGTGAAACCGTCCCACAGGTCTCCTTCTCCCCACTGACAGACTTTGCTCAGCCCAAGGTAGTCTGTGTTTCATCATCACAATTAAAACAGGCCTGTAATTGCCCATAGGCCAATTCTTGTTTAAATGACCCCCCTCCATATCAGAGAGAAGTCATAACTCTTCCCCCCTCACCTGGAAGGCTGGGATCATAAAACAATTGCCTAAGACTTTGCCTAAATATATTCTTATTTTACTTTTGTCTATACTGCTACTTTGTGATGTATGAGCTTTTAACATGCTGTTTTGCTTTCTATATTCTGCTCACTTCCTAAATGATATAAGAGGCGTGGCTAAAGACCAACCCCCCACTGCAGTTAGGTGGACCGCTCCTTTTAAAGGCCCCTCCACATTCCGGGCTAGCCTTAAAAATAAAAATTTCACATAATTGAATTGGACATTGTTGTGCTCTTCATTTACTCGAACCCGCCACACTACTTATTACTTATTTATGTTATGTCAGGTCTGTTTTTGTTTGGTTTAAGCTGTGTAGGAATGATAACAATAGTTCCTAATTTGCTTAGTTGTTGTGAGATATATCTGATAATCCAGATAGAGTTTAGCCCTCAACTTCTCCTATCTCTGGTTATGATGATGCAAAACTACTGAAATCTCATAAATGCTTAAAAAATCGACGTGTTTCTTCTTTGCTTCCATCTAGCCACTGCTGTGTTTTCTCCTTCCAGGTACAGACTTTTCAAACAGGTTTAATTCCATATATCTACTTCTTCAATACACACTCTTTATCAAACCTTAGACCCTGGTTACTTAAACTACAATTGCCCTAGAGTGAAAATTCTTTCCTTCCATATCTGATAACTTCCCCCTTTTCAATAGAATTAAATTTGCATAGGATTGAAATGTATACACCATGTTTCTTAATGAGAAATAATTATAGATCAATACATGTGTTAGATTTCTCGGGTGGAAAATAAATTGGTTCTTGGCTTCCCACAAGAAAGAATTCACACTGAAACCTGTTTTGTGAACCAAGTGGGTTTTTATAAAGGACAGACAAAGTTTCAGGTTTTACAGTTTCAAACGAGTACACGCTATTTCGGGAAAGCATGCCAAACCCCGTGTTAGTCCCGCTGGGGCTCACCACGGAACACAGGCAATCTCATGGGACTACTCACCCACCTCTGGTGACCTGAGGCCAAAGAGACCTATGCATGGCAGAGAGGGTGCAGGAGCAGGGTCAAGGGGAGAAGGAAGAAGGGCCCAAGGGGTGGGCAGGGCCTCCCGCTGCTAAGGTTTTTAAACCTCTGGCTGGGGAGGCGTGCTCAAAGGGATTGGTTGACCCCATTGGCTACACTAAGCCCACTTGGGTCTAGTTTGGGCTGCCCAGGTGTACTGCTCAACTGGCTTCAGGGTTGGAATTGGAGCATGCCCAGTTAAAGTCTTTATGATTGGCTAAGGCTCTCCTGATTCTCTTCCAACCTCCTCTATGGGGGCCTTTGGGCATGGGGAGGGACAACCCTTTTATCCCCTTGCCTAACACATGGATACTCTTTCTTCTTTATTTTATTGTCACAAATGTTTCATCATGGTCCCCTCTGTCCTTTATTCTATAACACACTACCCACCTACAGTTTCCACTAAGATGGATTTAAGGTATACCTATAGATATGAATTGTCCCCTGAAATGATATCTGCCATTATGATGTGTTTTTATTACCAATAAAAAGTATATGTGGTGTAGCTTAAAATCTACTAGATAGCTAGGACAGTACAGTATGTTTGGAAACTAAGAAATATACCCTCAAGTAACTAATAATTTAAAATTTTAAAGTCACAAAGTAAAATGAGATATATTGAAATTATAAATACTAAAATGATAAAATAATATGTAATGCAATGTATAGGACCCATAGAGGGAATTATATATAATTAAAGGCAAATTTTACATAAAAGGGCTGAAATCAGTCAAATAAATAGATGCTCAAGATAGTATTATAAGAATGGCCTGTGCGAACACGACGTGCTGAAGTGAACAGGCAGCAGACACCAAAGAACAAAAACCATCATTGTGTGACCACCTTCCAC
>NW_022111353.1:2429389-2431606 GCF_000313985.2 Echinops telfairi | reverse complement strand
GTGGTAGGAGAAAAGAGAAGAGAATAAAATAATGATAGTAATAATAAATGACTGTCTGGATAGGCCAACCAATTTATAAAAATAATGAGAAATTTTACTTTAAAAAGTTGCATGGAAATATATTTCAAGAGGCAAAGTAGAGGGCATCAAGGGATAATGGGTGAATGTGTAGGGTGATCAGCAACAAAAGAGACAAAAGACTCAGGTGTGGACTGGGTGTGAGTGCTAATTTCTGTGGCAATGGTAAAATGAATTGGGGTGTGCACTCAGAGGATGGGGAAACCCTGGTTTGGGTAGATGTGTTGGAATCTAAAGGACTGACTGTTTTTCCTGATGAGGGCACTGGAAGAGGAAGTGAGGGATAGCTCTGAGGCAGTTAGTTTATTGTGCTACCCTGGTCGATAAACATGTGGGATTAATTGAAAGGTGGAGAGATAAATGGCTCTGTGAGCCTTGCCATTCTTATCTCTTGCTCTTTGATCATCAGACCAGTGTGTGGCTTCCTTGCTTGTTCCTTGCCTCAATTTGCAAGCTGTACTACCTGTGGGACACCTAACCCGTGGACTGTGTGACTGTAATTTGAGGCTCCTTCAAGATCTGCTTCGCCACACCATTGGGATTTACATCGCTTGAACTAGGGACTGTCAGACCCTATCATCTGGCTGACTTTTGGTGACCTGCCATGCTGTTTTCTGCCTGTGCCAGGATAGCCTGAATTGCTCTACAGAGGACTACCCGACGGCCCTCAAGACTTGAAGGACTGCCAGTGTTTCACAACTGTCTCACAGGAGTGAGTTGCACTGAGCCATTTGTACTGCTTTATACTTTAATTAACTATTTATTTCTTATGTTATATATCTATCTGTCTTATAAACATATATAACATTATTAGCATTCTGGTTTTGTTTCGCTAGAGAATGTTAACACAAGCTCCAAAAAAAAATGAGAGTGTTGTGAAAGAACCAACATACAGAAACCAAAGAAAACAATATAAAGTAGACAATAAAACCACTGTGTGGGTGGGGATTCCTGCTCTTTGATCGTGTTATTATATGTACATGTATTCTGGGTGGGGGAGGTAGGGCATGTATGGGGGATGTAGTAGGAGAGGTCACAAAAGAACAAAGCAGGAGAAAAGGAGTAAGGGGGATAGGGAATTAATCTTGAGTCCTGATTATGTCTGCACCAAGCTGCCCATGCAGAGCTATCTCCCAGAGGCCACCCCGGTAAGCTGTTTGGCTGGTTGAGTTGAGTTGCCTTCTGGGTAGGGAAACATTGGCTGTGCTATGGAGGAGCAGGTTCACTGAAATGGCTCATGTCATTGGTCCAAGGTAAAGGAGAGTCTGTCAGCAAGCATTGATGCTATCTCACGTTGAGAAATTTGTCTCTACTCAGCTTTATGTGAAAATTCCTGCTGCCAGGAAGTTCAAGATGTCCCTCCTGGTGGACCTTCTGTGGTAGTTACTGAAGAGATCTTCGCATGCTTGTTAGCTGGCAGCCATCTTCTTTGTATTCTCCCATACAATTTTTCAACATTGTAACAAGATGCTTAAATTTTTTCTTTAGTTCTGTCTAAAATATGCTGAACATGTTCTTTCCTTTTGGTTTTGTACCTCTAAGTCTTTGCACATTTCATTATTATACTTTACTTTGTCTTCCAGCTGCCCTTTGACACTTTCTGGTCAGCTCTTAGAAGTCTTCATTTCTTCTATTTGCCTTAGGTACTCTAGGCTTAAGAAAAAGTTTAAGAATCTCTTCTGACATCCACTTTGGCCTTTGCTTGCTGTCTTGTCTCTTTAGTGACTTTCATCACTGGCGGTTTCCTTGATTTCGTCCCATGGCTTATCAGTTTGTATGTCCTTAGTGTTCAATACTTAAATGCTGTTCTTAATATGTTCTCAAAATTTGGGAAGGGTATTCTCAATGTTGTATTTTGGCTCTTGTGGACTTGGTTTAATTTTCTTCAGTTTACATGTGAGCTAAACTTATATAGGAGAAATTGATGGTTTTTTCCCCCCACAATTGACTCCTGACTTGGTTTTAGCTACTGACAACGAGCTTTTCCATCGTCTCTTCTCACAGATGTAGTCCATTTGAATTCTGTGTATTCCATCTGGAGAAGTCCACGTGTATAATCATCCTTTGTGTTGTTGAAAGAAAGTATTTTTGATGAATAAATTGTTGGCCTTGGAAAATTCTATGACTATCTCCAGCTTG
>NW_022111353.1:2426456-2428021 GCF_000313985.2 Echinops telfairi | reverse complement strand
CTAGATCAAGAGTCAATTGTGGGAACAAAATAAGGAAATATTGCATGATTTAAAATCGGGAAATTTGTGCTTTGGGGTTGTATCCTCTCATCATATTTTTTCAAATTGTTTGCTCAGCAAATAATCAGAGAAGCTCAATTATGTAAAGAAGAACTTGGCATCAGGATTGGAGGAAGGTGTATTAACAACCTTCAATATGCAGAAAACCCAACCTTGCTTGTTGAAAGTGAAGAGGTCTTGAAGCACTTGCTGATGAAGATCAAGGATTACAGCCTTCAGTGTGGATTACAACTCATTGTAAAGAAAACAAAAATATTCACACCTACACCAATAGGGATCATCGTGATAAATGGAGAAAATATTGAAGTTCTGAAGGATTTCATCTTATTTGGACTCACAATCAATGCTCACAGAAGCAGAAGTCAAGAGATCAAAGGATACATAGCACAGGGTAAGAATCCATTAAAATGTTGAAAAAGAGGGAGGTTACTTTGAGGACTAATGTATGCTTGACCCAAGCAATGATGTTTTCAATCGCCTTATATGCATGTAAAAGTTGAACATCAGATAAAGAGGAGCAAAGAAGAACTTATGCATTTGAATTATGGTGTGGGAAAGTTTATTGAAAGTATCATGGACTTCTAAAAGTAAAAGAACAAACAAATGTGTCTTGGAAGACGTACAGCCAGAATGTTCCTCAGAGCCAATGACTGTTAGACTTGGTCTCCCATATTTGTCAGGAAAGGTTGTCAGGAAAGACAAGTCTCTGAAATAGGACATCATGCTTGGTAAAGTATCAGGTCACCCAAAAAGAGGAAGGCCCTCAAATAGATGAATTGACACTGTGGCTGCAAACATGAGCTCAAGCAAAGGAACAATTGTGATGATAACACAGGTGTGGGCAATGTTTTGCTCTGTTGTGCATAGGGACACTGTGTGTCAGAACTGACTTGTTGGCATCCAACAACAACAACAAGTAAAAGGCATTATATTTTCATTTTCCCCCTCCATCAAAACTCCCAAGTATATTAGCAACAATGTTTTTGTCAAGAGACAAAATAAGCTCTTGAAACACATATGAACTAACATATTTATACACTACAAATAAAGTACAGAAATAAAAATTGTATTCCATTGTTACCTAGGTCAACAAGAATGAATCTCTCAAACTTATGTTGAGAGGAAGGCAGAAGCAAGGAAAATCATAATTGCATGTGTAGTTCATACACAATCAACATGTTATTATTTCCCAATTGTGTTCACTTTTTAATAATTCATTAAGCTGCCCTTGTGTGATTTTTGTAAACTTTTTGTTTGTAAAATAATTTATTTTTAAGAAAATGAATAGGCTGTCATAAGAATTGAGATTCTTTTATACTAGAAAGGAGAAAACAATCAACTTTAAGTGCATATAAGAACAGAAGTTAGATAGCTTTGCAGTTTTGCCTAGATCTAACCAATGCTGAAAGACCAGAGAAAGAGAGACATCTCTTTTAGAATAGTCTCTTGAGGCAGTTCATCTTTGGATACTGCAACACTTGGAATTAATTGCCATACTGGGAGAA
>NW_022111353.1:2415718-2424367 GCF_000313985.2 Echinops telfairi | reverse complement strand
GAAGCTTTGTTCTGAATGCACTCCATGAATTTCTATCACTAACAAGGTGATGGCACTGAATGAGTTAATGAATTCTTAGAGATATGGGAATGCACAGGAGTATGCCACCTGCACTTTAAAAGTTATCTACAACTGTTAAGATTATTACTTTCAGCAGTCATATGTTTTGCCAATACAAAAGGGGAGAAGGGGAAAATATAATTTCCAGAATATGGCTACCATTCATATAGTGAAAATGCTTGAAAAAATTTCTAGCGCAACATTGATGGTTGCAGAATGAAAACCCTGATATATATTATTCATATATACTAAATATCAATTTTGTTGAGTTTCCTAATTTAATTTGAATGGCTTGTCATAAGCCATGCATTAATTAAGTGTGTTCTATGGCTTTCTCATTTTGTATCTCCTCTTTGTGTTTATGTGTAGGTGTAATAAATGTATCCCTATTTCTAGCAATTTTCTCTCAAGCAAATGGTTTTCACTCACAGTTAGACTTCACGTGCCTCTCTCTACAGTCTTCTTAACATCATTTATTGTAGCTGATGAATAATGTATCAAAATGTGTTCCATGGTTCCCTGTGATAGCTCTTAAGGCCTGCATTTCAGTTATTTTCCAGGCTGGTACTGTGATAAGTGACCAAGCTTTTCCTCTTTTCCTGTCCTGACAATATTTCCTCCTTTTGTCTGAGCAGGGTAATGGGGAGGAGTAATAGCAGTTTCCATGGAGACTTCATTCTGGTGGGCTTCTCTGAGCAGCCACAGCTGGAAAAGACACTTTTTGTGGTGGTCTTGTGGTCCTACCTCCTGACACTCATAGGAAACACAGTCATTATTGTGGTCTCCTTCACAGACCCGAAACTGAAAATGCCCATGTACTATTTCCTCACCCATCTCTCCCTAGTTGACATCTGCTTTACCACCAGTATTGTCCCCCAGCTGCTGTGGAACCTAAGAGGACCAGACAAGAGCATCACTCTGGTGGGCTGTGTTGTTCAGCTCTATGTGTCCCTGTCCTTGGGCTCCACCGAGTGTGTTCTGCTGACTGTGATGGCTTTTGATCGCTATGCTGCTGTGTGCAAACCCCTGCACTACTCAGCTGTGATGAAGCCTCAGCTGTGCCAGGCTCTGGCAGGGGTGGCATGGCTGTGCGGAATGGGAAATGCTCTCATCCAGGGCACTGTCACCCTCTTGCTTCCTCGCTGTGGGCACCGGTGGATCCACCATTTCTTCTGTGAGGTGCCTTCTATGATTAAGCTTGCGTGCGTCGACATCCATGCCAATGAGGTCCAGCTCTTTGTTGCTTCACTGGTTTTGCTTCTCTTGCCTTTGACCCTGATACTGATGTCCTATGGACAGATAGTCAGGGCGGTCTTCAGAATTGGGTCAGCCCAGGCATGGAAAAAAGCCCTGGGAACGTGTGGCTCTCACTTGATGGTAGTGTCTCTGTTCTATGGGACCATCACGGCTGTGTACATTCAGCCCAATAGTTCTTATGCTCACAGTCGTGGGAGGTTCATTTCCCTCTTGTATACAGTCGTGACTCCGACCCTCAATCCCCTCATCTACACGCTGAGAAATAAAGATGTGAAAGGAGCACTGAGAAGATTATGTCACAGAGACCAAAGTCTATGACAAATAGGAACCATGGTGGCAAATCTTTGGAACAATACAGAAGCCTGCAAACGTTGTACACTATGTAGCTGAAGTACCTGTGAGGACTCATGGTGACCATTGGGGTCTGTATTACTGTATTTCTCTCATCCTCAAGACTTTCTGCTGCAGGATGCTTTTCGACACTCGAGCAATATTTTTCCAAGTCCTTTACTTCCCTTTCATTTATAATATTTCTGACTATGCCTTCTTTGGTCTTCCTTAGTTTATTACTTTGTTCCTTCCTCTCACTCTTTCTTCCTTTTTTCTTCATCAATATCCCTTATTTTCCATGTCCACATAAGGAACATAGCAACCAGTTTATCTTGATTTTTAAATATATATATATATACACTAGATGTATTGACTTATCTTACATATTTCAAAATATGCATTCACATAAATTGTGTTGTTCAATCCCATTGGATGTGGTTATTCAATCATTGATGCTATCTGTCCCCCTTTTCCCCCTTCCCTTCCTTCCCTCCACCTGTACCCTCAGAGAACCACCTCTCCTTTCACTGTCTCTGACAGGCCATCCATCTTGACCTTTATGAACCGAGAGATCCTAAGTACAGAAATGAACATGCCAAATCTAACGTGGCTATTGAGGTACAACACACGAAAACCTTACTAGTAAGGGAAGGAAATGTTAAAGAACTGGAGGATAATTATGTGGTCCATCAGTGTCATACCACATCCTGGTTCTAGCATCCATTCCATGTGACCCTTTTGAGAGGGACTGTCCAATCATCTTGCAGGTGGATTTTGGGTCTCCATTGCATCCATGTCCCTGTACACTGAGTTGGTTGTGTGTTTTTGAACTCTTGATACCTCTTCCCATTGAAAACTCATGATCACACAGACTGTTGTGCTTCTTCCATGTGGGCTTTGTTCCTTCCATGCTAGATGGCCACTTGTTTGGCTTCAAGCCTTTAAGACCTCAGATGTTATATCTTTTGATAGCCGAGCACCATCTGCTTTCTTCACTACATTTGCTTATGCATCCATTGTGTCTTGATATTTTAAAAAATTCTAATCTTCATATTAATAATCTAACAAATCCTGAAAACTTCCCCACAAACTTCCCCTACACCAGAAGGAAACTATTTCTTTGGGGTTAAAGAGATGTAGTAGACATTTTCAATTGAAACTGAATTTTAGCTCCATTATTTTCTTTTTGACATTGTGCAAGCTTTTGTTTGTCTTTTTTCCCCCTAAAATTATCTAATGAAAAAAAATGAATGAGCTATACTCATACTTTGATTAATAGATTTTAAAGGTAATATAATGATATAACATGTTCTAAAAACTGACCATAGATATAAAAATATTTTTTCATTATTGTACTTAGAGTTAAAATATTTACCTTAGTTTGAGCAAACATGTTCTCATTACCTTAATTGTATCCAATAAAAACTCTAACCTAATTAGTAGCTCATTCTCTCTTGTCTCATTTCTCTAAATGGAAGTAATTGCTTGAAAATATCAGAAAATAGTTAAACATTATTCTACATTCAAAATATGTAAACCCACATCATTATTTTTTCTACTTATTTATAAAGGAGACCTGGTGCCCCTTTTAGGAAATGTGTTAATTTCCATCTCTCCATGATAGAGGGATGGGAAGAAACTAGTCACCAAATAGATAACCAGAGAAGATCAAAATGATAAACCTGACTTGAACCATTTAAAACCTTGTCAGTTGTTTCCCCCATCTTATGCATGTTTGGCCTGATCTGACTTTCAACCTTTGCTGGTTTTTGTTTGTTCATATTTAGGTTTATCTCAGACGTGTTTTGTCATTGGGGGATCACCCTCTTAAAATTGTGTTATACAATTTCCTGTTTTTTGGTATATGAAACCCAGGTTTGATGAACCTACAGGGACAGTAAGGTGGATAAGGCTTTGGGGTGGGGGTGGAGGGTCTAGTGGTGGTGTAAAAGTGGAGATGATGTCACGGACTCCAGGAAGGCAGAGAATGTTTGGAAACTGATTTTGGTAGCAATTTCAACTCTTTATGGGAGTAGAAAACCCCATCTCTCTTCTGGTGGATGGCTAGTGGTTTTGAACTGCTTATCTTGTGGTTAGCAGCCCAATGTGGAACCATTATGCCATGAGGGGTCTCAACATATATCCTGAATTCTTATCAGTTCCATTGCCAACACCCTGACCTGAGTCTCCCTCTTCTTTTCCTTTGATTTCATGACATCTACCCTTCTCCCAAGTGAAATGCACAGCCATTAAAGAGTTACAGTCTATGAACCTCATGAGGGCCACTTTATCTTTGTCCTACGGGTCACTCTAAGTTGGCATCAGACCCACAGCAGTATTTGTGTGTGTGAACTTATTTATCACTAGCTTCTGTCAGTTTTTCCTATTGCAATGGCTTGCTTTGTTTTTGTGATAGTAGAAGATATTGAACAAGTACATATGAAATGTCAGCCAGGTACCCCATGGTAGACAGATTTCAAGGTAACTTCCAGACTCGGAGACTGGGGGAAAGGACCTAGAGATCTCTTCCTGAATAAAGAAAAGTAGCTTGGAAAACCTCATGAACAGACTCTGAACCCTGGCTGATATAGTGCAGGGAAATGAACACCTCAGGTTAGAAGGGAGTCCAAATATGCTGTGGTTGCAATAAAGGAATGAAACACAGTCATGATTGCGTGTAACTGAAATTTTTATACTGGCGATGAAAACATTTTCAATTCAAATGATTTATATCTTGATCCCTTTTGATGATATATGCACTCAATCATATGCTCTGTAGGAATTCAAACGAATGCTTATACATGAGCGTTCACAACACTCTTCACAATAGGCAAAAGAAGAAAAAATTCAAATTAATTCCTTACAAAAACTGTATAACCACACAGTGGAATGCTATCTAAATATTAAGTTAAATGAAGAACTGATACATGCTACAATGTAGGTGATCCCTGAAAACAGTAGGCTGAATGTGAGATGTCAGATCAGACATAATAGATTACCTAGTATATCATCATAAGAGATTATAGTACATAATCATAAAACATTACCTATTATATAATCACTTAGAGGAAATATTCAAAATACATAAAGCCATAGAGACAAGAAGCAGATGAATAGTTATCAGGGTTTGAGAGAAGGAACAAATGATCATGACTTCTTTTATAAATCATTTTAATGGGGGCTCGTACTATTCATATCACAATCCATCCATCCGTCCGTCCATCCATCCATCCATCCATCCATCCATCCGTCCATCCGTCCGTCCATCCATTCATCCATCCATCCATTGTGTCAACCACATTTGTACATTTGTTGCCATCATCATTCTCAAAACATTTGCTTTCCACTTGAGCCCTTGATATCAGTTCCTCATCCCCCTTCTCTGCTCCATCCCCATGATAATGACTTTTTAATTGGCTCATGATTGTCTTTGGGGATGATAAGATGTTTTGGAACTGTAAAGAGATGGTGGCTGCATCGCATTATGAAATATTCCACATGCCACTAAATGCCACTCTAAAGGTTAAGGTTGTATATTATGTGATGGACGTTTTAAAAGAAAGATCATGTTTCTTTATTATAAAAGTATTGAGATGGTTTGTTCCATTCTTGTCAGATTTAGTATGTGTCATTCTATTTGAGTCCCGTCCACCCATCAAAATGCTTAAATATATTAACGACAAAGGTTTTGTCAAATGACAATGTAAAACAAGGTTATCTTGAAACATACATTAACTACCAAGGGCTTCAGCCCAGAATATTTGAAGATTTCCTATCTATCAATTAGAAAAAACAATCTTAAATTCTCCTGAAAACATAGTACATGATCTTGAAGGGATTTATATACATAGGATAATCCGATCATTTTACAATGAGAGTCCTACTCCGTATCACGTGAATGGCTAAAAGTAAAAGGACAAACACACATCCAAAGATATTCATAGCAACATTATTTATAGATGACAAAAATGGAAAACAATCACCAAATGTTCATCAACATTAAAATGTATAATGCATTGTGACATATTTATACAATGAAATAAAATATAGCAGTAAAAATTATATGCCACTGAGACTGTACTAACGTGAATGAACCTCGCAAAA
The DNA here is from genome assembly GCF_000313985.2 of Echinops telfairi. Taxonomy (NCBI): domain Eukaryota; kingdom Metazoa; phylum Chordata; class Mammalia; order Afrosoricida; family Tenrecidae; genus Echinops; species Echinops telfairi. The sequence continues at coordinate 2,418,616 of NW_022111353.1, read as the reverse complement.
ATTATATTGAGCGAATGCAATGAGAAAGAAGAGAAATAGTATTGCATGATCCTTTAGATGCCGTTCATAAGTAATCAAAACGAGAGCTATATGGGGGACTGGAAGATGTAATATATGCAAAGGGTCTTAGCGATTCTTCTAGTGTGTTCCCACGTTTCAATTTTTGAGTATGTTAATTTTATCATAATTCAAGCTACACCTTTGTGAATTTCCCCTTTTTGCTTATAATCTATTTTTACGAAAATGAATACACTCGCATAAAATTTCAGCTTCTTTGATGCTAAGAAGTAAGAAAATATCTTGATATTAAATGCATGTAGGAAAAGAAGTTCGATAGCTTTGTAATTTTGCTTAGATCTAAACAAGGTTGAAAGATCAGACAGGTAGAAACATCTTCTTAGAATGGTCTCTTGGGAAAGTTCATCTTTGGTTACTCTAATACCTCAAATTATTTGCCATACTAGGAGAACTGGGTCCCTGGGATCTCTTGGGGTTCTGTGTCCTGTGTCCTTTCCCAATCTCTAATGACTTGCTCGTTTTCAGTGATCACCACTCAGATAACAGCCCTTCACCCTGCACACAGACACTAACCTGTCACTTCAAGGTAACAGCAGTTTGCACTTCAGGACTGAAACACCTTTTTCATACTCAAATAAGATTATCAGTGTATAGAAGACTAGAGTACTTCTTCAATTTTAATTTATTCATTTCTTTTGGCAGTCCTAGTTTATACCTATGACAGCATGCTTTCTTATGCTTCTCATTCTTAATATTTAATGGTAAATCAAGATTCTGGTTTAAATCAGATATTAATCTGGGTGAGGGGTGGTACTATGTGCACATGCTATTTTAAAGTTTGTGTGTTGGTGACATACAATCCTTCTATATGCTTAAAATGAGCACATTCATATAAATAAAGGGCCAATTCAGGACTTAATTGAACTAGTATGGCATTTCTTTTGAGGTTAAATATGGGCATGTTATAAAACATGGGACACATTTTTATTTGACTGGGAAAAGTAAGGTGGCTGACACAAGCAGACTAATGACAATAGAAGGAGAGTGACATGGGCCTTATTTTACATTAGTCCTTTGATTTTAAAAAAAATGAGTGCCTTGCAGTGAACTAATTGCTAAATAGATAGGAAGTTATCATTAATGAATGAAAAAGCTATTGCATTTAGGTATGTCTATGTGTTTGTGTGTATAGATACATATGTGTTAGAATTATAAGAAACTGTGCGTGCATTTGTTGGAATTTTTAGTAAATATTATAAGTTGCTTCTTGCCTAAGGTTCCTTTCTTAATCACTTTTTAGTACATTGCTCTCCTTAGACCACTTGGAAAGAACCCTGCTGTCATAATAAAGTGTTTAGCTGCTACCTGCCAGTCAGGGGTTCCAGTCCACTAGTGGCTCTGTGGAAGAAGGACCTGGTGGGTTGCTTTCAGGAGACTCTGGGAGGCAGTTTGACTGTTCAGTAGGGTGGTTGGGGTTGGAAATGACTACATGGAACATTCCTTTATGAGGGCGCTCTGATGATTTCTGATTTCTACTGATCTCCAGAGTCATCACTTGACACTTCCCTTAACTTCACCTCATTTTCACTGATTTCTACTGAGTATATCTTTACATGAAAACTGAAACGCAGAAAAGGAGTTAATTGTTGAGAATTAATATTTTTATTTCCATAATTATTTTTTACACAATTATAAAATTACAGTAAATGAAACTAGGATATAGTTTTAAGATTTAAGTGATGTTTTAGTAATATGTAAAGTATCTCTTTGTGCTCCCATGAGGTATAGTTATGGTCTTGGGATTCATTTTTGCGTTGTGAAAGTAACATTTGCTTTTATATTTTGTTCACATTTTTTAGAGCTTGTTAAGAAGCTTGACCCAAAAATCAAAATTCTGTGTGGGCTTGAGGAACATAAAATTAACCTCTTTCTTCCCCCTGGAACACATTTACTTTATTGAGATAGAACAGCCTTGTCATTCAACTTTCAGCCCCAGAATGCTGCTTTCCTTTGAGAAATCCACAAACAAAGGAGGGCTAGCATACATTCTTCAGAAAGCATTCTTTGAATTTTGGTCACTAGTAAGCTAGTGAAACAAATGAGTTGATACATTCTTAAAGTGAGTGCTCAGGAATTACGTAATGCACATTTTAAAATTTAGTTACAACTCTTGATATGATTACTTCTAGTTGCCAACTATTATGCCAATATTGCAAAGGGGGAAAATCTCTATAATCTCCAGAAGCTAGCTATCATGTTTATAGTAAAAATCCTTGAAAAATATTTTCATCCCAGTAATGATGGTTGAAGAATGAAAATCTTGACATACATTATTCACATACATTAAATATCTATATTGCTGAAATTTCAGACTTAATTTTAATGATTTAAGATAAGCCATACAGTGATTACATATGTTCCATTACTACATTATTGTCTTTTAATCTCCTATTTCTTTTTTTCTGTTTATGAGTATGCATGAAAATTTTATCCCTGTTTCAAAAATTTCCCTCTCAAGAAAATGTGGTGCAATCATAACTAGACAACAGGTGCCTGTCAACACAATCTTCTTAACATCATTTATTGCACCTGATGAATGATGTAACAAAATGTGTTCCATGTTTCCCTGTGATAGCTCTTAAGGCCTGCATTTCAGTTATTTTCCAGTCTGGTACTGTGATAAGTGGCCAAGCTTTCCCTCTCTTCCTGTCCTGACAATATTTCCTCCTTTTGTCTGAGCAGGGTAATGGGGAGGAGTAATAGCAGTTTCCATGGAGACTTCATCCTGGTGGGCTTCTCTGAGCAGCCACAGCTGGAAAAGACACTCTTTGTGGTGGTCTTGTGGTCCTACCTCCTGACACTCATAGGAAACACAGTCAT
>NW_022111353.1:2384911-2414330 GCF_000313985.2 Echinops telfairi | reverse complement strand
AGATGAATGAGCTCTACTCTTACCTTGCTTAATAGATTTTAATGGTAATATAATAAGAAAACATCTCTTAAAAACTGTTTGTAATGGTAGTTAGTATATTTTATTTGTTATACTTATAGTTGCACTATTTACCTTATTTTGATCTAATATATTCTCATTACTTTAATTGTATCCAAGAAAACCTCTAACCTGATTACTTATTCCCTCTTATCTCATATTTCTAAGTGGAAATAATTCAGGGAAAATAAGTTAAAATTTATTGTACATTCATAATATGTAAAGCAATATCATTTAATTTTTCTACTCATCTATAAAGGTGTCCTGGTGCTCCTTATAGGAAATGCAGCATATTTTCATATAATGGTGGCAACCAAGATGACAGTGTTTTCCAGAAGGACATGTGGTAGTAAAGAGTGACACTTGACATGGAGAATCTAAGAGTCTGCAACATGCAATTTCAATGTGTTTGTGAGCTGCATAATCCTAGGTATATTTTAAAAATTTTATTTCAGAGTCAGTTTTGCCATGTCTAAAATGAAGACCCTCTCAATGTTTTATCATGAGCATTGTACAAGATAGTTAAAAGGCATGAACAAAGAACTCAATAAATGTCTATTATTATATTCTGCTGAACTTGTTGTTCATAACTATGAAATAAGGGCTACAGAGATGCAGTGGTTAAGAGCTCAGATGCTCAATGAAAGAGGCACGGGTTGAACTCACCACTGTATAATACAAATATAAGACAGTCTGCTACCCAAAGATTTACACCCTGGAAAACTCTACCGAGCAATTCTACTCTGCCCTGTAGGTTTCCTATGATTGAAAACCACCTAGGTAGCATTTTCTTTTAAAGCATGGTGTCATATTGAGTGTCCTTGATAATAAATCTACCCCACCCAGAGATGCCTTGAAATAATGTCCTATCTGCTTCCTAAGGGCAACAGCCTTGAAAAACTCTGGTGCACACTTCTACTCTGCACACATAGGGTCACACTATATCAGAATCTGCACTATCACAACTCTCCCCACTCCTATGCCCAAGATAAGGTGGAATAAAGACCTGGTTATCTACTTCCAGCAACCAACTAATGAAAACTTCATGGGCCACAGCATTCTGATGCTACAAAGATGAAGGGGAACACGCAGTACAATACGCAGAAAAGATGAAGCCATTGAAACAGAAACATATTAGTGGTTGTTGGGATTATGAGAAGAGAAAGTGATCGTGATTGCTTCATGAATGTTCTTTGGTTCTTTAGATATTTAGGATGTTTTGTAGGCTGGGGGAGATATTCAAAATGATTTGAAAATTGATAATGGTGCTGGTTGCATAAGACTGAGGATATAATAAATGTCACTGTCTTGTATACTTCAGACTGATTAATATTATGAATGTTTCTGTTGTATGAATTTTATCTCAATTAGAAAACATCATGGTCTGAAGGTCTCATTTAAGGCAAGTTTTAAATTACAGATTCTATTTCCTCATCACAGCAATATTTGAAAAAAATGATTTCATCTTAGTTATATATTATTAGGGTGCTTTCTGTTCCCTCCATCCCATTTTTCCATATATTCAAGTATGTTTGTGAAAGTTTCCTATCAAATGATAAAATCAAATGAGTAATTTAAGCACCTATAAATAATAGGGAGTCAAACAAATCTTCATGTAAGTATTCACAGCAGCACTATTCATCATGTCAATAGGTGGAAGACTTAACTATCAATGAGAAAAAAAGACTGTACACATAGGCAGGGATTCCACACAAGGGCTCTAACTGGCCCATGTTGTTGTTAGGCACCATTGACTCAGTTCTGACTCATAGTGACCGTGTGTAGCACAGAAGATAACACCACCCACTCCTCCATTTTAAATTGTTTTCATGTTTGAGCCCATTGCTGCGACTATTGTGTCAATTCATCTTATTCAGGGCCTTCCCCCTTTCCATTGCCTCTGTGTGTTACGAAGCACGATGTCCCTTTTCAGGATCTGGTATCTCCTGATGACAGCCAAAGTACGTGAGATGAAGTATCACCCTCTTTGCCTTGAATGAGCTTTCTGGTCTTCAAGCCAGATTTGTTTGTTTTTTGGCAATCCATGGTACTTTCGATTTTCTTTTCCAGCACCATTTTTCAAATGCATTGGTTCTTCTTAGGACATATTTAGTGTCTAACTTTCACATGCATATGAGGCATTTGAAAATAACATGGCTTGGTCAGGCACCGTTAGTCCTCGTAGCAAGATCTTTGCAATACAAAATCTTTCACACCTTCAATCTTTTTGCAATTTACCATTTCAAGAATGGAGTTGATGCATTGAACACTAATGACCGAGACTCAATGAACTGTGGGATGACATCAAGAACATTATACATGACTAAAATAAAGGTCATTTAAAAGACAGAATGAAAGAAAAGATGAAAGCAGATGTCAGAAGAGAAATGGTCTATGAATATGATAAATTTTACTAATTTATTACGGAATTCACATTAAATCTTAGAAAATTTATCTACTACATACTACAAGAATTGCTAGAATGGAAAGAATAGAAAACCATGTTTTACTATTGATATAGAGCCATGGGATTTCTCATACTATTTGTGAGAGTATAGGTTTGTACAAGCACTTTGCAGAATAGTTGATACTGAATCAACTAAGCATAAAATGTGAAGTTCAAAGTCATCAGGCACTGTTGGGAAAACAATGAGGCTGTCTTCTCCCTTAAAGAGTTACAGTCTCAGAAACTCTATAGAAGAGTAGTGTGAACAGGAATGCCCTGGATGGGGGTGGGTTTATGAATCAGAGTGAATTCAATGGCAGAGGGTTTTGCTTATTGCTGTTGTCATTTGATATGTTCACTTTGGTTCTGACCCATAGCAATTCTATCTCCAGTAGAGGTCAACATTGCCCAACCTTGTACCATTTCCTCCATTTCATTGTTCTTCTGCTTTCCCCCTATAACAATCCAAAGAGTGTGAAACAACGTCTAGACATATTTGATTTTAAGGAGCCTTCTGACTGTACTTCCAAGACAAATTTGTGTGTTCTTCTGGCAGTCTGTAGTACTTTCAACATTCTGCCCGAGCACCATAATTTAAATGCATCAATTCTTTGATCTTCTTTATTCAATATCCAACTTACAAGTGCATATGAGGTGACTGAAAATACCATGCCTTGGGTCAGGCACACATTAGTCCTCAAAGTGACATTCTTACTCTTCAACATGTTAAAGAGATCTTGCATAGCACATTTGCTCAATGTAGTAAGTGCTTTGATTTCTTGCCTGTCACTTCCATGAGAATCAAAGCAAGATGAAATCCTTGACAACTTCAAGCATCCATCCATTCACCATGAAGTTATCTATTGGTCAAGATATGCAGATTTCTGTTTTGTTTAAATTTAGTTGCAATCCTTATTAAAAGCTGCAATCCTTGATCTTTATTAGCAAGTACATTGAAAACACCTTACATTCTGCAATCAAGGTTTGACATCTGTATATTGAAGATTGTTAATCAGCCTTCCTCACATCCTGATGCCATTACCTTTATAAAACCCACTTTCCTGGGTTACCTGCTACACATTGAATATGTACGGTAAAATCATACAATCCTGACACACAGCTTTTCAAATCTTAAATGAAACAGTATTCTCTTGTTCTGTTCACACAACTGCCTCTTGATCCATGTACAGGTTCAACGTAAGTAGAATGAAATGTTCTGGAATTCCCATTCTTCTCAAGGCTATCCATAGTTTATTATGATTCACACAGTCAAATGCCTTTGTTTTTAAATATTCTAAATACTTTAAATAGCTTTAGATGCTCTATGATGAAAAACAAGTTTCAGAGTCTCAGTCAACATGCGTTTGGGTTTTTGCTTTCTTTCCTGTCTATTAATTGACCTCTTGTTTTCTGCACCTATGGTGTTCTTCATGTCATCTTTGACAGGTTTTGTGTCAATAGTGTTCAATGAGTCGAATCTATTCTTGAGCTGTTCTTGGAATATAGGTGTGATATACTCAAGGTCGTACTTTGGCTCTCTCATATTTGTTTTAATTTTCTTCAACTTCAACCTGAATTTCTGTATAAGATATTTCTGGTTTGTTCTAGGGTCAGTTCCTGACATCATTTTGGCTGCTGATATTGAGCTTCTTCATTGTTTTTTCTCACCCAAAGCACAAAAAACAAACTCATTTCCATTGAGTTGATTGTGACTCACAAGCAACCCTATAGAACAAGATAGCACTGCCTCTGTGGAGTTCCAAGGTTGAGACTCTTACTAAAGCAGAAAGCCTAATTTGTCTCCCTCTCAGGGGCTGACGGTTGTGAACTGATATCTTGCAGGGAACAGCCGAATGTGTCCCCACTACACCACCAGCGTTTCCTTCTCTTCCCACAGACATGTGAAATTGATTCCTGTGTACTCCATCAGATAAAGTCCACATGGACAGTCAACCTGTATGTTGTTTATAAAAGATATTGACAATGATGAAGGCATTGGGCTTGCAATATTCTATCATCTATTCATTTTGATCACCAACCATATTTTTCTACTACTCTTCTTTCCAACTTTGCATTCCATTCACTAATAATTATCAGTGGATCTTGATTGCATGTTTGGTTGACTTTGCCCTGGAGATGTTTCTAGAATTCTTCAATTTGTATATCAGCAGCTTTAGTTGATGAGTAAATTTGAATAATAGTTATAGTTATAGTAATATCCTTGTATGTGTTTCGATATTATTCTGCTACAGACAGCAGTGTTCGTCAAGATAGGTCTTGACATGTCTTTCTTGAGGATGAATGTGTTGCCATTCCTCTTCAATTTGTCATTTCCAGCAGAGTGAATGATATAATTATCTGATTCAAAATGGTCAATATGCATTCATTTCAGCTGTGAATGTCTTCATACATTCTATTTTATTTTGACCACTTTTCATTTTCCTATATTCCTAGTTCATGCATTCTATGTAAATTCTGATTATCAATATATGTTTGACATTGTTTGATCTCATTTTGAGTCGGCAAAGGAAAGTCCCAAAGGTCAATCCATGCCATTGTGGTTCACTGATGTAGTGGGGTACATACTGAGCTGCTAACCACAAAGTCAGAAGTTCCAAGACACTCATCTCTCCAGAGGGTGAAAGATGAGGCTGTGTATTAACAGTGTTGGGAAACTCCCAAGGGTCATGTTACCTTGTCCCACAGGCTCCCTATCAGTCAAAATTAACACCATGACAGTGACTTTTTGTACTTTGAGAAGGCAGCTCCTTGTCAATCATCATCTTTTGAGTGTCCTCCAATGTGAGGGGCTCATCTTCTGCCCCTATATCTGACAAAGCTCCATTGCTACTCATAAGGTTTCCAGTATGGATGACAAAGTTCCACTGCTACTCATGACGTTTTTAGTGCCTTATTTTCCAAAGGGACCATTTACTTTTTCTTCGTAATCTGTTTTTCATCTAGAAGTTCCACTGAAACCTGTTCACCTTGAATGACTCTGCTGGTATTTGAAATACAGATGGTGTGGCTTCAAATATCACAGTAGTGAGCACTTCTGTACAGTACAACAAACACAGAAATGTGGTGGGTAGGTTTGGGTTTATTAAAGTTGAAAAATCACTTGGGACACAGTGGTTATGTGCTTGCCTGACTGAAATGTCAGCAGCGTGAATCCAACAGCTGCTCTGTCAGAGAAAGATATGACAATCTGCTTGTATAAAATTTACAGTGATGGAAACGGTTTAAAGCAGTTCCATTATGCCCTGTAGCATTACTATGATACAAAATCAATGGAAAAGCAATGAGTTATTCATGTAAAAATGATTTCATGCTTTATGATTTAGCAATTCCACTCCAAGATGCAGTTCTAAGAAAAGTATCTACATAAATTCAGTTGCTTACTTAAAAAAAAAGCACAAATAATTCATAGCAGCACTATTCCTAAAAGGTGATACTGATAAATAACCCACCTGTCCACAAGCAATAAGACATGTGAAATGGATAGTGGCATATCAAAACAAAGATATATAATATGGCATTAAATTTGTGTTTCACTGTTCCATGAACCAAAATATATAGATCTGATAAATGTAATGTTTAAGAAAGGGAGGAAAATATAACTGAATTTTATATATTCATATAAATATTATATGATTCCATTTATCAATAGTCAAAAAATATATAATTATGGTACATGTGTGGCAGGAAATACTAGCATGTAGTAAAGGACTTGAGGGCTCTTCTAGATTGTTCTTTATGTCCTATTTTAAGATTAGGTATATTCACTTTATAATAAATCATAAAAGCTGCACCTTTAGGAATTTTTCACATTTTTGTACGTAAAATAATTAATATTTGAAATCAGTGGACTTCCACAAAAACCCAACTTCTCTTAAAGAATGGTAATATTTTAAAGCCACAAGACTGTACACATAATAATGTGATCAACTCAAGAGTGGAGCAGCTATTTCCATGAAGTAGAGCATGTGCTGTACAACTTGTCAAATTCTTCATCACTCTTTATTCTTGAATATATACTCTTGCTAAAGGTTAGTGACTGTGGTAGTTACATAATCTGGTGTCAATTTGGCACTTGAAAGGATTAAGAGTGAAGGGGTGGACTCTAGTCAGTCAATTGGGTCAGAGTCAATGAGGCCTCTGTGTGGGCATGGCCCTCTCCTGAGAATTCTTGGGAATCTGGTATTTCTTCCTTGGAGTGGGAGACACCTCTCTCTCTCATGGAACTTTTCTAGTGCCCAGAGCTGGAGAAGCCACATGGACCAACCCTGATACAACCAGGCTTTTGCAGCTGGAGAAGCCATGTAGAGACCCCTGCTAGCACTGAGATGCTTACAGCGTCCCTGGATCCAAAGACTTTCTACTCAGTGGCCTGTGATTGTTCTGCATTCAGCATCTTGCATGTGTTTCATGAGTCTGAAGAGGACTTTATAGATTGGTATCAGACATATGGGATAATATCAGACTTATGGACTTGGACTGGACTGGGTTTGGATGCTTTCTTAATGTACAATTACCCTTTATATAAAACTCTGTCTTATACGTGTATGAGTTTCTATGGATTTATTTCTCTAGTCTCCTCGGACTGACACAGTAACCAATGATCCTTGAAATGGTTGCAAAAGCAACCATTGAAGTTGCTTTTCCTATAATTGGTCTATTCAACCATTGTTATCACTTACCTAGATATGCATCAATTTTTACCTGAAGCATAAAATATTGGAAGAAGAATTAGCATTGAAAAAATATTTATCTGTTCTACTGAATTGTGAAAAAACATTATTTTCTGAATTCCTCTCATCAAGTGCCAAATGATAATATGTCTATGAGAGAAAATGAACTAATGAAAGAACTACCTTTAAAGCATATGTGTAAAGAACTGAAGGGCCAAGTCATAAACCAATATATGAATAAGTTATTTATTATCCACTCTCTGAGTAATAATTTAAGTGCTGTTTTAAGTTTATCACTGTGAGGAAAACAAAATTAGGGAGTGCCAGCTCTGCCTAAAATTAATGAGTGTGATAACTAATAAATATCTATAAGATATATTGTACAAATATATCATTGAATATTACTCTTCCATGAAGGGAAATGGAATCCTGATATATGCTGTAACATTAATAAACCTTGAACACTACACTGAGTAAAATATATCAATCACATAAGGGAAAATAGTATGTGATCTCACTTATATGAACTATCTAGACCAGGCAAATGAGTAAAGACTAAAGTAGATTACTGGTTACCAGGGATGGTGAAAGGAAGGAGAAATGGGGGACTCATTATCTAGGTGATATTTCATTTCTGTTAAGGATGATGGACAATTAGGAAAATGAATGATGGTGATGGGTGAGCAACCCGATAAGTATAGTTACTATCATGGGCTTGTACATGAGAAGTGGTAAATATGTTCAGTTTGAGGGAGAGAGTGTACGTGGGGTTCATTCCACCAGGTCAGACTGTTCATCAAGCTATCTAGTAAGAGGTTCTGAAAATATTGCATAATGGTGTGTGACAAAAAAGGCCTGATTTGTGGCAGACAGGGAATTTGATTTGCCACCTCAACAATGCACCTGCTCACACCGCTATCTCAGTGCACCAGTTTGGGGCAATAAACAGCATGCTTCTCTTGCCCCACGCCCCTTACTTATTTGATCTCACTCTGTGCATCTTCCGTTTGTTTCCCATGTTTGAATATCAACATGAAAGGACAGCAAATTGACGACGTAGAAGATGTGAAGGAAAAAAATGAGGGAGGTGGTCTCAGCAATCCAAACGGATGAATTTGAAAAATGCTTTCAAGAATTGAATCATAGATTTGACACATGCATTAAATGTATTGGAGAGTACTTTGAAGGTGATAAGGCTGTTTTGTAAAAAAAATTACGACATACCTTTGGAAAAAATAATTCTGGGTTTTTTGTTTAGCTTCCTCATATATTTATTGCCAAATTTTCTTTCACCAGAAATAGACACAGAATGCTTCTCAAATAATAAGTGCCCTTTCTTCCTTTTCTTCTTTCTCTGGTATATCCACTGTTAAACTTTTATCTTTGTAAATTTGCATATTCTTAATATTTCATATAAGTGGGACCATACAGTATTGGTCTTGTTGTGATCAGTTTACTCCTTATTGGTCTGAATTAAATACCAGGTATTCTGCCACTGTGGAATCATTATTCCTCATTTGTAATGTTTCAACCCAGATTCACACTTGGCTAATTGCTTCCTCTTTTCAAGTTCTTAAAATTCACCTTCTCAAGAAGACTCCTTCTGACCACCCTCCTTAATCCTGGCATCCATCACCTCACCCACCAGCTAGGCCTCACACTTTCCTACAGCTTCTTTCATCCATAGCACGTGCCCCTTTCTTATATACCACACAATATTATTTATTAAGTTCCATCTGTCTCCATCCCTTATATTTTAACTTTGCAGGTGCCAGGATATTTGTCATGAACCCTGGGATACTAAGAGTTGAATGTTGCAAATTGAATTAATTTAGCAATATTGAAGAGACTGTCAGGTAAACGTCTAAAAGAGCTAAAAGTATTTATCTTAGAATGAGAAATGGAGAAGAGGAAGTGGAATATTAATTTTAAATAAATAAGCCATGTGCAAGAATCTGAGTTTAGATTATGTATACATACTCCTTTGTGAAAATAAATTTACATTTTTAAATGTAAAGATGCATATTTAAGTTGAAATTGTAGTTTATTTAATTTTGGAAGTTTAGCACATTTTCTCATAAAGTTGGTCACATTGTGGATACACTCCACAGGAAGTATAACTGGAAGTGTTTGGTAGTGTTGTCTCTTTGTCATTATGATTGTTATAAATGCAAAATACATAAAAAGTATCAGAGAAGAAATACTCATAAAAAGTATATCCACTTGAGAAACAAATCCCTCTTCCATTCCTAGCCTCATATCTCCTTTTTTCACCCTAGAACAATCACTGTTATTAAATGTTTCTGTAGTGTTCTCAAGATAGTCTGTGAACATGTATATTTATTTATACCTGTCAGGGAATAGGTGAGTAGAGTGACAAAGTTATAGAAGAATCGTGTTTTATGAATGAATCCATTGTCTTTGAGTTTACTCCAATCTATCCTGCCCCCATGAGTGTCTAAGTAAACCTGATCCATAGAGATTTCAGTGGCTGATATTTGAGAGGTAGATAACCAAGCCTTTCTTCCTCAAATCTTATGGTTATTGGCTAATATTTTAAACCATTTGCATGAATCAGAAACACCCATCTTATACATACTTTTCTGTAAATAGCTTTTCCCCCTTAAGTATAAATTTTGGAGGTCATTCCAATTCTGTCACTACAGACTTACCTCATTGTTTTTATTCACTGCGTATTACAATGTGAAAATGTCCTTAACAACATTAAGACTGGTGTTCATTTTCAAAGCTTCTCGTCCTTTGATAAGATAGACAAGCTGCAATGCAGGTCCTTGTGCATCTATCTTTGCACACATATGTGGTAAGATCTCTGAGGCAAATGTCCATCAGTGGAATTGTTGTACCAAAAGATACATTCGAGTTTACATACATTACTATTACTCACTCTTATTGAGTCGACGATTCACCACGACCCTGTGAGACAGAGTGAAACTGCCTATCTCCATGGGTTTCCAAAACTATAACTCTTGACAGGAGTAGAAAGCATCATCTTTTTCCTGAATAGCTCCTGGTAGTTTTAAACTGCTGACCTTCCAGTTAGCCACCCAATTCCATGCCCTGTACATAGCATACCATACTGTTTTGACAATTTGATGTTCAGGCACCAAGTCTCCACTGCTCCTGGCTGGAGAATGCTGGGCTCCCAAATCAGTGTCTTTGTCCCCAAACATCAAACCCAAGGATTTAAGAGCCTGGTAAACAATCTTATTGAGAGTTAAGTCGCTGTAAATCAGTTTTACTGATGATACATTATTCTCACTTGCTCTACAAAGAGGCCAGAGCCAACTGGTTTGATGGCATGAAAGAAAATTCAATCATTTGGTCTTTACTAATTTGAGGCTTAATACTGGAATGCATCTGGATTTAATTATCACTTCTTGCATTGTAAGGATAAACTTTTAAAAATCATATGTCTATAAGACATATAGAATACATCGTCTTGCTCCTTTGTTGTTTCCTTTAGAGTAGTGGTTCTCTACCTGGGGATCATGACCCCTTTGGGGGTCAAAGGAGCCTTTCACAGTGGTCACCAGATTCATAACAGTAGCAAAGTCACAGTTATGAAGTAGCAATGAAAACAATTTTATGGCTGGGGATCACCACAACATGAGGAAGTGTATTAAAGTGTCACAGCATTAGGAAGGTTGAGAGCCACTGCTTTAGAGCAATGGGTGTGGGGGTGGGGGGGTTGAACAGCCGCCTTTTCTGTTAGTACTTGAACACTTATCCCACACTTAACCAGAACACTCAGGACTCCAGTGGCCATAAGACATCTTACGGCTCCCTAATTCCAACAGAGGCTATTACTATAAAATGGATTCATATACTCTGTTTTGTTGTTTTAATTCGTCTTGTATAACGTCTTGATTATGGAAGAATAAAGAACATGAGGGAGCACAGGACTGGAGATAGACAATCTTTACACAATTAACTGACGTTGTCTTATCTTTCTCAAAATAGTATGCACGTCGTATAAAGGAGAAGTTCACCTATTTTATAATGCTTAATATACAAATTATCTTGGCACCATGAGAATTTATTCGTTTTTTCCTGAGCTAGTCCGCCTAACTTGCATGCGTGAACTTTGTATTTTGTGAGGAGCATGTTGATGATTACTTCTGGGGGTGTCCTGTCCCTCTGCTTCTCTTCTCCTGGACACATTGGCAGCAAGAAGTATTAATTATTCTGAATCTTAGAGGCTTCAATAAAGGATGAGGCCAAAACTGTAATGAACTGAAAACTCATGGAAAAACTCCCTATGGGTTTATTGTTTGTATGGACGGCCATGAATTGGGCGTGGTTTCTTGGGGTTGACCCCTCAGTAGACTAGAGAGAGCTCCTTTGATTCTGTCCATGACTGAGAAGAAACCCACGTGGCCAGCCAGTGTGTGGATATTATGTGCAAGCTACAACCCATTCTTCCATCACTTTCCATCTCTAAACTGATTATCAAACAAAGTGATGGTTGAAAACCCACATCAGGGAAATGCAAAGAGCTGTGGGGAAGGAGAAATAGCCAAAAATAAAGGTAACCCTCCTTTGTCATGTCTTCATAGGCTGGGTGAAAGGAAATTCAAGGGCAGAATTATCAAGTGATAAAGTAAAAATAAGTTTAAAAGGTGTATTTCAGAAGCTGTGTGTGTGTGTGTGTGTGCCTGTGTGAGGGAAGAATAAAAGGATTCTGAAGAGTTCTGGCATTTAGGATAAGAAATATTTCATTGTTTAATTCTTTGCTATTTTTACTTCATAATTTTGAGCAACTTGCTCCAAATCTCTTAGAACCTCTCAGTGCCTAAGTTTCTTTTCTATTTTCTAACAACAATCATAGTTACTTTGTAAGATTATTATAGGAACTAAGTAACCACATGTAAAGGGATTGTATGCATGCATGAAAGATATTTATATACAAATGTAAAGTGGATTACTTAGTTTTATTTAAGCTAAAAGGTAAACATTCTCATCTTTTGAAATCTTTTTTATGCAGTGTCTTCAATGTATGAGGGACTTTATGTAAAAATACAAATAATGCTATTTATGTCATTTACCTTTAGAGATTCACATGTTCTAAACATGTGAAAGGTCCAGAAGTGCCTTTTATAAGACTCCTTTAGCTTTAATGAGCTCTTTGCAGTAGAAAGCTCATGGATAATATTATACCCCCCAAAATTGGCTCTGAAAACCTCACCATTCAGATAAAAAAGACCATTTGCCCTCTGACAATTTAGAATAAGAGAGTCTGACAGCATATATGGGATTAAAATATAGCAAAGGCCTGTAAATAACATTCAGCATAACTATGTATAGTAAATCAGAGGTATAACAAACACCTAAATATTGTTTTTACTCTGTCTTATTCATATACTATAACAGTTTAGAGAGTTAATGAAGAAGGTTTTAGGTTACAAACCTTAAAAGAACAAACCCTACTTTACCAAAGCCATCGAATCAGATACATCCCTACTCCTACCTCAGCCATCTGCCCATCCCATCCGCTTGAGATTCCCAGAGCCTTCTGGTCTCCGCAGTTCCACTTACCCACCCTCGGGGATTAGTAGAGATTACTTTACAGCAATAGAAAGTAAAGGAAATGCTCCACTAGTTCTTATACTTTTCTTATACAGCCAGCAATGCACGAACAGATCAAGCGCCCTTTCCAATAAGTAACTGAGTTATTACAGGATCTTGTCTCATTCCTTTGATTTGGAGAAACAGCGTGAATTGTAATGGAACTCAGATTTCTAGATTCTATGGAAATCTGGGTGACCCACCCAAGCTATCACCCTGAGATGATCTTTGAACCTTGCACCTTGAAGAAACTGGTCTCCTCAAAGTCACCTTTCAAAATCATACAATAGTCTCATGTAAGCACTATACAGTTTATATGCAGGTGTTTAATTCACTTTTTATTAGGTCAATAAACTAAGTCAGAATGGAATGAAATTCCATATTCAAATAATGTTGAATTTTTTTAGTAAGTAAAAGAATGTACTTATTATATTATGATTTGAAATCACTTGAGAATTTAGCAATAAAACCCTCAAAATGCTTAGGAGATAAGAGTAAAATGGCACATGTTTAAGTTCTGCTTTGGTGCTGAGGTTTGGAAATGCAAAATTAAATGAAGTTTCCACGTTTGGCTTTGATGACATATCAAATGATGTTCATGAAACTGACTTAGATCATGTATGAATAGGAAGAACAGTCTAAAGATGCTAAAGCAATGTAACCTATAAGAAAGAATCTTTTTCATTTACATTCAGATGAATAAATACATAGTAAATAACTATAAATCCTGGTGGCAAGGCAGGTAGTGTTTGACACCAAATCCAAAGGTCATCCGTTTGAATCTACCAGCCCCTCTGTATGGGAAAAATGGGGCTGTCTGTTTTTCTAGAGTGGTGGCGGTGGTATCAGGTACTATCGCCTGGGGTCACAGCAACTCTATGTACATCAGAAGAAAACACTGCCCAGTCCTGTATCATCCGCACAATTACATACTTAACTTGAACCCACTGTTGCAGCCAGGTAAAAGTATATCTCATCAAGGGTCTTCCTCTTCTTCTGTGACTCTTTACCAAGCATGGTATCTGTCTCTAGGGACTAGACCTTCCTGATGACATGTCAATGTCATCAGACTAAGTCTTGCCTTTCTCATTTCAGAGAAGCTTTCGCGTGGACTTCTTCCTAGAAAGATTTCTTATGTCACTCCACAGAAGGCTTACTATTCTTTGCCAATACCATAATTCAAAGGCATTGCTAATTTGAACTTCCTTATTCATTGTTCAGCTTTCGCATGGGTTTCAGTCAATTTAAAAGACCATGGCTTGGGGCACGTGAACCTTACTTTTCAAAATGTGGCATTAGTAAAGTTGGGCAGAATAAAATATTTAACATAACTTTTCATCTGATATGCTTGGATGGCACTCACAACACAACTGAGGAAGAGCTGCCTCCTCAAAGTAAAGTCAACTTCAACGTAGATGAAGACAAGCTTTGCAGATCAGCGTTTGCTGATTTGACCACAATTCAAAACAAATGTAAAAACCCAGATACAAACATTAATTAAAAAATAGAATGTGAAATGTATGAAGTAAGAATCTAGGAGAATTGGAAACTATCAAAACTGTAATGGAAAGCTTGACGATAGGTATCATATGCATACTGAACTAAAATAGACTGCTCTTGGCTATTGTGAATTGGATAATCTTATGTTCTATTATGTGAAAATGACAAATTGAAAAGGGATGGTGCTGTGATCATTGTAATAAAGAACATTCCAAGAAATATCCTGAAATATCGTGCTAGAAATGATATGACAAAGGATAAATGATACTCCTTTAAGGAAAACAAGTTGATCTCGCTATTATGTAAATTTGTTAACCAACACTTAATTCCTAGATAAAGAATTAACACATAGAAAGCAAAATGCTCATCAGAGGATCAATCAGCAACAATAAAATAAATAAATAACTTCTCTAATTGTAAGTAATTTCTCATTATTGGGTCCACAGTAAATGTCCATGGAAGCAGCAGTCAAACAAGTGTTCATTGGGCAAGTATGTTGCAACAAAGATCTCTTTAAAGTGTTATAATGCAAAGATATCACTTTGAGGATTAAGGTGCTCCTGACACAAGCCGTGTTATTTTCAAAAGCCTCATGTACATACAAAAGTGGGGCAATGAATAACAAAGACGAAAGAAGAAAATTCATGCATTTTAATGTTGGTATTTGCTAAAAATGTGGAATGTATCCTTGATTGTCTGAATAACAAGCAAATCTGTCTTGGAAGAAGTACATCCAGAGTGTTTCTCAAATAACGAGCCTTTCATCTCACGTACTTTGGACATGGTATCAGATGGGGCCAGTCCTGGACAAAGACATCGTGTTTGGTAAAGCAAAAAATAAACACTACTCTAAAAGAGATAGATTGACACAGTGGTTACAACAATGAGATCAAACAGAAGAAAGAGGGCACGGGACTGGGCCATGTTTGGTTTCATTATATGTAGGACTGATATGTGTCAGAAAAATAAAATGTGCTAGCACTTAACAAGGATAACAACTCCATTAGAATTTGGAGAGCCACTGACATGGTTGATCTAGGCTGAGCATAATTAATTTAAACTAAGGAAGGACTTTTTCTCCAAACATGCTAGGGTGTTTTGAAAATGTGAGCACAAGTACAAGTTGGGAGATACGTGTAATAGTTAGTGACCATGAAATATTGAACAACTTTTTATGTGTCTGCTTTGTTTTGGATAGATGTTTAATTGACATCTGTGAGTGATAATAGTAAAGTACAATTGGTTCTGTTTGACAACTTGGGTGACAGATACATAATTATACAGCAAAGAATAGGGTCATATGCTGAATACCAAGAAAACTGTCTGTCTGTAAACAAAATGAAGAGATTACAATTGGGATATTGGTGATTAATGAACTCAATTTTTGGATTTAATTCAAAGGTTTGGGCTGCTTCTCACTGGCACTCCTCTTTCCATAATCTCTAATGAATTAGATGACCCTAACACTAAAAGTCTAGATCCAGCCCACCAAGTTCACTAATCTCATTACATAGGAATCTCTGTACACAGCGACTATAATGAAGGATCAACTAGGAGAATCAGAAAAAGAAATAATCAGAGGATCCAGTGACTGATTTCTTAGTAATCAAATCATGTTTACGATCACTCAGTAAATATTTATTTTCTATATATTACTCTTTACTCTTATACTCGTGGATGCACGAAAATAAGGAAAATGCAACATTCTGTGGAGCACATAATTCAATTAAATCATCATGAATAATAGTTGATTATAGAATTATTAGCCTGTGGCAAGAACTGAACTGCATATGGAGTTTATATGACATCACTTAATCTACACATTACTTCTATAAACGAAATATAATTGTGTTCATTTTAGAGATGAGGAAATTTCCCCCAAAGAATTTAAATGATTTCTCCAAAGTCACATAGCTAGTAAATGGAATTATTTTATTTATAACAAGAAAGAAAATGCCTTTTAAAAGAAGCATAAGGGAATATAATAAGGCAAATTTATCATAGCATGAGAATTGTTTTAAGTTAGGAATTCAAAGGAAAAAGTGGTCATTTTTATATAACCTTCAGATATTATGTCAGACATGTAGTGTGTGATTGCATGGGGGAAGAGGAAGAAAGAGGAACCTCGGGTGGAAAAAGTATATAACTAACAGGAATAAAATGAGAAAAGTTGGGGGAAATGTTTATGTATATATGTGATATTGATTGTCCTAAGGAATTATAAGGTACATAGTCCCAAATTTTAGGGAGCCAAATATTTCAAACTCTTTCTGGTAATTTCTCTCAAGGTGAAATCCCACGAAGGTTACCAAGATATTTTTAAATAACATTTTCATAGCGAGCAAAGTTCTGAATTTAATTGGCTTTGCATACATACATATGTGGTTTTATTTTGTTTCTTTTGTGGTTTTCTCTTCTTTTCCAATTCTCATGAAAATGACAGAGCTGAAGATTGGAAGGGGTCAAAGGAGCCCTGGCATCCCATCCTTTCATGGCACAGTGTTTCCGAAGTGCTCCATTTCGATGAGGTTTTGGCTGGGGTCAGTGTGAAGAAGATGAAGATGCCAAGATGGCTTGGTGCTGTCCTCGGCTGCTGATCTATCTGCTGTCTTCATATCATTGGCTGCTGGCCTTTGCTTCAAGAAGCACTGCTTTCTCCTAATATGTAAGTCATCATTCAGGCATGACCATTAGCCATCCAGGACATGTTGAACTGAGGGTAGTCCTATTGAAACTCTCTAGAAGAGAAGACATCACAAGCTCAAAGGAGTAAGTATTCAATAATAAGACACCCATGGATAAAGCAAAATCTCCGAATGACTTTGCTGGTTTTCGCAACAATATTTCCATATAGAATTGACCATGCTGATTCAACACTTTACCGTAATCATATGTATAAGTGAAAATGACGTCCTTTTATTATAATCATGCTACAGACGCAGATTACTGCAGAAATGAGAATTTCATTTCAGTATCTGGTTCCCAATTCTCAGTGCCTTCTTCTTTTCTAATTGACCCCCAACTGCACGAGTAGCTTTTTAGAGGTCTCAGCTGAAAGTTAATCTAATAGTGGCAACATGTGGGTCAGCAACCAGAGCTCCCTGAATGATTTCATTTTGTTGGGCTTCTCTGACCACCCCTGGCTTGAGCCACCACTCTTTGTTATCTTTCTGGTGGCTTACATCTTTGCCTTATTTGGAAATATTTCCATTATCCTAGTTTCCCGGCTGGATCCTCAGCTTAACAGTCCCATGTACTTTTTTGTCTCCAATCTTTCCCTTCTGGATCTCTGCTACACCACCAGCACGGTTCCACAGATGCTAGTCAACCTCAGGGGACCGGAAAAGACCATTAACTACGGTGGCTGCATTGCCCAACTTTATATTTTCTTGGCCTTGGGTTCCACTGAGTGTATCCTGCTAGCTATCATGGCCTTTGATCGATACGCTGCTATTTGCAAGCCTCTTCACTACCCAATCATCATGAACCAGAGGCGTTGTATCCACATGGCCACTGGGACCTGGATGAGTGGCTTTGCTAACTCCCTTGTCCAGTCTACGCTCACAGTGGTGACTCCAAGATGTGGAAGGAGAGTGGTGGACCATTTCTTCTGCGAAGTTCCTGCCCTTTTGAAACTAGCCTGCACAGACACTCGTGTGAATGAGGCTGAGCTCAATGTCCTAGGGGCTTTGCTTCTCCTGGTGCCTCTCGCCCTTATCACAGGCACTTACATCTTCATAGGTAGAGCAGTAATGAAAATCCGCTCTGCAGAAAGTCGCTGGAAGGCCTTTAATACATGTGCTTCCCATTTGCTGGTGGTGTGTCTCTTCTACTTCACAGCCATCACTATGTATGTCCAGCCTCCCTCTAGCTACTCTCATGACAGAGGGAAGATCATGGCTCTCTTCTATGGAATCGTTACACCTACTCTTAACCCATTTATCTACACTCTCAGGAACAAGGATGTGAAAGCGGCCCTTCGGAGGGCACTGACCAAGGAGTTTTGGGTCAAGATAAGATGATCTCTGAAAAAGGAGACCTAAGCAGCAAGAATGGATGTGTTAACCTTGCAAACAAGAAGTTGGATATGAAAGTAATGAGAAACAGGGTATCAAGTGGCATAAAATTCACAAGTCAAACAGAACCAAGAAATAAAGTGTCTACATAGCTTATCCACTTAGGAGAAGAATGGTTTCACAAAACTGAATCCTACCAGGTGGCATCAGTTTTCTTGATAACCTTCATTACCTGTTAACGTAACCTTAGGGAAAAAGGAGTGTCACACATCAGGAAAAATATCTAGCAAGTTGTATGTTTGGTTTAACTGGTTTATATCAATTAATCCCAGCAAATTAGAAAAGCATGGCAAAAATATTCTGAAATCAACTGAATCAATATGCATTGATAGCACTAGACATCTTCCAATATTCAATATCTGGCTATATTAAGACTCTTTAAAAGAGATCCTGGTGGTGCAATGGTAAAGTGCCCAGCTTCTCACCAAAAGGCCAGAGTTCCAAGCCACCAGTAGCTCCATAGGAAGAAATACCTCGAACATCTGCTCTCATTAAGATTACAGTTTAGGAAGCTATATGGCACGGTTCTAATCTGTCTGATGGAATTAACAAGGCACATATTAAGAAAGTTTCTGTTTTATTTGGTTTTCCTTAAAGCCATAAAGTCAACTGAAATCAATAGAAAATTCTGGTAAAACGTAAGATAAAAATATGAAAACAGAAATGCATGAAATATTTAATGTTGGTGATTTTAACAATAAATTATTTTTGCCAGAAACTTTAGTCACTCTTATGTTGCTATTTTAAACAATGGAGAGGGTGATGACAATATAAGTAGATGTTATTCTGTGGCAAGTATAAATCTGGGGTGTGCTTTGGATAGTGAATAGTGGTGGAAAATATTTAAGGTGGAAATGTCCTAGTGTAAGAAAATTAAGACTAGTGTTTCACATGCTTTTCAAGGACGCTTTCTTCACCACTTGATTTGCCAAGCTGTTCATATTTCAGTGTAAGCATTTTAAGAAATTCATATCTAATGCAAAAGCTTGGTTGATTTGTTAGTGTGACTTTAAAAATGTTTTATAGTACCTGAATGACAAATATGCAGATCACAAGATGTCGAGACAAAATGACAAAACAGATTATCAGTGCAGAAAAAACTCACCTTTATTTTCTGGAATACCAATGAGATCTCATACATTCTGAAGG
This sequence comes from Echinops telfairi, assembly GCF_000313985.2. Lineage (NCBI taxonomy): Eukaryota > Metazoa > Chordata > Mammalia > Afrosoricida > Tenrecidae > Echinops > Echinops telfairi. The sequence goes on along the minus strand of NW_022111353.1, from coordinate 2,394,825 downwards.
GGCATATGCAATACATATTATTAATCAAAAGTATGAAAAGCCACTAAAATGATACTTTTGAAATAATTTATAGCCTGACATATTTAGGTTAGGAAAGCAAAGTTTTCTAAAGAATTAGCAAGCTAAATACCTGACTTACAAATCAGTAGTAAATACAGAACATTTTCTAACTAAGTAGAAGAAAGGAAATGATGCAAATGAGAGCAAACGCTACTGAAACAGAAAGTTACAAGAGTGGGGGTTTGAAATCATTTCCTCAAAAGCTTTATTGAAATGTCAAATTTCTGGCCAAATCACTTAAGATAAAAAATAATCAATTAAAACATATATGTAAAACATATATGCAAGAGAAAAAGAAGAAACACTGGTTTTGAACACAGTGTTTGAAGTGCTTTATTTCTCCCATAGGGTATTGAATTTAATATGTTATTCTTTGCCCCAGAAGACAATTAATAAATAATAAAATATTCATTTTCACTTCCATATAATTCCACACTATTTTCTACGTGGGGATTTATGCAATCATAAGTTAGGCAATCATTCTGTTTTCAATTATAGCACATCCTTTTCCACAGATTTCCCCAAACCTTCTTAATAAAAGTACCATCCACCTATAAATGCATTGTGATGAGAGTTGTATGAGTCCCCAATAAAATGATTTTAAAAAGAAAGATCATATCCGGGTAAAAAAATGCATTTAATCATATTTCCTCCTCTCAGTTCGCTGTTGCAACTATTTCAAAATAATGGATTAAGTTCCTTTAGCAAGGTATTGATAAACATGAACAATGTTCTGAAAATTCTTCAATATTTTTTCATTATAAATTCCTTAATATTATATTATGAGTGAAATGAGAGTGTGAGTGCTGGGATTTGAATTAGAGTGCTATGTGACTGGTAACATTAACCATCTATCTGAATTCAACACTGCCAAAATTTATAAATACTGGAAATTGAAAATATTGAATCTGAAATCTAATAAATTAGATACAAAACATAACTCTACACTGCCTATACACTGACTATATACACTGCCTGCAAGGTACGTATTTACCTGCAAGGTAAAAATATATTTTCACTGCCATTGAGTTGATTCCAACAAGTAGTAATCCTATAGGACAGGATAGAATTGCCTGCCTCTATTGTCTTCCGAGGCTGTAACTTCATGCAAGTAGAAAGCCTCAACTTTCTCCTGCAGAGCATGTGGTGGTTTTGAACTGCTGACCATGTAGTTAGCTGCCCAACTCATAACCACTGCATTACCAGCGCTCCCTTAAATATACAGGAGGTCAAACACACAAAGATTTAAAAGGATATACTGTCTTAAAACGAATTCAAAGAAAACTGAAGTGACTGTATAAATATTGGACAAAGCAAATTTTGGAGCCAGAGATTACCAGTGACTATGGAGTTCTTTCATAACAGGAAATGAGAATGTGCAAAAGAGATCTTAAACATTTATTAAGTTGGGGGGTTTTGTTGGTTTTTTAAAACTACTTTTGTTGGGGGTTCTTACATCTCTTATCACAAGATACATTCCTCCAATGTGTCAAGCACATTTGCACATATGCTGCCATCATCATTTTCAAAGGATTCTCTTCCCACTGGAGCCTCTGATATCCGCTCCCCATTTCTTCCCCCTCCTTCCCTCCCCCACCATCCCTCCCTCATGAACACTTGATAAGTTATAGATTATTTTTTTCCACATCTTACATCGTCCTACATTGCCCTTCACCCATTTTTCCATTATTTGCCCCCTGGGAGAGGGTTCTAGTTTGGTCCTTGTGATCATTTCCCCCTTTCTCCCCCAACCCTCCCCTAATCCTCCTGGTAACTCTACTCTACTTGTTGGCTCTGAGGGGTTTTTATCTATCCTGGTTTCCCTGTGTCGTGGGCTCTTATCTGTAGCAGTGTGAGTGTTCTGGTCTAATCCGATTTGTAAGGTAAAATTGAGGTCATGATAGTGAGGTGAAGGAAGCACCAAAGAACTAGAGGAAAGTTGTGTGTTTTATGGGTGCTATACTGCACCCTGACTGGCTCATCTCTTCCCTGTGACCCCTCTGTGAGGGCATGTCCAATTGTCTAGAGATGGGCATTGGGTCTCCACTCCATGCCCCCCAGCCCCCCATTCACCTTGGGTATGGTTTTATTCTGGGTCTTTGATGCCTGATACCTGATCCCATTTACACCTCATGATCACACAGGCTGGTGTGCTTCTTCCATGTGGGATTTGCAGCTTCTGAGCTAGATGGCCGTTTGTTTATCTTCAAGCCTTTAAGACCCCAGATGATATATCTTTTGATAGCCCGGCACCATCAGCTTTCTTCACCACGTTTGCCTATGCACCCATTTTTTCTTCAGTAATCGTGCAGGGTAGGTGAGCATCACAGAATGACGGATTGTTAGAACAAAGTGTTCTTGTGTTAAGGGAGTACTTGCGTTGAGGCCCAATGTCCATCTGCAACCTTAATTCTTAACACATAGATATGAGTTCATAGTTCTTTTCCCCTCTCATTACATATATATGTACATATGTACACACACATATGTACATGCCTGTATTTAAGCCTCTATAAATGTCGTTTGCCTCCTGGTTCTTTCCTCTATTTCCTTTGTACTTCCTTCTTGTCCAACTATCATGTTGGGCCTTCATTCGGATTTAGTAATTCCTTACTGCTACATTGCCCTTGATTGAGCCCCACTAGGCATCCTACAACCTTCCTTCCATTGATTTTAGTTCACTTATTCTTTCCTTGGTCCTGCCTCCCCTTCCTTTCTCCCATTTCCCTTTCTCTCGTATCCCCCCGAAACCATTGGTCCTGTTCTTTTCATCTCTGAATTATGTATCCCTCCTATCTTATCTAGATAGACATGCAGATATATTAAAAAGTGCAAAAAACCAGGCGAAGCCAAATAAAACAACAAAGGAAGTCAAAATCAACAAAACAGTAACAACAATAGCAAAAAACAAACACAAAGTAACAATAACAAAAAGAAAGCAACTTATAAAAATGGAAAAGCCTATAAAAAGTTCAAGGTCTGTTTGTTGGCTTTTGCGATTGTTTTCCAGTCTGATGGGTTGCCACACTCTGTCTCCCAAGTCTGTTTTTGGTATTCCCCAGAGTTTCATCAGTCTGCTCCCCCTGCTGCTCTGCTGCATGCCCTCAGTGCCTCGCCCCAGTGTGATGGGGCCAGACTGTGCACTCTTCCCCCACTTTGTCTCCAGTGTTGTCCCCTGCAGCATCAGGGTTCAGTGAGGGATGCCGTGTCCCGTGGGGGTGGGGTGGGGAGGGGAGGGGCAGCCCAACGGTCCTCCCTGTGCGTTGTATGCTCTGAGCAGGAACATCGTCCTTGGGGCTTGATGGGCCAGGATGTCTTCTCCTCCCTCTCCATCCCTTTGCATTTCTCCTGTGTCCTCTAGTCCGATGCTGTACCCCAGTGCTGTCCTCTGAAGTTCATTCTTCTGAGGTGTGGGGGATGTCCACATAATTGGGATTGTGGCCGGCCCCACAGACCTCTCTATTGGTTCCCTGGTACGTGCAGATATGTTGTATTCATGTCTTGGTGCATTGGGTTGAAGCCTGGTCTCTCTCTCCCTCTCCTGTGAAGATATAAACAATACCCTCTTCTTGGGTGGATTAGTGCCCTGCTCACCGATACTCATGCTTTTTTCCCATCTTTTTTTTTCACCCTCTTATTTAGTTGGTTGCCGTTATCTATCCCTGGATTGAGTTTGGCCTACCCCTGCTAGATGTATGTATATATTAGCTTCACCTAACCTCTCCCCCACCCCCACGTCTTTTTTTCTTAAGCTTACCTCAGTGGTCTCATGCTGTACTTGTCCTTTTGTGCTTGACTTACTTCACTTAGCAAGATTTCCTCCAGTTCGTCCCATGAGGCAATGTACTTCATGCTTTCATCACTGCATTATAGGGACATGTATATGTATGTATGTACCAGTTTTTTGATCCATTCATTTGTTGATAGAAATTTGGGTTGTTTCCAACACCTTGCAATTGTGAACTGTGCCGCGGTGAACATTGGAGCACAGATTTCTGGCCGTGGTTTGTTTCTTGCCTCTTCTGGGTAAATGCCCAGTTGAGGGACTGCTGGGTAGTATGGTAGCTCAATCTCCATCTATTTCAGATATCACCAAATCGATTTCCATAGTGGATGTACATTCCTACAGGTCCACCAGCAGTGGATCTGGTGGGTCCCACAGCCCCTCCAATACTTGTTACTTTCTGATTTTATTAATTGGGCTATTTTTGAGGGTGTTAGGTGGTATCTCATAGTTGTTTTAATTTGTATTTCTCTTATGGCTAATGATCAAGAATATTTTCTCATATGTTTATTGGCTATTCAGATTTCTCCCCCTGTGAAACTTCTGTTCAGGTCCTTTGCCCACCTCCTTAGTGGGCAGTTAGTTTTTGTTTGTTTTTTCTTATTGCAAGCTTGCAAAGTATTGTAGATTTTAGTAATAAGGCCTTTAGTAATTTAGTAATAATCCTATGTGTTTGAATTTACTCAGGTTCGACTTATGTCCCAGCATGTGGTCGATCTTCGAGTATGTGTCATGTGGGCTTGAAAAGAATGTAATTTTTTTTCATATTTGGGTGGAGAACTCTGAAAATATATATCAGGTAAAGTTGTCCAATTGTGCTGTGTAGATCTGTAGCCTCCTTGTTGCGTTTCTTTCCCAGTGAGTGGTGTATTAAAGTCACCAACTATAGTTGTTGAGCCTGTGATTTCTTTTTTTCATTTTTTGGAGTGTTGGATTTACCAATTTCATGGGTTTCGTGGGTTTCTCATTGGGCACATATATTTATTATGCTCACTGGTTCTTGGTCTACTGTTCCCTTGAGCATTGTGTAGTGCTCCTCCTTGGCTCTTGTTATGGCTTGTACCTTGAGATCAATTTTGTCAGAGATTAAGATTGCTATCCTGCTTTTTTTTGCTTTGCCATTTTCTTGGTATATTTTTCTCCAGCCTTTAATTCTCAATATGTTTTTGTTTGCAAGCTTGAGATGAGTGTCCTGGAGGCAGCAGATTGATGGGTTATGTTTTCTGAGCCAGTCTGTTAGCCTCTGCTTTTTAATGCCTGAGTTCAGTACTTTGGTATTTCGTGCTATTACCTCCATCTGTGGATTCTGTGATGTCATCTTGTACCTTTTGTGTTGGGTGTTTTCTTATCTACCTATTTTATCAGTTTGTGTTGTGTGTGTTTGTGGTTCATTCTTGCCTTCTTTCCACTATTGAGCTAATGCTATCTTGGGGGTTATTTTTCATTTTCGTCCTCTGGGTGGAGTTGTTCTATGTGATGGTCTCTTATTTACGCTCTGTGAGTGTTGATCTTCTGCCCATACTGGGTCAGCAAGGATCTTTTGTAGGACTGGGTTTCTTTTTATATATTCTTTGAGGTTTTCCTTGTCTGGGAAGACTCTTACTTCTCCATCTATCTTAATAGATAATTTGGTTGGGTATAGTATTTTTTGGTTTGCATTACTTTTCTTCAATTTTTGGAATATGTTACTCCATTCCCTCCTCTTTTTCATCGTGTCTGCTGATAGGTCTGAACATATTCTTATTTGGGTACCTTTATAAGTAACTATTTGTTTTTCCCTAGCTGCTCTTATGATTTTCTCCTTTTCCTCATAGTTGGATAATTTAACTATTATGTGTCTTGGTGACTTCTTCTTGGGATTCAGTCTGGCTGGTGTTCTTTCAGCCTCCTGAATGGTTGCCTGATTTTCATTTATTAAGCTTGGGAAATTTTCCTCTAAGAATTCCCTTGCTATTCACTCTGTTGACTTCTTTGCTGTGTCTTGTTCCTGTCGTCCAATTATTCTAATATTGTTCCTCTTCATAGCATCAGACATGGCTTTCAGGTTTTCTTCAGCTTCTCTGATTGTCTTATTTGACTGCTTTTCCCATTTGTTAAGGTCTGCGTGGTTATCCTCTTGGTCACTGGTGCAATTCACTGCCTCCTCAAGTCTGTTGGCAAAGTCTGTTAATTTGCTAATGGATTTTGTTATTTCATCCCTTAAGTCTTGTATTTGCCTTTGGTGCATTGCTTTTATCTCTCCTATCATTTCATCTTTTTCTGCATTGTTTCCCTCATATCCTGTATGGTTCCAAGCAGCATTCTGAAGATATCTTTCTGTGGCAGGTCCATATCTGCTTCTTCTATGCACATCGTTAGGTTCATGACTTCTGACTGTGGTGGAAAAGATAGAAGGGAGAGAGAATAAAGAGAGAGGACAAGGATTAGTAATTTAGGAGATAACTGAGGATTGATTGCCTCACCATGCAGCTGGAGGAGTTCCAACCCTGTTTCAAGGTGGCATGGTGGTGTGTCCGCTTGGTGTAGGGACCCTTAGATGCTGGGCAGAATTACCCTTGAAGGTCAGATCACAGCAGAGGCCAGGCAGTGGTTTTCGCAGAGAGCCCTGGAGTTCACTGATATAGCTGCCTTGTGCTGTGTGAAGCACTGCAGTGGCAGATGTGTGTGTGTTCCCTCAGCCCCATGTAGGGCCCCAGGACAGGCAGAACCACCCCCCACCCCAGCTGTGTGTAGGATCACTGAAAGTAGACAGTAGCTCCCCCAACTGGATTTGTTGTCCTAGCTTGTCCCAGGACCCCTGGTGCCCTAATAGCTCAGAGGTTGTTTGCCCCACCCATTACCGCCCCCCCCCAACCCCACCGACTGGAATTAAATTAAGTTATCAAGTTATTCTGAACTGAGACTTGTTCCAAGAGGTCTTTGTTATGTTGATAGCTTCTTGGCTCTGTAGCTAACTTCTGGCATTCCTTAGCAGGGCTCCCTTATTATGCTAATGTATTTTAAAGGACACATTCTTCCAGTTGTCTTGGAGTTAAACAATGCACCTGGGTTTTGCAATTTGTACCAAGAAAATATGTTTTCTCTTTTATATTGGGCTTATGGAGTGTCCTGATTTGGGGGCTGTCATGCTGACCCCAGGGGGGGTGATCCAGTTTATCAGAGAGGTTGTATTCTTTTCAGCCAACTAGAAATGAATTTGTCCCCTAGACTATGAATATCTGCTTATATTCTGCCACACCACGACCTGACTCAGTTCTTTCCTTACTTCTTTTCAATTGCTCCAAATCTATGACTACCCACAGACCCAATCCCCATGCTATGAGCTCAAGGCAGCTAACAGTGTGGGGAGGTCTGGTGTGGGGTCCTGTGACTAGGTTTCAGAAGTACTCCTCTTGTCTGGGATTATGTCCCCTTTGGGGAATCAACCTGAGGAAATTCCTACTCACTGCCAATCTAGGGCACTGATAGCTGCTCAGCTGCAGCTGACTAGTCCAGCACACCGAACCTAGAGCAATTTAGTGCGTTCTTGGTTTGCTTTGTGAGTGGAGATTTTAAAAAGTGGGGGTCATGATAGATCCTAGTACCCTGATTCTAATTTCAGGACTTCACCTCACAGTCTCCTTCACCTTACCTCCCAGTTTTCTGGTTTGGCAGCAAGACCCCTGGGTGGGTGAATCTAACTAGGCGCTATCTTCTTCCGTCATATTAAGTTATTTTTTTGTCAAGCAGATTGATTTATAATATAATAGATGAGACGCCAACAAGTTAGAATTAAGAGATCTCCAAACCTACTCTCCAGTGAAATTGGTGAAAATAATTTAAAAGCAAGTGATAAAAAAAAAACACATTTAAATTAAGCATTGATACAGGAATATTTACTAAAATTATGTATGTACTCAGAGCCTGTGGTAATTGTGCTAAAACAGGAACTTCCCTCATTCTTCCTTTCCAACTCAATGAAGTACTCCATATTTATAACGTCAAGAACTTGCTTTCTTTCCCGGCCTTCCCATGCAAAGCAGTAATTAGGAGAGCAGCTGCCTACCTAAAGTTGGGAGGTTCAGCCCCACAAATGTTCCAGTGGGAGATAAGTGTAGTAGTCTGCTTTTGTAAAGACTTCTAATTGCCATCGTGTCATTTCTGATGCATAGCTACCCTATAGGACAGGGTAGAACTACCTCTGTGAGTTTCAGAGACTGTAATGCATTATTAAGGGAGTAGAAAGGTGTGTCTTTCTCCCTCAGAGCTGATGGTGGTTTTGAACTGCTGACTTTGGGCTAGCTGTTTAACTCATAACCTCTACGTTACCAGGACTGTGTTCAAATCCCGTAGGAGGGCTAACAGTCAAAATCCACGAGAGTAAAGGATTTTTTTATTTGGTCTTTCCCTAGAAATTATTACCACCTGTTACTGAGATTGATTGAATTCAGCCAAGGATGGACAAAATGTTAGGCTCTTTTAATTTTTTTGATCAAGCATTCTATTCAAGAAGGAAATTCTGTCTTCAGTGCTGTGTCTATGAGGATATGGGGACCCCGTGATTCTTGTCCTGGCTCCTGTTATCCAGGCTGAAACTGGAGTACACAGAGTTTCTGCAGAGTCCATCCATCAACTCCAAACTAAACTCAATGCCATCAAGTTGATTCCAGCTCAAAGCAACCCCATGGGACAGAGTAGAACTGTTCGTGTGGATTGCCCAGATTGTAAAATTTTACAGCAAAAGAAAAGCTCATCTTTGTCTGACAGCAGCTGCTGGTGTGTTCCAGTGGCTGACCTTGTGGTTAGCAGTCCAACAAGTAACCATCAGCACCACCTGGGCTCTTGTAAGTGAAAAAACATTGTAATGATCTGTGCCTCGAATCTAGCTCACTCACCCCTCTGCCTGAAATTATTATAACCTCTCTCCCTCTTCTGTCCAAAGCCCCCCGTCTGTGTTCTTCTGGAAAACAGTTCAACTACATATGCACAATCTTCTCTTTTCTGTCTACCTTGTAGCTCCCTCTTTGGTGTTTGCAAGCCTCCCGACTCTTAGTTCTACCTTACACTTGTCGCCGCTCACTACATGATATTGTCACCACACCCCATTAGTCAGTGTTCCTCTGGGTCAGGGGCTAGCTAATCCTTTGAATGTAATGTTTGCAATGATGTGTGTCATGTGTTGGAAATGGGCAGAGGATATATCCTTCTCATGCTGCTGGTTTCTAAAAGGAAGGATTTCCTCCAATTCTCTGGTCCCAGAGATGGAGACTTAATAGTCAAAAGTCCTTATAGGAAGGGACTTTGTTGGTGGGAAATCCCACTATCTTTTCATTCCATTCTCCCATGAGTTTTTTAAGCCCCTTGTGTAGAAGAATAGGTCTTCCCCTTTCCTCTTGACCCTAAAGGGTTTCAAGGTGGTGCCCTGAGTGGAGATATCTGCTCTTCAAATTTACAGTGGCTCAGACGAGGAATGCTCAGAAGCTTAGGGGACCCAAAATGCTAAGAAGCTGTTCTTAGCACAAATCTAAGCCCTAGAGTCTGATTGTTTTTTGTTTTGTTTTTTATCGGGGGCTTTTATAGCTCTTATAACAATTCATACATCAATTTTACAAAGCACCCTTGTACATATGTTGCCACCATCATTTTCAGAACGTTTTCTTTGTACTTGAGCCCTTATTATCAGCTCCTCTTTTTCCCCCTCCTTCCCCCACCCTCCCACTTTCATGAACCTTTGATAAATTATATATTATTACTTTCATATGTTACACCGTTCGCTTTCTCCCTTCAGCTGTGCTTCTGTTATTCATTCCGTTGGGGTGTGTGGGGTGTATTATGCATTGATCATTGTGATCCACTTCCCCCTTTCTCTCTCCCCCCCAATCTCTACACTCTACCCTTATGGTATCACTACTCCCATTACTGTTCCTTAGGGATTTATCTGTCCTGATTTCATGTGTCAAGAGCTCTTATCTGTACCAATGTACATACTCCGGTCCAGTTGTGATCGCACAGGCTGGTGTGCTTCTTCCATGTGGGCTTTGTTGCTTTTGAGCTAGATGGCTGCTTGTTTACCTTCAAGCCTTTAAGACCC
>NW_022111353.1:2382454-2384016 GCF_000313985.2 Echinops telfairi | reverse complement strand
CAACAATGTACAACAAAACAACAGCAACAACAAACCACTGACAAAGAACAAAACAAAACACAACAGGAAAGAAAAGCATGTAGTTAGTTCAAGGATCGTTTGTTGGCCTTTAGGAGTGTTTTCCAGTCCAGTCTGTTGGGGCACCATGCCCTGGCCCCAAAGTCCACCTTCAGCATTCCCTGGTAACCTTGCCGCACCATTCCCTTGCTGTTCTGCTGCACTCTCCCAGTGCTTTGCTTTGGTGTGGCAGGGTCAGATTGTGTGCAATCCCCACACTGTGTCTCGGGTGCTTTCCTCCACAGGGCCATGGGTCAGTGAGGGGCCGTCATGTCTCATAGTGGGGCTGGCCATGTGTTTCTCACTGTGGACTGGCTGCTCTAATTGGGATCCTCGTCTTCAAGGCCTGGTGGGCCAGGATGTGCTCCACTCTCTCCTCCTCCCCCTTCATCTTCTCCTGTGTGTTCCGAACAGATATGTCCCTCTCCTGGAGCTGCAGATTTAATGCTGTCCTTTTTAATAAATTCTTCTGTGGGGAGGGGCAAGCATCCACTTAGTATTTGGGACTGGGACCAGCCCCCCAGACCTCTCCACTGGTTCCCTACTCCACCCCGGAATGTTGCATTCACACATTGGGCACTGGGTTGAAGTCTGGTCCCTCTTTCCCTGTGGAGATATAAACAATACCCTCCCCTTGGGTGGGTTAGCACCCTGTGCCCTTGCTACCAATTTCTTCCTTATTTTCATCATTTTTTTCCTTTCTCCACATCCTTCCCAGTTGTCTACCATGGAACCACATCTTCTTAAAGCAGGTACAATACCTCAAACTCAGAACTCAAGGGAAGACAGAATCTTTTTTCCACTCAGGAACCACCAACTTCTGTAGACTGCCTCCAGAGCCCCTCTGGTGTAGGGCCTACTCCACATCTGCTAGTTCATTGCTGACAAGATTCTACCATCCCTCAGCTTAGCCTGGAGGCATAATCCCTACAGGTACTCTGCTGTGACTGTTCATATATGTGGACTCTTCCTAACTCCTCAGTCAGGTATGAGGCGGGCTGCTTGTGCCAAATCTCTTGCTTCCCTGCCAGCCAAATGCTGAGCTAAAACATGGCTGTGTGCTCCAACTTCCGTGAGTTTTCGTGAATCAACTGAGGGAATTTTGGGAGAAATCCTAGGCACTGCTATGGATGTTAACACCTTCTACTTTGGATTTTTTTCCCCCTCAAACTATTTTATTAGGATCTCATCCAGACATCCTATCATTCCATAACATCAAGCAGTGTTGTACAATTGCCACCAAAATCTGTTTCAGAATATTTTCTTGCTTCTTAAATGCCTTGATGTCGGCTTCCTTTTACCTCCCCTCCCTTCCTCCACCATACTACCCAGGGACCCTTATTCTAGTCGTTCTCTCTAGAGATTCACCTATCCTGGGTTTCATACCCCATACGAAATACATAACAGAGGCTCAAGAAGGCTGCCCACAGTGACAAAATACAACAGAGACACATCCCAACATGAAACACAAAACACAGAGAAAATATTAAAAACCAGATCAAGCC
>NW_022111353.1:2365679-2381909 GCF_000313985.2 Echinops telfairi | reverse complement strand
AAGTGAGGCTGAGGTGAGCATGTTACCATGAAATGTGTCTGACTCCATTTATTTCTATATATCTCTTTTATCTCTCATGCTCTCTATAACCTTACTATAATATTTACTTATTATCGCTGTACAATTGCGCCTACCGAACCCGTAGTGATTGTGCTAGGAGCTGGCTTCTTCTGGCAACCAGGCTATTCCCATCCTTCCATATGGTTAGAGGGAAATCACTGGAGGCTTATTCCCTGTGCATATTTCAGAAGTGTGTTTTGGGCTTCCACTGTCATCCATAGCTTTCTGCAAACCAGAATCTCACCATTTAAGCTCTGATACTATTCTCTCCTTCAGATTTGGATTATACAATTTGCATTCCTTGGATCACGGATGTTGGTATACTTCTTCTGTGTGTGGTCCAGATTTTTTTCCTCAAGCAAATCGCAAAGCTCTAGTTGACAGACTAGACTATTGTTGTTGACAGGAAGTTCTCCTTGGAGTAATATAACCAAATAGCCATCACCCACATGCTCATATTTGGAACCATTCCACTTTAGGTAAGATATTCAGATTTCTTTCACAGGCTATACTGAGAGTAGAGTGCAGGTCTATGTTTAATCTTCCAGTTAAGTCCAGGATAAACCTCCAGAGGCAGACTATTAAGACCTGGTTCAATTTCTGTTCTTCAGCCACTTCTTTATAGGAGGGTGGTCTTCGGGTATGTTCAGCCAAATGTCCTCTGCAAGGTGGGATGGGAGTGGGGCAAAGCATTAGGGTCGGGTAAGGAGAGAGCAATGAGTGATGGTTGTTGTAAAGGATGGCAATCGCTTCCATTATTTTCATTTCAAAAATATCAGTACAAGATATACTCCCAAAATGTAGAAAGAACCTTCCTTAAGGATTCATGGATAGATGAGGTGGACTCCGTCAACCTTCGGTTTATGCCAGTGTTCCGAGTGTTGAGTCCCTAGACTACGAGGTGCTGTATACAGAGCAAAGATTGGTGCGTGCTCTGAGGTGGATCTGGTTTAGGATTTCAGATCCTGTGGCAACAGAGCATGATGAAAAATCATAGGCTGGGCTCTGGTCTCAAGCTGGGGACCAATTTTGTTAAGCAAATCCCTTCTCCACTTGATATTTCCTGTCATCACATCTACAAGGGAGATGCTGTTTCTCCACATGATCAGGGCTTCCTTCTGAAACTCTTTTATACTCCACTCCAGGGTCAGGACAGAAAGGAACATAACCATGAACTCCAAATAGCAAAATTGAATAGGTCACCTCAGAAAAAGGGAGAATAAAAGAAAGAGAGGGACTTAGTGCTCACAGTAGACACTGGACCCTCATGCTCCACTCCTGTTCCCGGGCCAAGGCTGAATGGCAGGAAGGGTGGGTGAGCAGGGCTCAGCTTAACAGTGACAGGGATAGAACAGGGGCTTCAGCCTGCCTGTTAAGGGGATGGACAAAGGCCCCAAGAGAACAAGTGATGAACAAAGGAGTCTGTGAGAACTGGCTTGGTAAAGGCCTTGACCTTGAAGCCAGGCACTCCTGAAAGTCCTTGAAGCTGGAACTGTATTCAAAGATAATTCTGAGACACACTGTCCAAGAGCCACAGCAGAGATAAACTTGAAAGAAAAGATGCATGAGACTCAAGGACGAACTGAGGAACGAATGAGAAAGTTGCTCAGTCACCTGCAGAACGGGAACACTTCCCCCTTTGAAAGTGATATTTAAAAAGAAGAAGCTTTCCCCTGGACAATGTCCCTGCTCAACTCAAGTGGGGGACCTGCTTCGCTCCCAGAGCAAAGTTGTGTCTTACCTATGCTTAAGGTGTGCTTCTCACCTGAAGAGAAGGACCCGGTTATGCTTTAATAAAACTGTGGCTTAACTCTGCTGCTGTGTGTTTGTGTGGGTGAGTGTGGCTTCTCTCTGGACTCTAACAAGCTACAGGGGTCTACAACTTGCTGGTTCCCCATGGATGACAGCCTGGGCACCAAATTTCACAAATGAAAAGCTGCCGATCCTCTAAGCAAATGATGTTAATTTTGGTTCAGAAAGTGTACTCTAAATCTGTGATTATCTCAATATCTGGTCTCCAAATGCCCCACAGAGCTCTTGTTCATGTGAAGCCTATCTATTCACCTTCTAAGTCAGAAAAATAAGTCATTAGCAATTCTGTGAATCAAAAGTTCTATTCTTAGACACCTGGCCCACCATCATATAAATTTACATTTCTATTATTATTTACTCTATTAAGTATTAAAACAGAGGATGTTTAAAAAGATGTAGTAATTTAAAAATATTAATAAGCATTTTCTGTCTTTATATACATAGCATTCTATGGGGAAATCATTATTCAAAAATATCTATTAGAGTCTGAAGTGGGTGAAGGGAGATGTCGGACAGGGAAAGATATGACAAAATACCAATTTATAAACTATCAAGGGCTCATGAGGGAGGAGGGAGTGGAGAGGGAGGGGAAAAATGAGGACCTAATGTGGGGGTTTAAGTGGAGAGAAAATGTTTTGAGAATGATGTACAAATGCGCTTTACACAATTGATGTGTGTATGGATTGCGATAACAGTTGTATGAGCCCCTAATAAAATGTTTAAAAAAAAAAAAAGATCTAATTGAATAGAAGTCAGCTAGATTCTCTTACATATTATTGCATTCAAAATGCTGCAATATTGCATGCTGGATTCGTTCTTTTTTGCACTTTAGTAGAGTAGTACAAACCTTTGATTTAAAACAACACACGTTTGCTATCTGAATCTTTCTATGAGCCAGAATTCTAGCTCAGGTAGGTCTTGTGTGTCAGGACCACTCAGGATTTCACAGGGTTAAGGGCTCATCCAAAAGCTTGGCTGAGGGAGGATGTGTTTCTAACTTCTTTGAGGGGCTCAGTTCTTGTAAGCTGTTACCCTAAGAGCCTTAGGTACCCCTGTGTGGTTTACGAGTCTCTCCAGCATGGCTTCTTAGATTTCTTTCTCCACATCAAAAGGTGCAGCCAAGAATGCAAGAGTCATCTAGCAGGGTAGCAAACACAGTCTTGAGTAACCCAGTCACAGAAGTGACATCCCATGATTCTTGCCATATTCTAGAAACTAGAAGCAAGCCACAGATCTTCCCACACTCAATGGGAAGAGACCACACCAAGACCAGAATTCCAGAGACTGATATCCCTGAAGAGGCATCATAGAAGCTAGCACACACCTCATGCGGACTCTGGTGAACACCACCATACACTCTGACAAACAGTAGAATCAAGCAGCATCTCTGGGTTATTGTAAATGTTGTTTGGCTTCAAAGAACCTCTGTTAATCGCCCCAGGGATTCAGGGGTTCAAGGACCACACTTGGAGAACTGCTGTCCAAGGACCACACTTGGAGAACTGCTGCTATGTATAGAGCATATACATTTAAAATATAGATTTAGCATTGCTCAGCATTCAAGACATTACCCCAGGTGGCATCATAAGAAGTGAAAATAAGATAACACACCACCATGGGTGTGGATTTATCTCGAAAACTTATGGACTAAATGTGTCACCACCACGGATCTGACACAGAGACATGAACTTTTCTAAGGAAACATTTGAATTAAACAACTCCTGTGAGATTATGAAGAAACTTTTCCAGAGCTTTGTCTCCCCAATAGACATGCCAAACATTAGAGGCTATTTGCCAGCATATGGTGGGAGGTCAGATGCTTACAGATATCCTCCCTGAAGTCAGTCAGTTTCCAGACTACTGTCTGGACCCACCACAGGTAAGCCCTTCTCCCTGCTGTTAAGGACAATGAACTACTTCTTCCTACAGGCTTGTGGCCATTGGTTTGGTCTCTATAGGTGGGTTTAGGCCACCTTCATGAATCTAGGGTCCACCCATCTTGTCACATGTATACCCTTACTCCCTCCTCTTCCTTTAGCATATGAACCCCTAGATCACCATCCTCCTATAACTGTATTACCTATAGCACAACCTTTTCCTGTGACTTATGTCTTCACCTGTAAATAGGGGGCTTGCTCATCCCCAGGGAATAGATAAGCCTTGGATAGCAATAAATCTCTCTCTCTCTCCACGTGGACCACTAAGTGAGGCTGAGGTGAGCATGTTACCATGAAATGTATCTGACTCCATTATTTCAATCTCTCTCCTATCTCTCATGCTCTCTATGACTTTACTATAATCGTTACTTATTATCACTGTACAATTGCGCCTACTGGACCAGTGATGATGTGTTAGGGATGGGCTCCCCTGACAAACTCCCACTGAGAACTAGATCTACAACAACCTACAATAACCTACAACAACCAGAGCATTCAGTATTTCTTATGGTTGTCTTTCTATGCTGTTGTTCTGGGATAACATTTTCCCTTTTTCTTACTATATTGCTGTTTACTGTGTTAATATTTGCGTGATAGAATATTGATCATCAGCAATATATACCTGTCTCATGTGTATTCTTCCTTGTTTGAACTCAGTCCTTTGAGACATACTCTGAATGAATGCTGATTGGATATCTGAGAAGAATCTACAAACTGGGCAGCTCCAGCTTTGAATATGAGAGGGCATCTACCATCCCCTTGAGCACACTGTAGAGGGGACAGTAGGATCAGGCACAAACCATCTGCCACATCGAACACTAGATCTGGGGAAGAGAGTACATTTTTCAGTGACTGCTTCAAGTTCTCAGTAATACTCAAGGACAACCTAGTGTTTTTTCTGTTATTTAAATTAAGCAGTATTCTAGCAAGAATCTTTTTCATTCCTAGGGATATTATGTAGCTCTCGTGGTGTAGAGCTTACTTGTGCTGCTGACTGTAAGGTCAGCAGTTTGAAACCACCAACTGCTCTTGGGGGAGGCAAATGGGACTTTGTGTTCCCATAAAGAATTACAGTCTCAAAAACCCACAGGTAGAAGTTCTACCTTGTCCTAGAGGGTCAGTGTTGACTCAGTGGCAGTGAATGCTTTTGTTTGTTTGTTTTAGGTCATCATAATAAATTGGCCACTGGCAGATATAATCCTTCTGAGTTCTCACACATTCCTGCTGTCCTTTGCAGTAACTGCATCCATCTTAACTCCAGTGATTCTGTGCTTCCACTTAGCTTCTGCTACTAAGAGATCCCATTAGACTCAATGCAATTAGGGAGCTACCTGAATGGTGTCATCTTCTCTGGTCCTCCTTGACTCTCTTAGTGTCTTAATGTTGCTGCAATGAAAATAATACAAGCAGGTGACTTTAAAGAACAGGAATCTATTGTCTCACAGTTTTGAAGGTTAGATGTCAAATTGAGACATCATCTCCAGGGGAGAGGTTTTGCTTACTGGTAGCTCCAGGAGTCCCTTTGGCTTATAAGAAACTCAAAAAATGCAACGCCATCAAGTTGATTCCAACTCATAGCAACCCTACAGGGCAATTTAGAACTGCCCATGTGGGTTTCTGAGATTGTACAGGAGGAGAAAACTTCATCTTTCTCCCACAGAGAGGTCAGTAACTTTGAACTGCTGACCTTGTAACTAGCAGTCCAAGTCATAACCACTACAGCACTGGGGTTCTTTGTCTTATAAATAGATCCTTATTCTCTTTGTGTGGTTCCAGGCCTGTTTCCATTTATTCCTATGGCATCACTCAGAAGGGAATAGGTTTAAGACCCACCCTGGCTAGCATGTTAATATAACAAAAGAAAATCCTTCCTTCCAAAGGGACTCAGGATTTGGACTTCAATATAACTTGAGGTAGGGAGATGGGTGGAGAGGGAACACCATTCAATCTGTAACACCTAATTTATTTTTAAATTCAAAAATTACTAGCTTGGGCTGACACTTTCTCATGTGACTCTGTGTCCTTCCTTGGTGCCTGAGGGCCCCTTTAGCTGTGTCATCATGAAAACTCAGATCCAGGCTGTCTTAATACACGTTAATATAAGTAAGGCTCACCATCAGTGTAAACTTTTAATGTCTCTCTAGTCAATTCCAATATATCAGAAGTAACAAAAGCACACAGAGTATACTCATAGATCTCAATGGAGTTAAATTTGAAATCACAAACAGAAACAAAAAAAATTAGATAAACATTGCACAAAAGGAATATAGTTTAGGACCCATACCCATACAACCCATACCTTGACTAGCTACATTTTAAAGAAAGGTTAAAAGAAACAGGCAAACTAAATATTATCTTTTATGTAATCTAATATGTTAAAGATATTCCCATTTTCAACATGTAAGCAACATTTAAAAAATGATATGTTTTATTTTCCTTTTTTATAATCTAGACTTTAAAATCTCATTGGTTTTGAACCAGCCATATTTCAAGCGCTCAAAGGCTGCATGGAGCTAGTGGTAACCATACTGGAAGCACCATTCTGGATGAGAAGTCAGCAGAGGTTTTGCAGGCGTGCTGGTGGCACAGTGGATGCTGTGTTGGCATTTGTTCCATGTGATTTACAGCCTTGGAAATCCACAGAGCCCTTTCTGTTCTGTTCTAGAGGGCTGCTGGTCCTACTCTGTACTTTCAAATGACTATAAATCGGAATTGATGGCATGGCAGTGAGTTTTGCTTGGTTTTAATGTCCATGTACACCTATCACTGCTTTTTTTGTGGTGTATTATTATTGTTTTTTCAAAGAAAACTATTTTGACTTTAGAAAGATTTGAAGTACTTACATATATGTGAAAAACGTGTCAATGTTTGCATCAGAGGTTGGCCATTTGTCTCCTAACATGTACTCCCGTGTACTCAACAGTCATGGGTGAGTTCGGCTCACTCTTTCTGACTAGCCCACCACAAATCCATAAGTAAATGCTGGCTTCTCCAGGATCCTCCTGTTCCTGGGCCACACATCACAGTGCCAGCACAATTACCAACAGCACACGTATTTTATGCCAGTTCAGTTATCCCCACCCACACTTAAATTGGCATCCATGAGGTTGTCTTGTTGTCTGGTTATATTGTACACATTATCCAAGGCTTTGGGCTGCTATGTTTTTATGTGGGATATTAAAAAATTGCACACAAAAAACCCCCTCTATCTCAAATGGTCGACATTTTCTCAGAATTTGATTTCATAAAATATATGCACATTTACCGTGATAAAAATAACCTTTAAAAAAGAGGATCACACTATCTGAACACCCCTCATGCACCACTTGGCCACATCCATAACTACATATCATTTACTATGCCAGGAATGACACAATCAAGAGGAATGGGATGACATTTTGCCAAAAAGGATATTTCTAGATCTATCTGGAAGTAGAATGCTGTCTGTGATAGGACTATCGCTCTCTGTTTCTAGTTAATCTAATCCATACTTATTCAAATGTATGCACCAACCACAAAAGCCAGTGCTGAAGAAATTGAAGAAATTCACCAACCTCTTCTATCTGCAATTGATCAAATATTCGATTAAGATGCAATGATAATTACTGGAGATTCCACGGCAAAAGTTGGAAGCAAAGAGGAATAAAAAGTAGTTGAAAAATATGGTCTTGGTGATCCCATGATAGAATTTTGCAAGGCCAATGATTTGTTCACATCAAATTTCTTTTTAAAAAGAATACCAACGACTATATACAAGGATTTCCACAGATGGAAAAGACAAATATCAAACTGACTACATCTGTGGGATGAGACCATGGAGGCTTACTGCCAGCAGCTAAAAACAGGCGGTGGAACAGACCATCAATTGCTCATATGTAAGCTCATGATAAAGGTGAAGAAAACAACAACAAGTCCACAAGAGCCCAAATATGGCCTTGCATCTCTCGCACCTGAATTGTGAGAACATATTTGCTGCATTGAACGGTCATGACAGAAGACCTGATGAGCTGTGGGAGGACATGAAGACCACCATTCATGAAGATAGACAAAGGTCATTGAAAAGAAAAGAAAGAAAGAAAACATCAAAGCAGATATCAGAGAATGTAGTATTAAATGTAAAAAATAAAGACGCTGGAGGGAGGTGGGGGGCCAGCCCCCACCGCTAATACTCCCATTACTACTACTCGGATTCAGTAATACTACTTCTGGGTTCAGTAATGCACAATTGTACAGATGAGATATATAAGTATTATATTAAAGTCATCGAGAGCATGAGAGATATTACAATAATACAGTCAGACCTGTTACATGGCAACATTGCTCACCTCAGCCCAGCTTAGTGGTCCACGTGGAGAGAGGGGGAAGGGAAGGAGGGAAAGGGAACAAGGGAGAGAGGGAAGAGAGTCAGGGAGGTCAGAGTCCGAGGGGTCCAAGAGCGAGACTGAGAGCTCTATATTGCTGACCCATGCCTATATACCTTTGGGGGGCAAGCCAGCCCACCAATTACAGGTAGAGACATACGTCACAGGGAGGGGTTACACTATAGGGTACCCAGTAATGAGAGGGTGGTCTCTGGGTCTCCATAGAAACCATTATCAGTAGGGTGCAAACCCCTCCTTCAGGAACCAAGCTAATGGCCTTAGGCTCCAGAGAGAGGTAACCCATTGTCTCTAGCAGCAGGGAGTAGGGCTAGTGCAGCCTGGCAACTGATCGCCCTGGGGGGGGGGGGAATGCCTGCGCATCTGACCTCCCCCCACAAGAGAATACTTTGAAACTTGCTCTTATTGTAGAATAGCTAAGACAAGTGGAAGTAATGATGACGTCAAAGAACTGAATAGAAAAATTCAAACGGTAGCTAGAGAAGACAAAGCTAAATATTATAATAAAATATAGAAAGACAGAATTAAAATATCAAAAGGGAAAAACATGCTCAGCACATCTTACATTGAAAGAGCTGAGGGAAAGAATTCAAGCCTCAAATTGCAATCTTGAAAGATTCTATTGGAAAAATATTGAATGGCTCAGGAAGCATCAAGTGAAGATGGAGAGAATACCTAGAGTCACCATGCCAAAAAGAATTAATAGACATTCCACCATTTCAGAAGGTAGCATATGAGAAAGAACCAATGGTGCTAAAGGATGACTTTCAAGTTGTGCTAAAGGCATCAGTCCAAAATAAGGCTCCAGGAATTGATGGATTACCAATTTAAATGTCCCAACAAGCTGATGAGGCAGTGGAAGCACTAACAGCTTATCTATGCCAGGAAATGTGGAAGACAGTAAAATGGCCAACTGAATAGAAGATATCTATATTTGTACACATTCCAAAGAAAGGTGACACAATAGAAAGTTCAGATATAGAACAATATCATTGATATCAGATGCAAGTAAAACTTTGCTAATGATCATTCAACAACAGTTGCAGCAATATATTAGCAGGGAACAGCCAGGGGCTCAGGCCAGATTCAGAAGAGGATATGGACCAAGGGATATCATTGCTGATGTCAGATGGACCTTGGCTGAAAGCAGAGAATACCAGAAAGATATTTCCTTGTGTTTCATGAAGTATGCAAAAGTATTAGACAATATGTATAATAACAAACTATGGGTAGCCTTGAAAAGAGTGGAAATTCCAGAACACTTCACAGCATTCATGTGGAATTTTACATGGATCAAGAGGAAGTTGTGAGAATAGAACAAAGGGATATAACATGGTTTAAAAGCAGGAAAGGTGTGCATCATGGTTGTATCCTCTCACCATAGTTATTCAATTGCATGCTGAGAAAATAATCAGAGAAGCAGGATAATATGAAGAAGAATGTGGCATCAGGAGTGGAAGAAGTCATTAACAACCTGTGATATGCAAATGATACAACTTTGCTTGCTGAAATTAAAGAAGATTTGAAGTATTTACTGATGAAGATCAAGGATTATAGCCTTCTATATGGATTACAACTATGTTAGTCTGGTTAGAGTAGAGAAACAAATTCAGGGAAACTCATAGGTGAATAAGAAAGAGTATTATATAAAGGGTTATTGTACATTAAGAAAGCATCCCAACCGAGTCCAGTCCAAGCCCATAAGTCCAATATTAGCCAATATGTCTGATACCAACCTATAAAGTGCTCTTTAGACTGAGAAAACACATGCAATGACACTGAATGCTGGAAGATCACAGGCCAGTCGGTGCAAAGTCAGTGGCGGTAGAAGCATCTCGGTGCTGGCCGGGGTCTCCATGTGGCTCCTCCAGCACCCAGGGCTGCCTCAGGGTAGGTACATGTGGCTTCTTCTCAGGAGTGTCTCACATGAAGTGAGCAAGGAGACATAGTCTCTCCCAACTCCAAGGAGGAAATACAGGAGAAGGCCATGCCCACACAGAGGCCTCATTGACTATGATCCCATTGACAGACTAGACTCCACCCCTCTTAATCCTCTCAAGAGCCAAATTGACACCAGATTATGTAACCACCACAATAACCTAATGTAAAGAACCCACTTTTGTGCACCTGGAAAAACAGGCAGCATCATGATAAAAAGAGAAAAGTTTGAAGTTGTCAAAGATTTTGTCTTGCTTGTGTCCATAATCAATGCTCATGGAAGCAGCAGTCAGGAGATCAAATCATGCATTGCATTGGGTAAATCTACTTAAATGCCCTTTATGGTGTGGAAAACCAAGGTTACTTTGAGAACTAAGGTGTACCTAACCCAAGCCACGATCTTGTCAATTGCCTTACATGAATGTGAAAGTTGGACATTACATAAGGAAGATTGAAGAAGAATTGATGCATTTTAATTTTGGTGCTGATGAGGAATAATGAGAACTCCATGAACTGCCAGAAAAACAAACAGATCTGTCTCAGAAGAAGTAAGGACAGAATGCTCCTTAAAGGCAAGGATGGTGAGACTGTGTCTCACGTGTTTTGGATTTGTTGTCAGGAGAGACCAGTACCTAGAGAAGGACATCATGCTTGGTAAAGCAGGAGGACAGCGAAAATTACACAGGCTCTCAACAAAGTAATTGCCATAGTGGCTGCAACAGTGTGCTCCATGGGAACAATTGTGAGGGTGGCGCAGGGCCAGGCATGTTTCATTCTGTTGTGCATACGGTTGCTATGGGTTGCAACCAACTTGATGACACCTAAGAACTATAACAGGAACCCTGATGGTATCGTGGTTAGACATTGGGCTGTGATCTGCCAGGTTGGCAGTTTGAAACCAGTTGCTTCTCAGAAAAAAGACGGGGTTTTCTACTCCCGTAAACAGTTCTGTAAATAGGTACAGTCTTGCAAATCCACAGGGACAGTTCTACTCCACTCTATAGGGTCGCTATGAGTTGGCATCAACTCTATGACAAGGACAACAATGACAGCATAATATAAATACTTCCATGTGATATTAGTATTATCCTATAATTCTGCATTCTGTTGGGTCACCTTTCTATGGAATGTGTACACACATGTATCTCTTTCACTCGATTGGCCTGGTAGCTGTCTTCCATGTTTCTAAGCATAGCTGAATGAATGTGTCTAGTGCTTCATCAGCTTATTGAAACATTTCAAGTGGCATGCCATCAATCCTTGGAGCTTTACTAATATCAAAATCCATACATAATCAATACCACAATCTCTTCCTAAAGAGTCTTTCTACGATGGTCAAGCAGATGCAAGGTGTGATAGTTTTTATCTGAAGAATCTTGAAGCACAGCAATTACCTATAAATTTGTACAATGGAACTACAGAAACAAATGTTTGAGAAAGCAGTTTTATGGCATAATATATCAAAAACCTGCCAACCATTGTCCTGTGACCACCCTATAATAAACTGATGAGCACATATGCTTATATTTTCATGCTCTAAATGAATCAAGTAACATAAAGTCGTTCACAAAAACCCATATATAGGATTCCGGTCACTAGAATAGGAAAATCTATAAAGACAAAAATAGATAATTGATTGCTTAGGATTTGCATTAGGGCTGGGATTATAAAGGTTAGAGTCAAAAACACTGACTGTTTTTGAAATGATGAAAATATACCAAGGTTGGTTTTGAAGTAGGTTATTTAGATTTGTAACTTTTCTAGCAACATTATATATAACGGTTTATGCTGAAAGAGACCAAGACAGATTAAAATGAAAAGAATTCTCCTGACACTCACTCCTCCCTAGACAAAACCAAGCTGATATAACTGGCCATTTCTTTTTTTTTAATTAAATCATTTTACTGGGGGCTCTAACAACTCTTACCACAATCCATACATCAATTGAATCAGGCATGTTTGTACATATGTTGTCTTCATTCTTTTCTATACATTTACTTTATATTTAGCCCTTGGTATTAGCTCTTTCCCCCCTCCCCCCTAGCTCCTGATAGATTGTACATTGTTATTATTTTCATCTCTACACAGACCACTGTCTCCATTCCCCCATGTTTTCTGTTGTTCTTCCCCCTGTAGAGGGGTGTATGATTATGTGTCGATCATTGCGACCGGTTCCCCTTTTCTCCCTTTTCCCTCCCTCTTCCCCCTACATTTCTGGTATCACTATTCCCACTCCTGTTCCTGGATTCTGTGTGTCATGAACTCCCATCACTTTCTATACCTGTTTACATGTTTTGGTCTAGTTTGCATTGAGAAGCAGCACTGGGGTCATGGTGGTGGGTTGTAAGGAAGTCTCAAGGAACCAGAGAATATAATGTGTTTCATTGATGCTTTATAGCACCCTGGTGACTCATCCCTTCCCTGTGGCCCATCTGTGAGGAGATTGTTCCACTGTCTAGAGATGGGCTTTGGATCTCCACTCCAGCCCCCCTTGTTCTTAACAATATGTTTTTGTTTGTTATGTGTCTGCTGATGCCTATTACTGGGTCCCTATGACTCTTCATGATCCAACCAGTTGTGTGCTTTTTCCATGTGGACTTGTTACTTCACTGCTGAATGGAGGCTTGTTTAACTTCAAGCCTTTAAGACCCCAGATACTATATCTTTTAATAGCTTGGCACCATCGGCCTTCTTCACCATATTTGCTTATGCACCCATTTTGTCTTCAGTGATTGTGCCAGGAGGGTGAACATCTCAGACTGCTGATTGGTTAGAACAAAGTGTTCTTGTATGAGTGTAAAGCCAAGAGTCCAGGGTGGGTCAAGCACTCCAGAGAACTACATCTATTAAGTTGACTGGACCCAATCCTGGAATTGATATATATCAAAATAAGTTTCAAGATTTCTATGCACCAGTAACTGCTGTATGCTTTCTTTCTCCCTCACCACTTAAAAAACGGTGTCTATTGCAGTTATTTTATGTTTGTTTCAACGATATATTGTTAAATATATAAGATGTAGATAACATGCCTTTGGGTTCACAAGTCTTCAGCTACAGTTCACATGTTTTTAGATTTATCTCTTGAAACTGAGGCTAGTTGTTGATGAGTCTCACTTGCATCGAGAGTTGATTTAAATAAAATATTGGATTTGGGCCAGTTCTTTTTTTTAAAAAAAATAATTTTATTAGGGGCTCATACAACTCTTATCACAATCCATACATACATCCGTTGTGTAAAGCACATTTGTACATTCATTGCCCTCATCATTCTCAAAACATTTGCTCTCTACCTAAGACCCTGGCATCAGCTCCTCATTTTCCCCCCTTACTCTGGGCTCCCCTGTCCCTCATGAACCCTTGGTAATTTATAAATTATTATTTTGTCATATCTTGCCCTGTCTGGCCTCGCCCTTCACCCACTTTTCTGCTGTCTACCCCCCAGGGAGGAGGTCACATGTAGATCTTTGTAATCGGTTCCCCCTTTCCAACCCACCCTCCCTCCACCTCCTGGTAACGCCACTCTCGGCACTGGTCCTGAAGGGATCATCTCTCCTAGATTCCCTGTGTTTCCAGTTCCTATCTGTACCAGTGTACATCCTCTGGTCTAGCCAGATTTGTAAGGTAGAATTGGGATCATGGTAGTGGGGGGAGGAAGCATTTAGGAACTAGAGGAAAGTTGTATGTTTCATTGTTGCTACATCTCACCCTGACTGGCTTGTTTCCTCCATGTGACCCTTCTGTAGGGGGATATCCAGGGGCCTACAAATGGGCTTTGGGTCTCCACTCTGCACTTCTCCCCCTCATTCACTATGATATGATTTTTTTGGTTCTGATGATGCCTGATACCTCATCCCTTCCACACCTTGTGATCGCACATGCTGTTGCGCTTCTTCCATGTGGACTTTGTTGCTTCTGAGCTAGATGGTTGCGTAGTTTTTATTGGAGGTGTTGGAACTGTTCTGTTGTTTACCATCAACTTGATTCCAACTCATAGTGGCCCTGTAGGACAGAATGTCATCCCCATATACAGTTTCCTAGGCTGTAATCTTTAAGGAGCAAATTATCAAGTCTTTTCTACCATAGAGAAGTAGATGGTTTCCAACCATTGATGTCCAGTAATCAGCCAAGTGCTTTAACCATTGCACCACCACTTTGCCTTATTAGAAAAGTAGTAGAGGATATTTTTCATATGGGACAAGAAAGACAAGAATTGTGGTCATCCAGGTAGATGAACTATAAAAATGACTGCAATCAATTTCTTCCATCTCTGTGCATAGGCTGCTTCTCACACCAAGGGCTAAAGTTAATGCTGCTGGTCTTGAACCTTCACCGGGCTTGGTCATTTGCTTTATCAAGAGAATGAAGTGGCCATGGGCATCCCAGCAATTCTGAGACTAGGTCATCAGAAGATTTGCAGTTTCCGTTTTGGAAACCTCCCTCTTAAAGTCCACCTGTCATGTTTTGAAAATCCAAGCTACAAAGAGAAGTCATGCACAGATGGAGCTACCTATTCAGCTATCAACTACCAATCACAGAAGTGACCCATTTCAGACATCAGTTTAATCCGGTTGAATCTACAGATAATGGTAACCAAGAGTTACATCTCCCTATAATTCTGCAGTAGACCTCATGCAAGGACGTTCCCCCTGAACCCAATCAGGCATCACACACTAAGGCAATAATAATACGCTGTTCTGAGTCACCAAGTGTTAAAAGTGCTTTGGTCTGCAGAAATCAAAAGAAAAGAGACACATACATAAGTAATACGAAGTCTTTCCCACCTGGACAAACTGTAGGATTTTCAAATTACTCATGAGGTTATTTAAATAATAAAATTTATAATATTATTTAAGTACCTAGAGTGAATTTTTTTCTGTTTGTCTTCAGGTGAAAAATGTGTTAGAGATTAATTAAATTCAATTCTACAAAAGGAATTGAGGATTGAATATGGGTCATGATTCCAGATGGTGTTGACAACACACGTGCTTATTGATTACTTAAGGGTCATTGTCTCAGATGATAATATTCCAAGAGATTTTAAAAATAGTTGAAGAGATAATAATGAATAGTAGATGACTACCAATAAAGTAAAAACAAACAAGACTTATAACACTAAATTCTGATCTAATTTCACTTTGAGTGAGAAATGATAGCTATGTGCTCATACATACATAAAAAAAATCCAGGTGTATAATTGATGTTTTGTCCTGTATCCAACTATTAATTATGATTAAGTAAACTCCTGATAAAACCCTCTTGAAACAGTTCACTTCTATCCATTCCATCCATAGTTTTATATCAGACCATCATACCACAGATGCATAATTTTCCAATCATTTTTTAAAAACATCAAAATAGAACACAAAAGGTCTCCACTGAAGTACCATTTCAAATCAACCTTTCATCTGGTGATGCAGTGGGTTAAGCAATGAGTGTTTGGCTGTTCAATTTCAACAGGTGCTCCATGGGAGAAAAATAAGACTTTCTATTCCCCAAAAGATTTGCAATCTCAGAAATCATAAAGATTAGTTCTACTCTGTCCTATAGCATTGCCATGAGTTGGATGTGACTCCACACAGCAGTTGGATCACTTTGATAAACCCAGAGTTGTATATAAAGTTTAAAAAAAAAGCCTTTCATTAAGTACATGCCTCTGCTCTCTTGAGGGTAGAGACATTCTTTTCAACTAAATAATGAAGGGAACAAACAGACTAAACTTCTGATGACATGAGACAAGAACAAAGATGTATGTTTTTTTAAATAATCAAAATTTAGGCATTAGGGTGGACATTTGCAAATTGTTGAGATTTAAGGCAGGATATACCAATTCAGTTAGAGAGGTAAAATTAATCTTAAGAATCTTACCCAAAAAAAAGCATCTTACAAAAATCAATAAGTTGACTGACTGTAAAATATCTTTGACTATGAGAGGACTCTTTCTAATAAAGGGATCAATGTGCTCTTTCATATCTTAAGTTTGAAAAATAAAACAAAACCTCACTGCCATCAAATTGGTTTCAACTCAGAGTCATCCTGTAGCACAGGATGAACCACAGGGGAGTAGATCTGCTCCTGGGAGTTTCTGAAGCAAACGCTCTACAGAA
>NW_022111353.1:2364234-2365185 GCF_000313985.2 Echinops telfairi | reverse complement strand
TTCACACAAAATATGGCTCTGTACTTCAAAATTTTTAGTGACAAGAAGACACTTCAAGCATACATACAATACACATCCACCCAATTACACTTTTTTTGGTACCTATCCTTGACTGGTTAAATGTAATCAAATTTATCTGAGAAGATGTTACTATTTTGACATAAGAATGTCAAAATAGTGTAGCCCAGAGCAACATATTCACAAAAGGACAGTGATGGAGTAAGAATAGCAGTAACATTGTTTTGTTTTTGTTTGTTTGTTTTTAGCTCTTCCTGTACAGCAAAACTTCACGTGTACTTTCTTCATTTAATACTCATAAAAATCTATAAAGCATAATATTCTCTACATGTGGCAGGTTGTATTTTCCACAGATGTCCACAATAATATTTTCCTTTCAAAATGCTTTTTACCTACAGTGGGACCTCTCCATTTCTACATTGATTGTGGTGTCCTATGTACCTAGCTTCTGAACCTAGATTGACTGTCGCCCATGGACAATGGTAGAATCATGGCATAGGGCTTCCCAGGCTAGGTCAGAAAGGCCTTGCAGTTTCCACCAGACTGTCTTGGGATGTTTCTTCTGGGGAAGTCTGACTACCCCTGGGTCATCAATCGAAGAGGCACGAGTAGGCATTTCCAGTGAATACTGCCATTTGAGCTCTCAACCAACCGGCAGTGTGTACGACCAACCATGTGGGTGATCCCTCTGGAACATCCAGCCTAGTTAGGCCTTCAGATGACTGTAGCCCCAGTTGATGTCTGATTATAATTGCATGAAGGACCCAGCATCACAATGAAGTGATTGTAGTTTTCCACCACCAAGTTTAAGGTGATTTACTACACAGCCATTGTAACCAGAATAATCCATTTTTCAAATGAGAAGGTTGAAGGACTAGCCTTCAAATCCTTAACCAGTGGTTTATCCTGCTTCCCTATGTGCGATGTCCTTCT
>NW_022111353.1:2348121-2359157 GCF_000313985.2 Echinops telfairi | reverse complement strand
TGATTTTTTCTGGTAACCCTGAGATAGAAGTCTTATATGCTTCTTTGTTTTTAGTCTTATATTTGGTGGCTTTAATTGGCAATATTCTCATTATCACTGCGACTTCTGTCGACAATAGCCTCCACTCACCAATGTATTTCTTCCTTAAATACCTCTCCTTTTTGGATCTGTGCTACATTACAGCCACTGTACCAAGATTCGTCTGCAACTCTTTCATGCACAGTGGCACGATTTCTCTCTGGGAGTGCATCTTGCAGTGTTTTGCATTTACTTTCTCTGGTTGTGCTGAGATGGCCATGCTCACAGTGATGTCCTATGACCGCTATGTGGCCATCTGCTTTCCACTGCGCTATGAAGCCATCATGGACACCAGCACCTGCATTCATGGAGTCTTAGCTGCCTGGACCAGTGGGTTCATCTCTGGGGGCATGCATACAGCTGCTACTTTCTCCATCCACTTCTGTGGTCCCAAGGTCATTCACCAGTTCTTCTGCAATGTCCCCCAACTCCTGAAACTCTCTTGCTCCAATGACTACATCCAGGAGCTTGGGGTCTCTGCCTTCCTGGCCTTGGCAGCATTTCTTTGCTTCATCTTTATTGGCCTCTCCTACTCACGTATATTCTCTGCTGTGCTCAGGATGCCATCTGCTGAGGGAAGATCCAAGGCCTTTGCTACTTGCATCCCCCACCTATGTGTTGTCATCGTATTTGTTTCTACAAGTGTTTTTGAGTTTCTAAAGCCTGCTTCTGACTCTCCAACTGGATTCGACTTTTTGCTCACTTTTTTTTATACCGTAGTGCCCCCGACTTTCAATCCAATGATCTATAGCTTAAGAAACAAAGTGATGAAAGCTGCTCTGACAAAGATGATTAAAGGAAGAAAAACCTGACTGTTTTGTTGGGACCCTTCTCATTCCTGGTGAGGAGACAAGGTCAAAATATAATGGGAAAGGAGAACATAGCCAATCAAGAAATTGAAGCTAAATAAAAACTCATTTTATAAAACGTTGGTTAGCATACATAAAATCATTTCATAAGCATTTATATCAGAGAAAGCCAATGGTATAACAAAGTAAAGACAGAACATTTAAATAGTCTCAATGAAACTTTATTATACCTTCTGCATTTATTCCTATTATCCCCTGAAATATAACTTTTGTCAATGGTGTGAAGTAGAAGTCATTTTTTATGGTACTCAAATGAATGTCATTTAAACACTGTGGTTAATTAGGAAAAAACCTTTCACCAATGAGTTGAAGTCATGTCTAAAAACAGGGGAACATCAAAATATTCATGTAGATACCCCATTATCATTTTTTAGTTTACTTTCGAATATTTTATTTTGTTTTTAATAGTTTTATTGGCATATAAATCACACAATTTAATAGTTCCATCATACTAAAAGAGGTTGTACAGTCATCACCACAACCAATTTCAGAGCAGTTTCTTCTTTCTCTTACTCATTGTTGTTATCTCCCCCCAAACTTCCCCTGTCATGTCCCTAGTTAGTGTACCTATAGATTCACGTGTCTTGGACTTCATATACAGAACATTGCACAAAACAAAATCAAGAAACAATAACAACAAAATCCCCAACACGGAAAAAACAAACAGAAAAGCCTGTTTTTTCAAATTGAAACAAAAGTTGAAAATACTAAAAACAGCTTGAAAATACAAAAAGGTTTTAAAATAGGTCAAAATAGATATTAACTCATAAGGTGTGAAATTTTAACCTAACTACCTCATCTATAATTCACTTTACAATACTCTCTGTCTGAGAACAAGGCTATTCATGTCCCTGACTATGCTTGGAATGGAATTACTAAAGGCTTAATTCATGCGTGGTCCCTGATAATGGATTTGGGGGCTTCCATTGTCATCCATAGTCTTTTGAAAACAGGGTGTTCACAATTTAAGAACTGATACCATTTGCTCTTTTGTATATGTATTTTATTATTTACAATCCTTGGATCACACAGGCCGGTGGGGTTCTTCCATGTGGAACTAGTTGATGCTTTACATAGTTGGCTGCTTGTTCTAATACAATCTTTGAGAGCCCCGATGCTAAGCTTTCTGATAGCCAGGAACCGTCTGAAATTATACGTGTATAATCTGGCTTTTCAGATCTCAATACACGATTTGTTATCTTGCACAGATTAAAAAGTTAAATGACTGTGAGCATTATTTACACAACTAATGAAGGTTGGGCATAGGGCAGAGCTTTCACTAATGCTCATTCACAAAAGCACCAGACTAGTACTCCCTCAGACTTAAGGCTGAAACCCCTTAGCGTGAGAAGAAGCAGATGACGCAATCCCACAGTTACAGAATTTGTGGTCATTGGGCTTTAGTTCTGATTTCTTGTTTGAAAGGTGTTCAATGAATAGTAGCACAGGATGACAATCTACTTACTATTTTAATGCTCTCTTTGCTTTTTAGGACATGTTGTAGTCCATTATATTTTAGTGCAAATTTTCCATACAAGTTTGGAAGGCCCCTCATATGTATGGATGTCTCCAAGCCATTCAGTTAGAATCCTAAAACTATACCATTGTTGCAATGAGTAAGCTGGAAAACTGTAGCTACCAAATAACAGGAACTTTTGTCAAACAAACATGTGAAAAGGTGAAGCTATTGCTTTCCAACACCTCCTTTATCTAGGTTAGTATTCTGGCTAAAAGCAGCATTTGGATGCCTGTAACCTTTTATTCTGAAGAATGTAGTACCCTTTGTTTTATACCACACCAAAGCAGCACTTTGGACATTCTCAAGAGATTCCAATCATGTTCCTTGGCACTGTTGTCTGAGTTTAGAGAAGAACAATTTAAAAATGTCTAAAGAGGCAAGATCAGGGTTATAGGGTGAATGGGGTAAAGTTTCCCAATAAATTGCTCATAGAGGATAAATAGGTGCATGTCTTGGTGAGGGAAGAATATTCTCAGTGCACCTTTCCAGGTCTTTTCTCATCAATGAAATCTTCAATTTTCTTCACACTTTCCCTATCAAGTCTCCATGATCTCCTGCATCCTTTTATAAAATCCATTAAGATTAGTCCTTTGAAATCCCCAAAGGGGACATTCTGCACTTACCTCTCAGCCTTGAATTTAACTGGCACAATGGATCTCCCTTAGAAGCCACTATTTTGATTGGTCTTTGTTTGTAGAAAAGACCCTCATCCTTAATGGTTTCTAAAGCAAGTGATGTATTACAAAGAGAACTGGTTTTCAGTTATTCACCTATGGCAGAGACATTTGGTTTAGAATAAACACATGAATGCATGTTCTGAAACTTTAGTACCAATACTTTTTTATTTACCCTCAAATGTCTTTTTAATGGGTCCTGCTAGAATAGTGGGTTAAGTGTTTAGCTGCTAAGTGCAAGGGCAGTGGTTCAAACCCCCTAACAATTCTGCAGGAGAAGGATGAGGATGGGTACTCTCATAAAGATTTACCATCTGGTAAGCCTTAAGGAATAGTTTTTTCTGATTCTACTCTGCCCTATATGATTGCTATGAGTTGGAATCTATTCAATAGCAGTGGGTTTAGATATTTTTGGTTTCCATGCATTTTTTGTTTATAATAACAAAGTCTCTTTATTATTGTAGCTCTGAGATTATCTATCTATTCCAAGACATATTCTTCTAATTCTGTGTTCCACATTTTCTGATCTCTGTAATTTGCACATCCATACTGTATTAGTTGTTTCTGTTTATATTCCCACATAACATCTTCTGGGATTTTGATAGGAATGGCACTGAAATACAGATTAAGTCTAAGAGAATTGCTTTCTTTAAGGATTGTATTTTATAAGCTATGATAACACATTTCTTTTCATTGATTTAAGGCACAGAATAAATTCTCCCCTAGGACCTTTAGAGAGGTTGTCACCCCGATAACACACAGAGTTCAGATTTTTGGTCTCCAATATGGTAAAGACAAATCTATGCTGTTTTAAGATAAACATTTTGTGATAATTTGTTGTAGGAGCTACAGGGAATTAAATTCGCTGGTAAAATGGAATTAGATGACACTAGCCTATCTTTCCCATTGAATGCAACTATTTTACCTGGGTTGAATTCAAAGAACAAATGTTTGGGCTGCTGCCAGAAGTAAATGTGAAGGGTATTGCATAAGAAGACCAGAATTTCCACTTCCACCAAAATCAGGGGCAAGTTTACAATTTTTTCCACTTGTATCAGTTGTGCTGAAGCCAAGGCAATCTGAAATATAGGAAAATGTGTCTTCACAGAAACAAAGAGAGACAGAGATACAAAAGAAACTGAAGTTTGGTCTCAAGGAGTAGATATGATGTCTCCTAACTCATAAAATTATGGAAATCTTGTTTTAAAAATATTTTTGTTAAAGTGGCTGAAGGGAGACGTCAGACAGTGCAAGATATGACAAAATTATAATTTATGAATTATCAAGGGTTCTTGAAGGAGGGAGAAGGGGGGACGGAGGGGGCAAATGAGGAACTGATGCCAAGGGCTTAAGTGGAGAGCAAATGTTTTGAGAATAGTGAGGGCAAGGAATGTATAAATGTGCTATACACAATTTATGTATGTATGGATTGTGGTAAGAGTTGTATGAGCAGATTGACATGATCAATTTGCGTTCTCAAATGCAAGTGTAAGAATAAGATTATCTGCTGCTCCTTTGTCTGCCACATTCTTGTTGACGGCATCCTGTAACCTGGATATAAAATCTATATTAGGCTCATCATTCCTTTGCTTTACTGTCTTGTAACTTGGCCGCCTGCTTCCTGATGGTATTATTTTCTCCCAGGCCTTTAGACAGACTTCTCATACTTGTGTGAAAGTCTGCTCATCAAAGTTTAATTGTGACTCAATTGTGATGTAATTCTCATCTCCTAGCAGCTGAGGAACCCCTATATCTATGCCCTTTTCTGCATTTTTGCGGGCTTTAGCAAGGGCTGCTTCATTACACATATTGCAAAGATTCTGAAGGGCAAAGACACGTGCTAGTCAGTGTTTTCCAGTCACGAGATATCCAATATTTCATATCCACCAGAGTTTTTACCATACTAATTACAAATGGCGAATCTAGAACATAACTAGATACTGCTTGTTTGAGATCTTTCAGTAGCTTAAAGGGAAAGATAGTAGATCACCATTCTTGATTCCTTTTGTGGTGCTGCTCGTCAGGG
Source organism: Echinops telfairi (assembly GCF_000313985.2). NCBI lineage: Eukaryota > Metazoa > Chordata > Mammalia > Afrosoricida > Tenrecidae > Echinops > Echinops telfairi. The sequence goes on along the minus strand of NW_022111353.1, from coordinate 2,353,991 downwards.
TCCATGTATATAATTCTAACAGGATAAACCATTTTGAATTTTAAATCTGCTTCTTGAGCTATACTCTTCCCCACCCGTGTGCCTTCCTACTCCTTGCCCCTTTGCTTTTTACTTCTAGAACCTCACCTTCTATATTAAATCTCTCCATTTGTATTTCTTTAGATCTAATCTCATCTCTCCCTCCAGCACTGAGTTTCTTGATTGTATTGTGATTCTCTATGCTATATTCTGGTGGTGGCATGGATGCTTCTAGTCTGATATGTCCTTTTAATTCAGATTTTGTTTTCTCAGCTATGCCTAAAATCTTTCCATCTGCCTGGTACCCATTCTGCCTGCTTTTCACCTGATGTAAGTCTGTGTAGCTTAGATATTTCTCACTGCTCTGCTGGTCTTGTTTCTTTTCGCTATCATCATGCAGAGGCTCCAATACTGCTTTAATCTTTACCCACAGCGCCCCAGGTCTCCATGGTTATGCTCTGTCCCTCCCTGTGGGCGTTTCTTAATTTATTGGATACCATATCCCAAATCTCCATATCAAAGATTCCTGACTCTGGAAAAGAAGGATTACATTTCTTTGTCACTTGTAGAAACTCTTTAATTTTCATTTGTTACCACTACATTTTGTTTCTTCAAGAGGTGGCAAAGAGTGATACCATACTCTGTATCCTTGCACTTTGCCTGATCCGTATCTCACTCAGACTAAAAACACACTAAAAAAAAACAACAACACTCAATAAAAGTTCCTGATTCACCCTCTCTGTCTGATGAGGCTGTATAATTGTTCCATGGGATATAACTCAAAAGAGTTATTTTCCTACAAGGCCCCACGTGATGGGCACCATATGTCAGGGTACCAGCCCTAAAGCAATAAGAGACATTTACAAAGAAGTAATGCCCAGCCAAAAATTGCATAGCAGGGCATGCTCCAAGCCCCTGTGAACAGAGCTTGATCCAAGCCTGACCCAGCAGAGCTCTAAAGGCAAAGCCTCTACCTATCCCAGCAAAAGAATCTTTGAATGGTAGCAATCACAAGCATCCCCCAATATCATGGCAGGGGACCAGACCTAGCCAAACTTGCAAAACCCCAGCCTCTGTTCTCACTAGAGTAAGTTTGACTAACCAAAAGAGGGCTCAGAAACCCTCCCAGCAGTTTGTTGATTCTAAAAAGCAGGAGCCTCTTATTGAAAGAGTAATACAGTTTCTATCAGAAAGATTTAACCTAAGTACTCAAGGAATTCAAATTGATACTGGAGTTGATCAGAGTCGTGAAGGAATGCTAAAAGCTGTGATTAAATCAGAAATCATTAAGAGTAGTAATAGGGGTCCACTACCTAAAAGAACATTAGGATGTTTAAAAAAGTCCAAACTAAATTCTCAAAGTGTTTATATTGTTGCTGTAATTATTGATCAAGATTATTAAGAAGAAATTAAGGCAGTAGTTAAATCTGATATACTATGGTTTATAAAGAAGGAAGATTGCTTAAGCCAACTTTTGTTTCCTTGCATTTCTAGAGTAAAATTTTATACTATCAGGAAAGAATGCTTGAGAAGTTTGATCACGCTTTAAATCAAGGGGTCATCTGGAATGCTATTGTGGGGAAAGAACAGCACCCCCACATGAAATTAGAAATTGGAGGAAAAAGGCTTTTCCGATCTGGATATGGGGCCATTTCCTTAGAGCACTCAGGAGGGCCTAACACCTGTCCATTACCTTCCTCTAAATCCAGCATGGAAGGAATGAGAAACGTTAACCAGATCAGAATATTGCAAGATTGTAAAATCCTACAGGTTAAAAAGTCTAAAGAGCAATACAGCTTAATTGAACCTGTAACCTTATTGGTAAACTTGGAGGAAAAAATATCTTCTTAATAAGTTATTTCAAGAAGAGCTGAGCAAACTTACTAAGAAATTTTTCAGTCTTTCACATCATCCTGTGAGTGGTAAGAAGTTCTCACAATTAGTTATAGTTAGTTGGCTCAATTCTCTGAGAGCTGGGAGAAGAAATTTACATAGCAATGATCTATAAATAGTTATACTGGTCCCTAACCAAGCAAGCTAACTGAGATTGCTAGCAATGCTTTGAGATCTCCACTGAAAAAACAAAAGGGAGTGGTGAGGAATCTTATGTGTGACAAAGCTCAGTTAGTCATTTTAACTTAAAAATATTTAGTTACTAAAATCTTGAAACAAAATTAGGGCAGATAAAGGCATTTTCACTTCTACAGAGATAGCTGTTCCTAAGGAGTCCCAAGAAGATGGAAATTGCATTTGGGATCCAGGTCCATTTGTCACCTGGAAAAGGGGATATGCATTTACGTTTTTGCAGAATAAAGCTGATGGACTCCCTTTAGAAGGATGCAACCACCTTTGGAGAAAGATGAATGACAAGAAAGAAATGAAGAAGCCACCCAATCTTAATCATGGTTCTGTTTCCAGGTTGCTGAGACCCCAAAGGGAGGGGCTATTTGTTTATGTTTTCATAGGTTAAGGAGATAGGTAGATTTCATTTCAGCCAGCAATACCCAGAAGAAAGGAGGAAAACTCATGTTGTACCCTGAGATCTGGGGGAACATTCAGACATCCTGATGAGGAAGGCAAAAATTTAAATTTACCTCTGGATTTTGAAACTCTATCTTTATGTGTGGGCGCCAGCCCTAGCTGTTTAGCCATTAACTCTCAGGCATGGAATAACTAGCTGGTCTTTAATGAAACCAGCTATGGCTTCTATATGATAATGGGTGAAGCATTTGCAGAATATGAAAACTCCACTACTGTTGAGGGAGAGGAGATATGGAAACTGTAAAGTTAGGAGTTACCGGCATGTCATAGCTGACAGACTCAAATGGCTCAAATGTCAGGGCCCACATGGAAAGGTGTTAAGAAATGACACTGTAACTATTATTGATTGGGGCCCCCATGGAAAGTTTCTAACTGCTCAGAGGAATCCAACATCACCTAATGTGATTATGTCTGTGATTGTGAGTGGCAAAAGACCCCCGATAGCATTGCCATTACCAGGTCAAAGTTGATGGCCTGGCATGAAGGGGAACTTGCACCTCCCCACCCCAGGTTACTGAAGCCTGTGACAGGATCTGAACAGTGAGATTTGGGGAAATTACTGCTTGCCACTAAGCCATTAACAGGCTACACAGGAAGCTTTACTGGTGCGAGTCAATCTGGCTATAGTTATACTTTTTACAAGAATGAGTCTTGATACATAGTCTCGTGTATAAAGCTGCCTTATGTACATGAAAGTGCTTGCAGTGCCACTTGCCATAATTGCAAATTTTTCACTTGCATTAACCATACTCTGCTTATAAATCTTTCAAAAGACCGCACCCTCATCCTAAAAAGCAGGATGGCGGTGTGAGTCCCAGTGGAGACGCAGCGCAGATGGGAGAGCAGTCCAGAATCATCCTTCATGATGCAAGTGGTGTTGGAGATGCTGAAAAGACCTCGCTGATTTGTGGAATGTTAATCACAGCTATAGTCAGACTTACAGCAATTGTCACCACTACTGCCGATGCTGGGGGAGCTCTACAAGAGTCCATCAAAACTGAATATTCAGGAAAGGTGGATGATGAACTGGGGGGTGGGGAAGAGTAGCAGAGCTGCAGCAAACTGTCCAGTGGTTGGGAGATCAAATAATGCACTTGCCACATCAATTAATGCTAAAATGTGATTGGAATGTGACTGATTTTTGTATAACACCTTACCCATATAATAAGACATTGCATGATTCGGATTTGATTAGGAAACATTTGCAATGGTTTAAGGGAGACTTTTCATTAGATGTTGATCAACTTAAAAAGGATATTTTCCATACGTTTAAAGATAAGCTTGAGGCATCTCCTGGATTTGATATGATTAAGCAATTGGTGAATGGCATGGAAGGGTTGGATCCTCAAGCTGGGGGCTCAAAGCATTTCACATAGCTTAAGTTCCAGTCTGACTGTGTTGTTTATCATCATATTTTTGATGCTCACAGTCTCATGCTGCTTCTATAGGAAGCTAAGAGATATGGAGAGAGACCATGTTGCCTACGTGACCTACTAAATCTTAAACTTAATTCAGAAGGGGGAAATGTGGGAAACCAGCACTGAGGGAAATAAGACTGGGACTAATTCCCTGACTAGTATGAAGGGAATCTGGAAAACTAGTATTCCTTGGGAGGAAGACTGCCACTCTGGTGGTTGGAGATATAGTCTGAGAATATTTTCCTGTGGTTGTCTATCATTTCCACAGTTTCCCCCCTTAAAGCTGTGCTGCCTTAAAGTGAGGAAATGGTTGATTCTATCTCCCTATAGAAGCAGACATTCTTATTGGCTCTATTTCTTCCTGCCTGGGAGTCCAACTCCTCTCATACTTTTCCCCAATAGCAAATGGGCATAAGAGGACTTTATCCCCCTGTGTCTGGATTCAAAATGTTTACCATAAGCCTGAATTTTTGACTATATTAATTTGGACATTAAATTTGCCTTGATAGCTTTCAATGTACAGAAAATAACCATGTTGCCCATGTAGCTCTTTTTGAATTTATATATAATACAAAAGGGGGGAATTGTGGGATTATGAAGAGACTTTTCCCCAGCTTTGTCTTCCTCAAAGACATGCCAAACATTAGAGGTTATTTGCCAGTATATGGTGGGAGGTCAGATGCTTAGAGACATCCTCCCTGAAGGCAGTCAGTTGCCAGACAACTGTCTGGACCCACCACAGGTAGGGCCCATTCCTTGCTGTTAGAGACAATGGGCTATTTCTCCCTAAAGGATTGTGGCCATTGGTTTGGTCCCTATGGGTGGGGTTCACACCCTACTGATAATGGTTTCTAAGGAGATCCAGAGAACAGGTCAAACTTGTTCAGTGACATCCAAAGTTAGGCCGCCATCATGAATCTAGGTTCAGCCCATCTTGTCAAATGTATACCCTTATTCCTTTCTCTTCCTTTAGCATAGGAACCCCTAGATCACCCTCCTGCCATTACTATATTACCTATAGCACAACCCTTTCCTGTGACGTATGTCTTCACCTATAATTAAGGGGCTTGCACACCCCCAGAGAATAGATAGGTCTTCGTTAGCAATAAATATCTCTCTCTCTCCACGTGGACCACCAAGTGAGACTGAGGTGAGTATACTACCATGACATTTGTCTGACTCCATTATTTAAATCTCTCTCCTATCTCTCATGTTCTCTATGACTTTACTATAATCTTTACTTTTATTGCTGTACAACTGTGCCTACTGCACCAGTGATGATTTGTTAGGAGCTGGCTCCCCTGATGAACTCCCACTGAGAATTAGAAATAACCTACAGCAACCAAAGCATTCAGCATCTCTTATACTTGTGGTTCTATGCTGTTGTTCTGGGATAGTATTTTCCCTTTTGCTTACTATATTGCTGTTTACTGTGCTAACATTTGTGTGATAGAATATAGATCATCAGCAATTTATACCTGTCTCATGTGTATTCTTCCTTGTCTTGAACTTGGTCACTTGAGACATACTCTAAATGATTACTGGCTGGATATCTGGGAAGAATCTGCAAGCTGGGCAGTTCCAGCTTTGAATATGAGAGGGCATCTACCATCCCCTTGAGCACACTGGAGAGGGGACAGTAGGATCAGGTACAAACCATCTGCCACATCTAACACTAGATCTCGGGTAGAGAGTACATTTTTTAGTGACAGCTTCAAGTTCTCAGTAATACTCAAGGACAACCTAGTGTTTTTTCTGTTATTTAAATTAAGCAGTATTCTAGCAAGAATCTTTTTCATTCCTAGGGATATTATGTAGCTCTCGTGGTGTAGTGCTTACTTGTTGGGCCGCTGACTGTAAGGTCAGCAGTTTGAAACCACCAACTGCTCTTGG
>NW_022111353.1:2345286-2346595 GCF_000313985.2 Echinops telfairi | reverse complement strand
CTAGTGGTAACCATAATGGACAGCATCGCTCTGCATGAGAAGTCAACAGAGGTTTTGCAGGAGTGCGGGTGGCACAGTGGATGCTGTGTTGGCATTTGTTCCATGTGATTTACAGCCTTGGAAATCCGCAGAGCCAGTTCTATTCTGTTCTAGAGGGCTGCTGGTCCTACTCTGTACTTTCGAATGACTATGAGTCGGAATTGATGGCATGGCAGTGAGTTTGTTTGGTTTTAATGTTCATGTCCATCTATTACTACTTTGTTTTGTTGTGCATTATTGTTTTTTCAAAGAAAACCATTTTGGGCTGTAGAACAAGATTTGAAGTATTTAGATAAATGTAAAAAATGTTAATGTTTCCATCAGAGGTTGGCCAAATGTCCCCTAACATGTACTCCCTTGTACTCAACAGTCATGGGTGAGTTTGACTCACTCTTTCTGACTAGCCCACCACAAATCCATAAGTAAATGTTGGCTTCTCCAGGATCCTCCTGTTCTTGGGCCACACATCACAGTGCCAGCACAATTACCAACAGCACACATATTTTATGCCAGTTCAGTTATCCCCACCCACACTTAAATTGGCATCCATGAGGTTGTCTTGTCATCTGGTTCTATTGTACACATTATCCAAGGCTTTGGTCTGCTCTGTTTTTATGTGGGACATTAAAAAAAAAAAACCTCTATCTCAAATGGTCGACATTTTCTCAGAATTTGATTTTGTAAAATATATGCATATTTACCGTGATAAAAATAACCTTTAAAAAAGAGGATCACACTATCTGAACACCCCTCATGCACCCCTTGGCCACATCCATAACTACATATCATTTACTATGCCAGGAATGACACAATCAAGAGGAATGGGATGACATTTTGCCAAAAAGGATATTTCTAGATCTATTTGGAAGTACAATGCTGTCTGTGATAGTACTCTGTGATAGCTCTCTGTTTCTAGGAAGTCTAATCCATACTTATTCAAATGTATGCACCAACCACAAAAGCCAGTGCTGAAGATATTGAAGAAATTCACCAACCTCTTCTATCTGCAATTGATCAAGTATTCGATCAAGATGCAATGATAATTATTGGAAATTAGACGGCAAAAGTTGGAAACAAAGAGGAATAAAAAGTAGTTGAAAAATATGGTCTTGGTGATCCCATGATAGAATTCCATGATAGAATTTTTCAAGGCCAATGATTTGTTCACATCAAATTTCTTTTTAAAAAGAATACCAACAACGACAATATACAAGGATTTCTACAGATGGAAAAGACAAATATCAAACTGACTACATCTGTGGGATGAGAC
>NW_022111353.1:2341870-2343806 GCF_000313985.2 Echinops telfairi | reverse complement strand
GATTACCAATTTAAATGTCCCAACAAGCTGATGAGGCAGTGGAAGCACTAACAGCTCATTTATGCCAGGAAATGTGGAAGACAGTAAAATGGCCAACTGAATAGAAGATATCTATATTTGTACACATTCTAAAGAAAGGTGATGCAATAGAAAGTTCAGCTATAGAGCAATATCATTAATAACACATGCAAGTAAAACTTTGCTAAAGATCATTCAACAACAGTTGCAGCAATATATTAGCAGGGAACTGCCAGGGGCTCAGGCCAGATTCAGACAAGGATATGGACCAAGGGATATCATTGCTGATGTTGAATGGATCTTGGCTGAAAGCAGAGAATACCAAAAAGATATTTCCTTATGTTTCATTAAGTATGCAAAAGTATTAGACTACATGTACCATAACAAACTATGGGTAGCCTTGAAGAGTGGAAATTCCAGAACACTTCACAGTATTCATATGGAATTTTACATGGATCAAGAAGAAATTGTGAGAATAGAACAAAAGGATATTACATGGTTTAAAATCAGGAAAGGTATGCATCATGGTTGTATCCTCTCACCATTCTTATTCAATTGCATGCTGAGAAAATAATCAGAGAAGCAGGATAATATGAAGAAGAATGTGGCATCAGGATTGGAAGAAATCTTATTAACAGCCTGTGATATGCAAATGATGCTACTTTGCTTGCTGAAATTAAAGAAGATTTGAAGTATTTACTGATCAAGATCAAGGATTATAGCCTTGATCATGTAGCATAAAGTCATTCACAAAAACCCATATGTAGGATTCCAGTTAATAGAGCAGGAAAATCTATAAAGACAAAAATAGATAGTTGATTGCTTTGGACTTGGGTTAGGGCAGAGTTTGGAGTTATAGTGAAAGATTATAGTCAAAAACACTTGACTGTTTTTGAAATGATGAAAATGTACCAAAGTTGGTTTTGAAGTTGGTTATTTAGATTTGTGACTTTTCTAGCAACATTATATTGTGCAGTTTGAGTTGGCTGCTCATGAGTTATATCTTAAAAATCTGTTAAAAAACATGAAAACCACAAAAAATTGAAAAAATGATACCAGTTTATGTTGAAAGGGACCAAGACAGTTTAAGTTGAAAAGGATTCTCCTGACACTCACTCCTCCCTTGACAAAAATTAAGCCATTTCTTGTTTTTTTTTTTTAAATTAAATCATTTTATTGGGGGCTCATACAACTCATCACAATCCATACATCAATTGAATCAGGCATTTTTGTACATATGTTGTCTTCATTCTTTTCTAGAAATTTACTTTATACTGAGCCCTTGGTATTAGCTCTTTTTCCCCCTCCAACCCCCAAGCCCCTGATAGATTGCATATTGTTATTATTTTCATCTCTCACAGTGACCGCTGTATCCCTTCCCCCATGTTTCCTGTTGTTCTTCCCCTTGTAGAGGGGTGTATCGTTATGTGTCAATCATTGTGATTGGTTCCCCCTTTCTTCCTTCTTCGCCCCCTTTTCCCCCTACCCTTTTGCATAAGTTACACTGTCCGACTCCCCCCCACCGCCCCCGTCTTCTTCTCTTTTGTCCATCCCCCCTAGGCTGTAATCTTTAAGGAGTAAATTATCAAGTCGTTTCTCCTTTAGAAAAATAGGTGGTCTCCAACCACTGATGTTCCATAATCAGCCAGGTTCTTTAACCATCGCACCACCACCTTGCCTTATTGGAAAGGTAGCAGAGGATATTTTTTATATGGGACAAGAAAGACAAGAATTGTGGTCATCCAGGTAGATGAACTATAAAAATGACTGCAATCAATTTCTTCCATCTTTGTGTATAGGTTGCTTCTCACACCAAGGGCTAAAGTTAATTCTGCTGGTCTTGAATCTTCACTGGGCTTGGTCACTTGCTTTATCAAGAGAATGAAGTGGCCATGGGCATCCCAGCATTTCTGAGGCT
>NW_022111353.1:2339143-2340382 GCF_000313985.2 Echinops telfairi | reverse complement strand
TCCTGTATCCAACTATTAATTATGATTAAGTAAACTCATGATAAAATCCACTTGAAACAGTTCACTTCTATCCATTCCATGCATAGTTTTATATCAGACCATCATACCACAAATACATAATTTTCAAATCATTTTTTTAAAACATCAAAATAGAACATAAAAGGTCTCCACTGAAGTACCATTTCAAATCAACCTTTCATCTGGTGGTGCAGTGGGTTAAGAAATGAGTGCTTGGCTGTTCAAAATCAACAGGTGCTCCATGGGAGAAAGATGGGGCTTTCTATTCCCATAAAGATTTGCAATCTCAGAAATCATACAGATTCATTCTACTCTGTCCTGTAGCATTGCCATGAATTGGATGTGACTCCACACAGCAGCTGGATCACTTTGAGAAACCCAGAGTTGTATATAAAGTTTAAAAAAAAGCCTTTCATTAAGTATATGCCTCTGCTCTCTTGAGGGTAGAGACATTCTTTTCAACTAAATAATGAATGGAACAAACAGACTAAACTTCTGATGACATGAGACAAGAACAAATATGTATGTTTTTTTAAATAATCAAAATTTAGGCATTAGGGTGGACATTTGCAAATTGTTGAGATTTAAGGCAGGATATACCAATTCAGTAAGAGAGGTAAAATTAATCTTAAGAATCTTACCCAAAAAAAAAGCATCTTACCAAAAATCAATAAGTTGACTGACTGTAAAATATCTTTGACTATGAGAGGACTCTTTCTAATAAAGAGATCAATGTGCTCTTTCATATCTTAAGTTTGAAAAATAAAACAAAACCTCACTGCCATCAAATTGGTTTCAACTCAGAGTCATCCTGTAGCACAGGATGAACCACAGGGGAGTAGATCTGCTCCTGGGAGTTTCTGAAGCAAACGCTCTACAGAATTTGGGAGGGCATCTTTCTCCCTTGGAGCTGTGGGTGGTTTCCAACTGTTGACATTTCCGTTATCATCCCATCTCATAACCACTAGGCCACCACTGTAGAGAGAGTAAAAGGGAAGATCAGTGGGCTCATTATGAAAAAGAATTCTAAAAAGTTGTGAACTCGCACAAATTGTGTCCTGAAAGTACACGGAAGTTCTTTAACTGGAATATTCACCCATAGGGTGGGTGACAACCTATATGAGGTGGAGAATGGGTTTATATTTGTGTAGCATGTTGGCCAAGATAGTCTTTAAAATGTGTTCTAATTCTTTATACTCTGCAGAGTCTTTGACTTTATAA
>NW_022111353.1:2293962-2308138 GCF_000313985.2 Echinops telfairi | reverse complement strand
TGCAGAGACAATAATAAGCACCAAAACAAGGCAGAGCAAAACAAAATAACAAAAGTAAACAAACAACAACAAAAAACTAAGGACCAAAAAACCCCCCAGAGAAGCCTATAAATTGTTCCAGGTCTGCTTGTTGACCTTTATACCAAGTCTGCTTGTTGACCTTGAATACATTTTTGGTATTCCCTGGGGACTTCATTGCTTTGTCCCCCTTGCTGCACTGTTGCTCGTCCTTAATGTTTCACTCCAGTGTGGTGGGGTCAGATCAGGCACAATTCCCACACTATGCCTCCAGTGTTGTTCCTTGAAGCGCTTTGGTTCTATGAGGGGCATCCTGTTTTGTGGTGGGGCCAGCCCTATGGTCCTCCCTGTGCATGAGCTGCTCTGAGCAGAAATATCATCCTCGTAGTTTGGTAGGCCAGATGTGTTCCACTCTCGCTCCTTCTCTCTTGGTTTGCTCCTGTGTGCTCTGATCAGTTCTCCATGAGCTGTAACTTCACTGCTATCCTCTGAAGTGAATTCTTCTGGGGGGAGGAGGTGAGTGTCCACGTATTTGGGATTGGGGCCAGCCTTTCAGACCGCTATTGGTTCTCTGCTTCATGCTGGTATGTTGCATTCACGTTGTAGCACACTGGGTTGAAGTTGGTCCCTCTCTCCCTCTCCTGTGGAGATATAAATCCCTTCCCCTTGTTTGAGTTAGTGCCCTCTTCCCCTGCTACCCATATCTTTTTTTCTTTCTATCTTTCCCCCTCCTTTTTAGTTGGTTGCCTTATGTATCCCTGGATTGGGTCTGGGTCGTGCCATAGTATCTGGACCTCACCCCAGGAATGTATGCATAGAGTAGCTTTTCCCCCATGCCCCTTTTGTATTTTTAAGCTTACCTCAGCAGACTCATGTTGTACTTGTCCTTTTGTGCTTGGCTTACTTCGCTTAGCATATATTCCTCCAATTTTCCTATTCAGCAATGTGCTTCATGTGCTCATCACTGCTTTTTAGTGATGCGTAGTACTCCATTGTGTGTATGTACCAGTTTTTTAATCCATTCATCTGTTGATGGAAATTTGGGTTCTTTCCAACTCCTTGCAATTGTGAACTGTGTCACGATGAACATTGGAACACAGATATCTGGCTGTGGATTGTTTCTTCCCTCTTCTGGGTATATGACCAAAAAGGGCATTTTTGGATCATATGGTAGCTCAATTTCCATCTATTTTAGATATCACCAAATCGATTTCCATAGTGCCTACAGGTCCACCAGCAGTGAACCAGAGTTCCTATCTCATCACAGCCCCTCCAACACTTGTTGCTTTCTGATTTTTTGAATTGGGCTATTTTTGAGGATGTTAGGTGGTATCTCATAGTTGTTTTAATTTGCATTTCTTTTATGGCTAATGATTGGGAACATTTTCTCATATGTTTATTGGTCATTTGGATTTCTGCCTTTATGAAACTTCTGTTCATGTCCTTTGCCCACCTTGTCAGAGGGCAATTAGTTTTCTTCTTTTTGTAAGCTAGCAGAGTAGTGTAGATTTTAGTAATAAGACCTTTGTCTGTCCTTCTCTATTTCCAATAGCCTATGTATTCCCTGTGCCAAAGTTCTCAAGTTTTTCCCAATTCCCTCAATGATGGCCTTAATAGTTTGGGGTTTTACCTCAAGGTCTGTGATCCACCTTGATTTTATATTTGTTCATGGAGTGAGGTAAGAGTCTTGCTTCATTTTTCTGAAGGTAGATATCTATTTTTCTAGCACCACTTGTTGAAGAGGGCATCTGCTTCCCATTTGATATTTTTTGAGCCCTTATCAAAGGTCAATTGTCTGTATGCTGCTGATTTTATTTCTGGATTTTCAGTTCTTTTCCATTGGTCTGAGGATCTGTCATTATACCAGTATCATGGGGTTTTGACCACTGTGGCTGTATAATAGGTACTAAAGTCAGTAAAGGAAGCCTTCTCACTCTATCGTTCTTCTTGAGGAGTTATTTGCTAATTCTTGGCATAGCCATGATCTTTTCAATCGCCAATGTGGATGTTAAAATTGGATGATGAATAAGGAAGACAACAGAAGAAATGATGCATTTAAATTATGATGTTTAAGCAAAAATATGGAATGCATTGTGACTACCAGATAAACAAGCAAATCTGTCGTGGAGAAAATGCCCCCAGAAGACTCCTTAGAAGCTCCTGATGAAACTTCTCATTATGACCATGTTATCAGTAGAAATCAGGCCTGGAAAAAGGACATCATGTTTGGAAAATTAGAGGATCATCCAGAAATGGGAAGGCCTTCAAGTATAGAGATGACACCTTGGTGGCAAGAATGGGTTTGAGCCCTAACAACAAGTGTGAAGAGGGCACCAGACCTGTCAGGGTTTCAGTCTGTTTCCATAGGGTCACTATGGGTTGAACCTGATGCTATAGCATCTAACACATCAACAGAAGGCATTGGTGAGTGGACATAAACTGGTATTGACCATTTTGAGTTGGTAATCCTATGTTTTGCTATTCCACGAATGACCAATTCAAAAGGAATGTTGTCACATTCTTCATCAAAAAGAACATTTCAAGATCCACGTTGAAGTACAATGCTGTGTATGATAAGATAATATATATACACCTGGTAATACTATTATGCCAATTTGCACACCAACCACTAAAGTCAATGATGAATAAATTGAAGCATTTTACCAACTTCTTCTATCTGAAATGGATCAAAACTGAAATTAAAATGCTTTGAAGATTACTGATGATTAGAATGCAAAAACTGGAAAGAGAAAGATGGGCAGTTGGAAAATGGTGGTTCAATGATAGAAACAAAGTTAGATATTACATGATAGAAAGCGACAACTTCATTGTAAATTCATTTCCAATAACATAAATGTCAACTATATACCTCATCATATAGAATGTATAGGAATCAAATGGACTACGTCTGTAGGAGGAGATCATGGAGACACTTAATAGGGTCTGTCTGAATTGGAGGCAACTCAATTGCATCTAACCACACAAGTCAAAATTCCAGCAGAACTTTTTGAAGACATGCACATGGAAAGACAAAGAAACTAGAATAGTCAAAATTTTTTTAAGTTTGAGAAACCATATTATCTGATTTTAACTAAACCAGCTGCCATTGAGTTCAATCTAATATGTGTTCAGGGTGTGTCAGAACTGTATTCATAGAATTATTTTATGACAAATGTCTCAGAAATAGATGCCTTTTCTTGCAAGGTGCCTGTGGGTGGACTGAATCCACTAATCTCTTGGTTAGTAGCCAAGCTCATTAACCATTCCCAACACCCAAAGCCTCATATTACCTAATTTTAGGCATCAATTACAAACTAAAGTTATTATATCAGTATGGTGTTTGTGAAAGGGATAGATATACATCAATGGGAATGTAGCAGAGTATAGAGAAAGAACCACAGCAATATGGCCAATAGATTTCCAGAAAAGGCAGTTCAATCGACAAAGGATAATCTTTTACTACTGATGTTGAAGCAATTGTATATCCATATGCAAAACAGATCTCATCCAAATTGTATAATGGATATAAATGTAAAGTATAAGACTATGAAAAATTTAGGATAGGCTAACATCTTTGTGACTTGAAGTAAGTCAATTGACAAGCCTTTATTAAATGATACATCCAAATATGATTCATAAAGAAGAAATATGATGAATTGGACTAGTAAATTTTAAAACCCTTGCACTAAGATGTTAATAGAATGAGAATTGAGGCAACAGATATGGAGAACATATTTTAAATAAGCTATCATCCAAATTGTTTATTTCCAGAATATATAAAGATCTCTCAAAACTCAACAGTTAAAAAAGATACATTCCAAACGTTAAAATGGGCAAAAGATTTAAAATGGCATATTATTGAAGAGGATGGAAGCAATCAGGTACCTGTAAAGGTGCTCAAATGATTATAGTTATTATGAGGTGGAAAGTTAAAACTATAGCAAGATATCACCATATATCTCTTAGAATGTCTTACATTTTAAAAGAATGATCATATAAGTAAAGGATGCAGAGCAACTTGAATTCTCATGCATTGTGGGTGCAAATACAAAATTATATAGCTACTCTGGATATATTTGGGCAATTTAAAAAAATAAAGCTAAGCATTCACTTATGAAATGACCACTTCCTAGATTTTTACCTTTAAAGGACCACTTAGATCATTTATGCAAATGTTTGTAGCAGCTCTTTTCAAAAAGCAAAAACAAAACTATTCTTCAGTGGGTGGATGAATAAACTACCTGTGGCACATCCATACAATGGACTGATGCTCAACAATAAGGAGAAACAAAAATGTTAGGTGTACCCAGCAGCTGGGATAAAACTTAAAGGCATTATGTTAAGTCAAAGAAGGCAATCTCAACCAGTTCCATATTTCAAGACCTTATAGTTATGATATTCTTGAATAAACAAAACCACAGTGATGGACAGCAGATTAGTAGTTGCCATGGACTATAGATGGAGGAGAGGAGCTTTGTTGTTGTAGTGGTTACACTTTGGGCTGGTAACTGCAAGGTCAGCAATTCAAAACCATCAGATGCTCTAAGAGAGAAAAATGAAGCTTTCTATGCTCAGAAATAATTGTAGCGTCAGAAACCCGGAGAAAGAGTTCTACCCTGTCCTCCTATATGGTTGTCAATGAGTTTAAGTTGACTCCATACAGGTGAGTTTGATTTGATTTTTATAGATGGAGGAGGGAATGACAACAATGAGAGTACGGAAAATATTTTCAGGTGATTTAAAGAAAGAAGAACAAAAAATGTCATCGTGTCACTTACATTACGGCTACAATGTATGGCAGAGTAAAATTAAGCTCCAAGGGATTTTCAATAATTGTGTTTTTTTGGAACAAGATCATCAGGCTTCCTTCCAATACACCCGTAGGTAGGTCCTAACCAACCACTAAGCTGGTGGTTGAGCACTTAAAGATTTTCACCACCATTACCTCAGACAACCAGAAATCTTCAATAATTTATTTTATCAATAATATAATTGATAGTATGGGAAATTTGAAACTGCTTATATGGCTCATACAGAAAAGGCTTCCTATTAAATTTTTAATTCACACTGTACCTCTGATGTCTCCATTGTCTGTGAAGATATATGACAAAATGAGAGACTGGGTCATCACTAATTTTTCCCCTTGGTATCAAGAAAATGTATGATTCTACTTGGAAAAGGATAAACTATTGAATTAGAAGAAACTCTGGTGGCATAGTGGGTTACATGTTGAACTGCTAATTGCAAGGCCATCAGTTCAAAACCACCAGCTGCTCCACAGGACAAAGATTAATCTGCTCCCATAAAGAGTTACAGTCTCAGAAACCCACATGGGTGGTTCAAAACTGTTCTAAAGGGTTGTTTTGTGTTAGAATTGACTCATTGGCAGTGACTTTGGTTTTTTGGCTATTTGTGTATGTTAAATATAAAGGGTTCTCAAAAAGTTCATGCAAAAAAATGAAATTGAAATATAATGGCATTTTCCCACAAACTTTTTAAAGCCCCCTCAGCTAGAGCTCAGCCCCAGTGGAGGTTATGAAGGGCATTGTGTAATTTTACGCCCAGCAAAATTGTCTCTTTTCATGTGTATTTCTGACCATGTATTAGAAACATCTATCAGCTGCTAAATGAAAGGTTGACTGAACGTAACTAGCTGGCTCTGCAGACAAAGGACTTTTGTCAGGTCAGAGTTTTGAAAACCCAATGGAGCTCTGTTCTATTCTGACCTACATGGGGTCGCTATGAGTTCGAACAGAGCAATCAACATGATTCTAATGGGTTGTTTTTGTTTGTTCCTTGGATTCTTTCATTTATCCTTTTGATACTGATTTATTGTTTACTTCATTAATGCTTAAAGATTTGCTCTAACTGCATTTCTCTTTGTGAATAAATAACAATAAAAATATACAATATATATCACATTTGTTTATCCATTCATCTATTGATATGCACTTGGATTGTTTTCATGAATTGAATTTTAAGGACATTATTTTTAGTATTTCAAAATGAGTCCCTCGGAGTTTTCTCTTAATCTGAGTGAATGGCTCGTAGTCACTTTTCTTTGCAAACATACTCCTTTATCTATAATCATCTTAAAATATTTAATTCTGAAATGGTTAATTACATTTTGGTCTGATAAGTACAATGGAGTGGAAATAATTGTTCATCAATTAAAATATTATTTGGAGTTTTGTTTTTATGTTTAAATTTATCACTAAATTTGAATTTATCATGAAATTATTTAAATATGCATTGAATGGATTTTCCCATTCTTTTAAAAAGAAAAACAATCACACAACTCTCCAATTTTGATGCAGTTTTCTATAGGAAGTATATTTCAATGTGTTTTATCTTTTTTGAGCTATCCCACAATTTCCTCTTAATTATTCAACTATATTAATTTCCTGAAAATTTTGCATTCCCTGTTAACCAATATTCATAATATTATAATTCTAGTTTCTCAAAGTTTTAATGAAAATGCTTATCAGATTAAAGTCTAGACTAAAAAAAATTATTTTCTCAAGACCTAACCTAATTAACAAACTCACAGTGACCTTTCAATTACTAATGAATTATCTTCATTACTGTTAGAATTGGGCTCATAAAATGGGCTCATAAAAATATGTATGATTTTACTAAACATATTCCCTTTTTCACACAAGGCCCATACAAACACACATGATTTTATTGGTGATCAAAGAAATAGAAATTGCTAATGGATGAAAATGACTTCTTAGGAGAAAATCCTTACTGAATTTAGACCACAGAAAATAACTTCCATGCAATATACATTTTCCCTTCCTGAAATGCATAAAGGAAAATGATAATTAACTGCTTTCCACTGACGTAATTCCTTGAGGGAAATGTTTGTAAGGTCCCAGTTTTTTAACTCAGAGTGTTTACCTGGATATCAACCTTGCTTAAAGGTTTGTTCCCTAGTGCCTGGGCAGTACTGGCTTCATTTCAAGTACCATGGGCTTAATAGGGAGTTTAAATGTCCCTGAGTCTATGTTCCCTGTTCAGTCTTGTATAAAATCAATTCATTCCTTTTCATGCACAGTCTAAGCTATGAGCCCAATTCCCAAACAGAGATGCTTACGCTCAGGATTAACTGAGATTTGTTCCTCCTGACTAGGATCATCTCTGGTGAGTGTAACTTCTGAAAATGTCATGGAATTTATTCAATATTTATGTAGTACCTGCTAAGTGCTGATAACTATGTGAGGCATTATAAATATAACCTTACGTAAAATATATTATGAGCCCCCATATGCTGATTAGTTTAAGTAGAATGAGAAACATGGGTACATTAATAAGTATAATAAATGTATACATATTATGAGAAATTTCAGTGAGTGCAATGTGAGCTCAAAGGCTAGTGTTCAAATTTACTTGGATTATCAGGTGAACTCAGGAGATTTTTTTAAAGGAGAGCAATATAACTGTGTTTAAAGATCATTAAATATTTGCTGGGCAAATTAGGAATATGTCTATTGGTCGAAATTCCAAACAGAAAGGATATTATGTCCAAAAAACTATTTTTAACTGAATGTAGTATAGCTATATGATTAGTGCATTCAGAGTAATCTAATTAATTCAGCATTGTTAAGGAATGTGTATGACATGGGATTGGAAAAGTTACAATGATAGAGAATACTGGAAAGGAATATATTGTGGAAGGTATTGTTTTCCACCCTCAGTTGGATAATTAAAAAATCAAAATCAGAAATGTGATAAGATGATCATCCTGGCAATAGCATAGAGGTTAGATTGGCAGGGAATTGAATTTAGTAATAAGATCTTACAAGGGATTATGAAATGCAAACTAAGGTAGAAATGGGACAACAGGAGGTAATGCACACAAGAAACAAGAAACAGACAAAATCTTGAGATGGGTGTGCTGTTCTCTAAAGTAGGGAGGAGTGGAGGGAAATGGTTGGGAGAAGAGAGAAATTTTGACTGGACAGATTCTACTGGAGGTGATTGTGTACCAGTCCTGAAGGTGGATGGAGGACCTGAAACACAGGAGATCCATGGATGTGCTTGAACCACATCCCCCGAGTAAATGTGGAAAGTGTACAATTCATGTAGAACAGCAGTTAACCTGGCTCCTCTAAATGCCTCTTCAAAATATATTTTCAGTTAGAAAAAAAGACAAAATAGAGACCAAGAGCATAGTTTGGAGTAGTGTTATCTTTCAATGGTTGCACAGAGAGGACACAGAGGAAGAAATTGGGGAAAGGCTCTCTATAGAGGGAGAGAATTAGCACTGAGCGGCATCACAGACCAAAGGAGGCGAGATACTCTAGGGGGGGGAAAAAGCAGTGTAATGTCATATCTTTGATAAAGAACATTTAGAAGCATAATAAGAGCACATTGAATGTATTATTGGGAGGGTTATTTGTGGATGTCTTAGAGCTGTTTGGGAGGACTCATGGGAATACAGAATTAAAGCCAAGCCAGTTGCCATCAAGTCAAATCTGACTCGTGATGACCCAATAGGACATATTAGAACTGCTGCACATGGTTTTCAAGGATCTAAATCTTTACAGAAGCCTCTGGCAGCTCACCTGGAAGGTTTGAACCACTGATCTTTAAAGAAGCAGCCTATCACTTTAAACACTACACTGTGTGGGCTCCTGGATCCCAGTCTTTAGGGAAGAACGAATAGAGCAAACCACAATATCTAATGAAGACATTCAAAATGACTTCATAATTATTTGTCTGAATTGAATTGAACTCAGTTATATATGTGTGTATATATATATATGTATGTATGTATGTACTCAATTAAACATTTACTTAGTGCTTGCTTCTATGTTAGATGATCAATGGTTAAGGACGAAGGTTGAAGTCTATGCAAGGCATTTCAGAAGAAATACCTGATAATCTACCTGTGAAAAATCCGTCACAGATCTATAGATCTGCTCTGATATACAGGAGGTCTCCATGGGTTGGAATCAACAAGATGGCTTTGTTTTGTGCCATTACATTCTAGATACCATTGGCAACGTTAGAGGAAAATGAAGACATAGTCTTTGCAGACACGAAACACATTGAAAACAATACTGTGGATTTGTCCACAAATTCAGAGGTCTATTTTTTTAAAAGTAAAAGCAATCAACGCATTTATTTTGATATGTAGACTAATTCTATTATTCTAAAATAGCACATTTAAAATGAAGTAGAACAAGTAGCAATTATGTTACATCTCTCATCAAGTTTTGTTGTTTGGTTGGCTTGTTTAATGTATGGAACAGACACCTAATGTACATATAATGTATTTCAAGTCCTAGATAGAAGGAATAAAATGTTGTTTTTCTTCTTTACTCCACCATCTATCATTCAGTCTGTCATATAGTAGGAATTCAATATATTTTAGAAAATCTCAGTATTTGTTATAAAAAATAAATGTGATTAAAAATGTCCAACCCAATGTCATTTCAATTGTCTTGAACATTGAATGATATTCTCAGAATAGAACATATGATTGGTTACAAGTTGTCCCCTAAAGTTTCAAAACCACAGCGTGTGATGCCTGATACCAGGCTATGTACATAATATAATTTTGAGACTTGTTTGACTTTTCAAGGTTGCTCTAAGAAATTTATTCCAATCCAATTTTATTTTCAGACCATGTTAACAGTCTTTTGCAAGCAGGGAATATGATTATCCTCACTGTTAACACTTCTCCTGGATTTGAACCTGTTCTGTTCCTAGGTTCATCCAAGATTGAGTTTTAGCTGGTTAAAGGAGCTTTAGGCAATACCAAGGTATATGAAACCAGTGCAATACTTAAGGTAATTCTCTTATTTATTTATTTTTCCCCCAGTTGCCTTTAGGTCGATTTTTTACTTCTGGCAACTTTATGTGTTCAGAGTAAAACATTACTCCATACATTTCTCGAAGTATGTCACCCGGCTTGTCTTGCCAGGCACTTTCAGAAGGGTTCAAAGTGTCAGCCTTTCATTTTGCAGCAAAGCAACTAACTGTTTGCATCTTCCTGAGATGCCAGTATAATACTAAGGTGCCATGCATAAGATGTAACGATCCTGCTGTATCCGAATCAATTTCATTGATCTGTTTTAGAGGAGAGTCATCATCATCTCTGTCAATTTTTCACCATCTGATAACCCAAATGCTGATCCACAAAGTCATCATGATTTTTTCCCGAAGGTATGTGAAGTTATTGAATAGTTAAATGCTCTCCAACTAGCTGAAAGTTGAACCCAACCAGCTGTGTCTTGGAAGACAGGTCTAGAGATCTGTTTCTGAAAAGCCAGAGCCTTCAACACTCTATGAAGCAGTTCTCTTTTCCACATATGATGTTGCCATGGTCCTGCCTTTATTTGAGGCAACAAGACAACAATATATTTTAATAATGATTAAAGATTTTTCTGAATTTAATACTGAGGACACTGAGTTACCCAACCTACAAATCTATTAAGTATCCTCCATTCTTTCTTTATAATTCTTGGGCTTCCTGAACAGACTCGTCCTTGGAATCTTCAGAATGATCAAGGCCAACTGGACTTCAATGAGTGGATTCCTCCTCATGGGCTTTTCTGATGACCCTAAGTTTCAGATCGTACACGCAGTGCTCTTTTTGGGGATATACCTGCTGGCCTTGTCAGGCAACCTCCTCATCATCAGCATCATTACCTTGGACCATCGTCTCCATTCTCCCATGTATTACTTCCTAAAGTACCTCTCCTTTCTGGACCTCTGCTTCATCTCTGTCACTGTCCCTCAGTCCATCGCGAACTCACTTACCAACAATGGGTACATTTCTTTTGGTCAGTGCATTTTTCAAGTTTTCTTTTTCATAGCTCTGGCTTCATCGGAAGTGGCCATCCTCACAGTGATGTCTTATGACCGGTATGTGGCCATATGTCAACCATTGCATTATGAGGTCATTATGAATCCCAGTGCTTGTAGACGTGCGGTGGTCGCTGTGTGGGTTGCTGGGGGCATTTCTGGGCTCCTACACACAGCTATTAATTTCTCCATACCTCTCTGTGGGGACCGAGTTATATATCAATTCTTTTGCGATATTCCTCAGATGCTGAAACTATCCTGCTCCAATGATTTCATCAATGAGATTGCAGTGGCTGCATTCACAACCTCTACAGCATTTGTCTGCTTGATTTCTATTGTGCTCTCTTACACCCGCATCTTCTCCGCTGTGCTGAAAATCCCATCAGCTGAGGGGCGATCGAAGGTCTTCTCTACCTGCCTACCTCACCTGTTTGTGGTAACTTTCTTCCTCTTGGCTGCAGGTTTTGAGTTTCTAAGGCCGCCTTCAGATTTTCCATCAACTATGGACCTGATGTTCTCCATATTCTATACTGTCATACCTCCGACACTCAACCCGATCATTTACAGTTTACGGAATGAAGCCATGAAGGCAGCACTAAGGAAGGTTCTCTCAAAAGAAGAATTTGCTCAGAGAAAGATGTATTTAAAAGCCATCTTTAAACTCTAAAGACGTATTTGCAAACATGTTACTGTTGTTATTCTTTCAAATGTTTGAACTGATGAGCCTGATTTCTTTCTAGAACTCTTTTACACTTTTTCTAACCTCAAATTCTCAGAGTTTAAAAATGTGCTCCTAAAAATGTTGGGTTTTATCCCCTTCCAATTAAAATATCTCTTACAGGCGTCTTTCAGGAATTTTTCCTGAACTTGTTTTTGAAGCTTGTTTGTGGGCAGGTCAGCATTGTTTGAGGTTGGTTTCAGCAAATACTTTTAGAGATTAACCGTTTTAGTGTGTGAGTATACCCCTGATGCATGCATATGCTTTATATTCTTTTCTTTCCTATGAAGTATTCTATGGCTATTTCCAAAATTTATTCAATCCCTAGTAAATGCCAGGTGCTTCATTTACATGTTATTTAAACCCTAGCAAAAAGTTATTAAAATTCTGCATTGTCCCTACTTTACCAAAGTGGATATTCACTTTAAGAAAGACGAAATCATTTTCTTGAGATTTCTCAAATAAAGAGTGGTAAAGAAGTGATTCAAACTAACATTTGTCTGAATCACAGACCATTTATTTACCTCCATACGTACAAAAATTTCGTTACTCAGATGTGAGTGTGTGTGCATCATACCTAAGGACAAACATTTACTGTCATACTGCCGTCATCATGCACTTCCCCATTAATGGTGATGTTTGTATTACTTCCTTTTCTCTCCTGACCTGTAGAACAGTTGGCCACGATGTTTTTACAGAGTTAGGAATGGAGTGACAGGAGTTTCTTGAGTCCAGGAACTACAACAATGGGTGGCACATGAAGAGATAAAACCTATGATCATGTTAGATGATGAGTCTCAAGTCTTGGGGATATGAAGTTCTGACTCATTGTTTGGGATGATGCTGCAGATAACTTCAAGAAGGACTCCTAATTCACAAAAGGGCAAGATTAAGCTTCTGTCCTCAATTAAAAAAATTATTTTGTCATATAAGACATGTAACAAAAAATGCCATTTAACCACTTCTAGTGAATAATTTAGGAATATAAATGACATTGTTCACAATATTGAGCAATCAACATGATTATTTTCAAAATAATTTCATCTCTCCAAACAGAAACACAGTACTACTTAAACATTCTTGCCTCCTCCCAGGCCTTAGTAACCACTTTGGTTTCTAGGTATTTGTCTAATCAATATTCTTGCTATCTGTAGGATCATGTGATATTTTTCCTTTTGCGTCTGGCAATTCATTTTGTGTAGTGCTCTCAAGGTTTAGCCATTGAGGTAAACTATACCACATGCCCGTGTAACAGTAAAAATTACCAATTGATGAGTGATACTGGATTTTTAATATGCAATTTGAGATGAATGGATATATGCAGATTATTAATGAGGGTTTGATTTTTTATTTGTTTGTTTTTTTTTTCTTTCAATATGTTGTCGGAATTGATGACAAAACCTTAATTAGTGCCTTCGTTTACAGGCCTGAAACTTGGTAAACAACTATTATTTTTTCTTTATGTTTTTGTTGTTGTGAAGTGCCTCAAGTTGGTTCTGACCATAGAAATCCTGGAATAGATACAAGAAACTTCAAAAAATTCAGGGAAAAAATTGAATCAAAACACAATGGAATTGTCCCCTGAATTTTTTTAAGTACTTACATAGATACAAGTATATATAGATTTATATAGATATAGATGTAGATGATATATATATACAGATGATGTAGACATAGACATAGATATAATTATATACATAAATTTTAAAAGGTCACTTATTTGAATAAAATTCCAAAATAGAGCTAAACAAAGACATAATAAAAAATAAACCATAAGCTTATTGCAACTGATAGTTTACTATTTACTAATGTCCTTCTAGATATTTTTCTATCATGTACATGTTTATGTAAATATTTTAACAGGTGCCCTGGTGAGATAGTGGTTATGCATTGGTCTGTGATCTGCGTGGTTGGCAGTTCAAAATCACCAGCTGTTCCATTGGAGAAAGACGGGTCTCTCTAGCCCCCTAAATAGTTATAGTCTTGGAAACCCACAGGGGTAGTTCTACCCTAATAACCTATAGGGTTGCTATGAGTCGGCATTGACTCAATGACAGCAAGTAGATGTAACTATTTTATTGCAATGTAGTCTGATGGTACATCATGATTAGTAAATTCCTTTGTTCTGAAATAATGTCATTAACATGCTTAAGGATAAAAATGCAAAATAGTTTTAATGGTTGTATGTTATGTCATGGTACACTCATCTCCTTTTTATTGCCATTATTCTACACAATACTCTGATGAGCCTCATAGTCTTTTTAGAAGACTTGCATCTTCGTAGGAGACTTGCATCTTCTTTCTTCTAACATCTCATATACGTGTCCCATAGATAATTGCATCTTCCTGAATGCCCGGTGATTTTCTACTTTATCTCCTTCAAAAGAGGAAACATTGCAATAAATATATTATTATCAAATAGAATGTTTTCACAAAAAGAATTTTAAAGGACAGAGGAGAAATAAGCTAAAAAATTAATATTGTGGAATTTCTTATTTATTTGAGTGAGTTAATTGTGAGCTAGATTTAAGAGGGGAAATAAGAACAAGGGGGGAACGGACCTAGGTGCAAATAATTATAGGTTTGGTAGTAGGGTGGCAGGTGGACATTGGGCCTCCTCAT
>NW_022111353.1:2291481-2292787 GCF_000313985.2 Echinops telfairi | reverse complement strand
TATGAGCCCCAATAAATTGATTTAAAAAAAAAGGGGAAATATTTTGGGGCCTCATCAATGCCCTAAGGATAAAAAAAAAGATGCACTCTGCATAAACGAAGTCCTTATGCAACCAAACATGTCACCCAAAAATTGTTAATTGAAATGGAATTAAAAGTTTACAATTAATTGGCAGGTTAATTTTAGGACATAATTCACATCAACATGTATGTTTTCATTGGCTGTTGCTCAATTCATTTTATTCTCTTATTCATTTATTTGTTCATCTCAGTGTTTTCTTAATATATAGTTCTTCTGATCACTGGTTGTTGATTCAAGTCAGAGTCTTAAACACTCCTTTTACTCACCATTACATGGACTCAATCACTACTATTGATTATATCTTTTATTTCCACTATCATCTTTGGGGCGAGGCAAAAATGATCTTAGACTAATCCCCAGTAACAGCTGCATACCTAACTTCTATGAACTTTCTATTTTTATTGCAATACAACTATTGTTGCAAAAACAATACAACTTGAGATTTTTTCCCTGCTCTCTCTTGAATTTTTCATCAAGTTATTGTGGTAATATCTATATGTAATACATTTCCTGAATCCACAACCAAATGCTAAGGGAAGCAGCAGTCAAGAGATTAAGAGATCAACAGCCCATTGTATTGAGCTCTTGTACTGGGTAAATCTACTTGATGCACAAGACTTCTTTCGGGTGTTGAAAAGTAAGGATGTTACTTTGAGGAGCAAAATATGCCTGACCCACACCATGCTATTTTCCATCACCTCACATGCATGTGAAAGTTGGTCATTAAATAAGGAAGACCAAGGAGAATTGATACATTTTGAATTATGGTGGTGGAATAGAGTATTGGAAGTGTCAGGAACTGCCAACAGAACAAACGGATCTTGGAAGAACTATAGCCAGAATGTTGCTTACAAGCAAGGCTGGTAAGACTTCCTGTCACTTACTTCAGACATGTTTGGGAGACCCTGAGAAAGTTGGATTGACACAAAAACTACAACCATGGGCTCAAACATGAGAGTGGCTCAGGATTGAGCGATGCTGCTTCACTCTTGTACAGAGGTTGACTGTGCGTCACAACCCAACAACAGCAACAACCAACCTATACTAACTAACTCACCCCATGCCCAATCAAGATACAGAACATTTTTATTACCTCAAAAAAACAAGCAGACAAAAAAACCAACTCTCATTTCTTTTTGTAGTTTTTTCTTCTGCTGTTCCTTGCCCCCAAAACTACTGATCTGCTTTTTTCCCATTATATTTTAGTTTGATATTTCTAGAATTA
>NW_022111353.1:2276042-2278125 GCF_000313985.2 Echinops telfairi | reverse complement strand
ACAAGACAGAGATATTCTACAGTCACACAATCACTTGGTATTATTAACACTGTTAGTTTTTAAAAGAAATATGTGTGCATCCATAATCCAATCAACCCAGTTTAAATAATCCAATTTAAAAATGGACAGAGGACATTAAAACACACTTCACCAAATAAAACTTTCAGGCAACTAACACACATGAAAAATGCTCACAATCATTAGCAACTGTTGTTAGTTGCCAGTTGTCACTTATACAGACTGCACACAACAGAATGAACCATTGTCCAGTCTTACACCATCTTCACAATTTTGGGTATGTTTGAGCCCATTGTTGCAACATTGTGCCAATCTATCTTCTCTTTTTCTCTGCCCCTCCACCTTACAAGTATGATGCCCTTCTCCAGGGACTGGTCTCTCCTGATTACATGTTCAAACTGAGTGAGGTGAAGTCTTGCCATGCTGGCTTCCAAGGAGCATTATGAGTGGACTTACTCCAGGAGAGATTTGATTGTTCTTTTGGCAGTACAGGGCACTTTGAATATTCATAGCCAGCATCATGATTCAAACACATCGATTCTTCTGGGTCTTCCTTATTCGATTTCCAACCTTCATATGCATATAAGATCATCAAAAAGACTATAGCTTGGGTCGAGTGCACCTTAATCATTAGTGCTCAAAGTCACACCCCAGCACTTCAACACTTTAAAGAGGTCTTGTGTATTTTCCCACTACAATAAAGTCATTTGATTTCTTTTTTTCAAATGGATTTATTGGCATACGCTTCACATATCATAAATCTAATCATCCAGTCATATCAAGGAGATTTGTGAAACCAGCACCACAATCAATTTCAGAAAATATTTTCATACTCATTGTTGTTACCTGCCTTTCCCCCTCCTATTATCTCATCATCTCTCTAGGCTTTTATCAATCCAGTTATTATCTCTCTATATATACTTATTCTGGATGTCATATACAGAAAATAATACAAAACAGACAGGAAACAAACAACCAACAACAATGACTACACAATACATAGAAAAACTTCAAAAACAAAGCAGAATATATTTAAAACTTAAACAACTTTAGAATGGGTCAAAAAGAAAATCAAATAATAAGGTTTTACATTTTAGCCTAACTTAATCTGCCACAATCAAGTTTACTATGTTCTTGGTCTGAAACCAAGGTTATTCACATCCCTCAACTATGTTCACCTAAGGATTAGTCCATATGTTGTTGATAGGTGCTATCAAGTTGACTCCACCCCATAGCAACCTCACGCACAACAGAAGAAAACACTGCCCACCCTCACAATTGTTTCAATGCTTGAGCCCATTGAGTAACTTTGTTAAGTCATCTCCTTTAGGATATTCCTCTTTATTGCTGCAAGTATTGCCATCCTTGCCTCTAAAGAGCACTCTGTTTGTACATCATCCAAGATAGATCAGTTTGCCATTTCAGGAGTCTATGGTACTTTCAATATTTTTCTCCAGCACCACAATTCTAACATCGGTTCTTCTTCCATCTTCTTTATTCCATTTCCATTATTCACATGCATATGAGGTGGTTGAAAATACCATGTGTTGGTTCAGGCCCACTGTAGTCCTCAAAGTCACATCCTTGCTTTTCAGTACCCTAAAGAGGTATTGTGTAGCAGATTTACCTAATGCAATGTCTTTTTTGATCTCTTTACTGTTACTTCTATGAGTATTGATTGTGGATCCAAGCTAGACAAAATCCTTGACAACTTCAACATTTTCTTCATTTATCATGATGTTACCTATAGGTCCAGTTGTGAGGATTTTGGTCTTCTTTACATTAAGTTGTAGTTCATATTGAAGACTATAATCCTTGATCTTCATCAACAAGTGCCTCAAGTCCTCCAGAGATTCAGCAAGCAAGGTTGTGCCATCTGCATATCACAGGTTGTTAATAACCCTTCCTCCAATGCTGATCCCACATTCTTCTTCATATAAGCCAGCTTCACCAATGATTTTCTCACCATACAGATTGAATAAGTATAGTGAGAAGATACAACCATGATATGCACACCTTTCTTGATTTTAAACCATGCAATATGCTCCTATTCTCACAACTGCCT
>NW_022111353.1:2265729-2273167 GCF_000313985.2 Echinops telfairi | reverse complement strand
TCCATCAGCATAACTCCATGTGGCTTGTCAATAGGAATTAGTAGTAGAGAGACTGAGTCTTGCCTCCAGTGAGCTATTTATCTCCGTTACACCTCCAAATGAGGTAGGTCATCAAGCTGTGACCTGATTGACAGGCTGGACTCCACCCCTTCCTCAAGTTGGCAGTAGATTAGGTAACTGCCCCAGGGAGCACATAGCCTTTGTCTTTTGATTGATGCATTTAATCCATTTATGTTCAGTGTCATTATTGACATGCTGGATTGTTGCTGTCATTTTGCTGTGCTTATGTATGATTTCTCCCCACCATCCCCCCACCCTTTTTGTGTATGTTTGTGGTTTTATTAATGTCTTTGTCCCCCTTCTATTTCGGTGTTGTTTGGAACGCTCCTTTCATTGTGTTGGTTTCTAGGTGGTGTTTTGCTGTGTGATTCAAGTGTTTCTTCTGTTATTGTTGATTCTCTATCTATAGGGATCTGACTAATTGTTTTTTAATGCTAATCTCAATTTTATAAATTCCTTTAATTTTTTACTTCTCTGGAAATACTTATTTCTCCCTTCTAATTGAAGTGTAATTTTTCTGGATAATGGATTTTTGGTTGTTTGATATTTCTTTCAGAATTTTAAATATGTCATCCATTGATTTCTTGCCTGCATATTTTCTGCTGAGAAGTCCGAGTTTGTCCTTATTGGTTTACTTTTGTATGTTCGTTTTTTTTCTCAGAGGATCCTCACCTTTTCCTTGAAGATGAGGAGTCTAAGACATTCCATGATGCTTTTCTCTTGGGACCTTTCCTATTTTTCATTCTATCAGCTTTTTAAAAAGATATTTTTTTCCCTATAATGTTGGGGAAGTTTTCTTCGATGATTTCTCATACTATTTTCTCTGCTGGTTTTTGTTGTTGTTGTCATTGTTTGTTTTTTCCTGTTCTCAGATCCCAGTGAAATATAGACATCATTTTCAGGCTTTCTTCTTATTCCCCTTTTTTTTTATTGATTGTTTCTCTTATCAATTGTAGTCAGGTGATTATCTTTGAGCTCACTGAATTGATTTTCTTTTTCTCCCAATCTATTCCTCAGGTGTTTAAAAAGTTGCCTGATTCTATTACCTGATTGTGTATATTCTGGGATTCCTTTTGGTTTAAGGATTTTGTTTTTTAAATTTCTACTGTTCCCATGAGTGTCCCATACATGTCTAGAAAGTCATTAAACATCATCCTTCTGAAATCTGTTTCAGGTTGTACCAAGGCCTCTTCTTCAGAGTTCTCCTTTAGGTTTGGGTGGTTTTTTTATTATTTGTGTTTGTTTCTCTTGAGTTTTCTTTCTTTCTTTCATTTTCTTTTTCTTTTCTTTTTTTGAGGTTATTGTGGTTGACTGCTCTTTCCACAGCATCATGGTATTCTTGGTGTGTAAGCTGCAGCCTCTTGTATAAGTAATTGATTCTGTCTAGTGATGTGGGGGAGTTCCAATAGGAGCTGGGAAACATACAGAGGTGACATAGAGCAAAGGGGAGAGAAATGGGCAGGTAGAGACAGTGGGGAGAAAACAGAAAAATCGAATAAAAGTAATGATTTCAATAAGCAGCTCTTTCAATAGGCCAGCAGATATTTTTTTTAAATAATGAGAAAATGTATTTTAAGGGTTTTAATCATTATTAGTAAGTTTTGTGGAAATACATTTCATGAGGAAAAAGAGAGCAGAAAGAGATAATGGGTGGTGTGTGTGCAGGGAACAAAGAGGGACAAAATAGTCAAAAGAGAAAAGACTTGGGTGTGGCTTTGGTGTAGGTGCAGTTTCTGTTGCTATGGCGGTGTGAATGTGGGCCTTTCTGTGCACTCAGAGGAAAAATAAGTTTTAAAAGCCCATCTTTGTATGTGCATTCTGGAATCTACAACCCTGCCTAGTTTTCCTGTGTGTGTGTGTGTGTGTGTGTGTGTGTGTGTGTGTAAATTCTCAGGATGGTGCAGTTGCACCAGAAGAGGATACTGGAAGTGGGAGATAACTAGAATAAATTAATAAGCTTATTGTAATAGAAAAATAGTCTTTTATTTTCTTCAGTCTCTTCTGAAGAGTAAACCATGTTTTAAATTTTGATAAAGTTCGATATGTCAGCATTGTACTATTGGTCTATGTAAATGCACTAAAACAAAGAAAATATACAGAAATTTAAATTAAAAAATACTTTCGTTATTCACAGAAGATATATTTATTTGCATAGGACAATTTTCAATAATCTACAGGAAGAAAATTAGAAATAAAAGATAATAGAGAAAGTTTCTTTATTCAAATATAAAATTTATTTCTAAATATCACGGAAAAAATAGTCAAATAATAATTTTAGTAACTAACAAAATAATTACACATCCAGAAGTAAATATAATAAAGTATAGACAGAATTTTACAAAAAGTATTATCAAGGTTTTTAAATTAATATAGTCATTTATATTGGTAAGGTAGGGAGACAATATCTTTAGAAAGTTCATTTTTCCTTTAATATGTAGAAACAAAGCAATTCCCACTTTTTAAAATACATTTTTTTTATAAATTGATGTAATTTGATGTAATGACCCTAACATTTATACAGAAGTGGAAGAATATAAAACAACCAAGAAACATTTAACAAAATGAAAGAGCTAGGCCTGCTCCAAACTCACTCAATTCTGACTCATAGAGACCCTATATGTCATAGAACTGCCCCTTTGGGTTTCTGAGACTAAATCTTTATAGGAGCAGAAAGACTCATCTTTCTATTACTCAGCGACTGAAGGGTTTGAATCATTGACCTCATGGTTAGCATGTCAATGCATAGCCCATTAACCTCCCTGGCTGTCTATTTATGCCAGTGATTTTGTTAAGGGACTTTTGTGCAGTGTAATCCCGAGTGTGCCTCCGGGTTATCACTTCTGACAGTTAACCTTTACCCCGAGCCACTCTGGAGATTACTGCCAGGCAGGTTAAGTGTTGGTGGTACTGTGGTTATGCTTTTGGCTGTTAATCATAAAGTGACCAGTTCAAAACCACTAGCTACTCCGCGGGAGGAAACTGAGACTTTCTACTCTCGTAAAGAGTTACAGTCTCAGAAACACTAGGGACAATTTTACCTTATAGGTCCCCATGAATCAGAAATGACTCTATGGCAAGAAGCATATGTTAACATATGAAAGTCAGGTAGGTCAATGGAAGAGAATAGAGGGCCCCGAAGATATTTTCATATATACAGAAATTCCAAATCAGTAAAGGATACAGGGCAATTAATCACCATCTTGATGGGAAAAAAAAAAGGGAGATTGAGATCTACTACATAACTAAAAATCAATCCGTATTAAAGATTTAAACATTAAAATGTCAAAACTTTAAAAGTTAACACAATAAATTGTCTTTATGTCCTTGGGAACAGGAAAATATTTCTTAATAAAAGATAAAGGAAAATACTTGTTTTAGTAAATTCACTAAACTACAACTAGAATTATCTGTACAATACAGAACATCATAAAGTAAGTGAAAATCAAGCTCCTGAATGAGAGAGAATGTTTGCTATCCTCCATAGAAAAACAAAAAACTCACTGCCATCAAGTTGGTGCCAACTCATAGTGACACTATGGGACAGGGTCCTATAGGAAGTGCCCCTGTGGGTTTCTGAGACTGTAACTCTTTACAGGATTAAGAGCCCTGAGAGCCCAACTCAGCACCAATACACCACCATGGTTCCTGCTACCCTCCATAAGTGACAAAATATAGCACTCTAAAAATACAAATAGTTCCTACAAACCAATATGAACTAAAATGAAAGCAAAAGAAAACTCAAGCAGGTCCAATACATGAATAAAAATCAAACATTTTAAATAAAATTGTCAAAGTAAATTAAAGCCATAAATGTGCTACATTTTCAGAGTGGTACCAAGTTAGGTAAATATGGAAATTTATGAGGACTTATATAAAAATTAGAGATAGAGAAATTACTAAAACTACTTTGGAGAACAATGTATACAAGTTTATATAGGAGCCATGGAGATGTAGTGGTTACACATTGGTCTGTGATCCGCATGGTTGGCAGTTTGAAACTACCAGCAGTTCCGTGGGAGAACCTATCTAGCCTTTTTACTCCCGTCAACAGTTAGTCTCAGAAACCCACAGGGGGGCTCTATGAATCAGCCTTGACTCGATGGTAGTAAGTGGTGGTGGCGGCACTGCCAGGTAACCACAAGGTCCCAGGCATAACTCACTAGCTGCCGTGAGGGAGAAAAATGAAGGCATTTGCCCCATACATATTTTCAGCCTTAGAAACCCTGGATAGGGTCTCTCTGGGTCAGAATTGATTTGATGGTGGTCAGTTTTTGGAGGGAGGTTTTGTAGAAGAATACCAAAAGCCTAGCCTCTTGGTGAGTTTCAAAGAGGGTCTTTTGGGGAAAAAGGGAAGTAGAAAAGGGAGCCTGAGTCATATTTAAAGAGGAACAAGCCTCTATGTATCATGAGTTATATCGTTTTAAGTATTATAATGAAATATGAACTTGCAATTGTTGCTGCTTCCTATAAATTGGAGTGTGGATTTTAATTGCATTACGTCTTAATTATAGAGAGGTAGAGGGACTGAAATGTCTCTATCATTTAGTTTAGGTTTCTATTATGAAAGATGGAAAAAACCCAAATCCTAAAACTGGGTTCTGAAGGGAATTGGCAGGTTTAAAAGGATCTTTTTGAATGCCTGTGAGAGGGCTAGAAACGTTGGTAGCTACCCACAGACCAAAACCAGAGGTGATCCCTTTTCCATTCTTGAGTAAGGAAAAAGGGAAATATTTTATGGAAATTTTACAAAATTTTCTTGCATTCTTTGAACTGAGTTTGGAAAAGCAAGACTGGTAATTCTGACAAAGAAGTTAACTTCTCTGAAAATTAGCAGATTAACCAGGTCTAGACACCAAATTTATATAGATGTAGTATGATAAGGAGTCATTGAAGGAAAATCCGTTGAAAATGGTAATATTTTATATGTTAATATAAGTATCTTATACATAGAGTTGTGCGGATGACTCGGGATTGGTGGGGTTTCGTTCTGTTGAACATTGGTTTCCTATGAGTCAGAACCAACTCTATGGTACCTAACAACAACGACGA
Organism: Echinops telfairi; assembly: GCF_000313985.2. NCBI lineage: Eukaryota > Metazoa > Chordata > Mammalia > Afrosoricida > Tenrecidae > Echinops > Echinops telfairi. The sequence goes on along the minus strand of NW_022111353.1, from coordinate 2,268,058 downwards.
CGACAACAGCAGCAGCAGCAACATAAGTGTTTTATTAAAAAAGTGGGAAACACTTCAAATCACTCCTGAGAGCACTGAGGAAGAAGAGTTTGGGCTGGCCAGGTTTCCAGGGTGATTGTGGCCTTTCCCCAAATGCTCTTGTATTAATGCCCTCTGTTTAGTGATTTTAAATGTAATATAGGGGTGTAAATTAGAAAGTCCAAGGGTTTGGGGTTCAGATATCAATTATGTTACTTAAGCGCTTAGTCTTAATTTTTCTAATAAAAAAATGGAGTTTGACTCCTTGAAAATAAAACTGCCTCGTGGGTCGATTTGTATCAGGGTATCAGGCCTATAAAAAGAACATTAAAGAGTGGTTATTTTTTTGCCCCCTTCTTTGTTGGAAGATAATTACCTGAGCAAATTCAAATATTTCATGAATTAAATAAAAGTTAAGGTGTGGAAAATAATACTGCTTATCATTCTACCAATTTTAGAAAGAAGAAGACATCAGAAAAAGGCACTAAATTAAACCACCCCATAGATCAACTTTTAGCCAAATGATAGATAAACCTATAAGATGAACAGTGACCCAAGAGAGGGAAGCATTCTTTCCAACAATCAATCATCATTTGAGATGAAAAGGGCAGTGTTGCCCAGGGCTAAATCTCAAGAGACAGGAAGGAATCAGACAGAAGGAAAAATAAGATGGTCAACATAGTGAGGGAATGCCAAAAATGCTGTACATTTTAGGGATCAACATCCACGTCACCAAACAAAATGTGTTTGAATTGTTGGAGAGAAAACTAATTTGCTCTAGAAAGTTTCATCCCAAACACAATAACACGCTTTAAAAATGGATCAGAATAATGAGGGAGCCCTGGCCTCAAGATTGGGAGCCTGCAATAATCATTTCTAAGAAGAATTACTTAAGATAGGAAAGCCCTGCATGGGTTGCCACACATATAGGTCACCAGAAAAGCACCAAAAGATCTGATTCAGCAGTTTTTACAATTGTGGCTTAGAACTCAAGATGCATGAAAAAAAATATAAAGGACAGGAACATAAGGGACTCATTATGAAGGGACTCATCAGTCGTAAACTGAAAAGAGTGGTATTTTCTGATGTTTCTTTTGACACATTTAAGCACTCAGCTGATAACAGAAAGGCTTAAAACCACCAGAAGTGCCATGAGAGAGATAAACAGTTAGCTCCATAAAAATTACAGCCTTGGAAATTCTATGGGACACTACTATTCTGTCCTACAGAGACAGAGTCAGAATTGGGGGTTGGTTTGGGGTATCTTTCTGAAGAGAGCTCTCACTAGCTGACATTGAGTTGATGCCAACTCATAGTACTCCTATAGGATAGGGTAGAACTGTCTCTGTGTGTTTCCGAGACTGGAACTCTTTACCGGAGTAGACGCAGCTGACGGTTCCAAACTGCTGACCTTCAGGATCTCAGTCCAGTGTGTAACCACTATGCCACCATCTTATTTTCTTCCCACAAAGCTCAAAGCATTTGACAAAGAACCAGAACCCGGTTTCTCATTTCTCAGAAATATACATCAGTTTATTTATTGTGAAATTCTCTTTTGATGAGGTGAAATAAATGAAGATTCAAGGAGAAAGGAAATTTAGATCCAAAAAAAGAGTTCCAGGAAATTAGACACTGAATCTGAGCACTTTGCAAAAGTGCTCCTGCTCCTCATTCCAATGACAATTTCATCAATTAAGGAGTTAAGCGGAAGGAAAATGAGATTCCACACTTTGGTCTTTGGTGCCGCAATTATTGAGGCTCTCCCTATGACAGAGTTGTTTGTCAGGAAGAGATCTTAGAAATTACCCTGGATAGCCAGCTAATTCACCTTCCCTTTCCCAATTCAATATTGGGAAAATACGATTCCATCCATAAAAACATTGCGATATACTGTACAGAAATACAACACATCCCATGTCAGCTATCTCTCTTCACTACCTGATCACTGCTTATTCTTGTTGTTGACTAAAAGCAATGAGTTTCATTATGCAAACTCGGTCAGTGAGTTGAACACATTTGCATCTACTGTAACTGCTGACTTAGTTGTGTAGACTGTGAGCTACTGGTTTGGATCCCAAACAGCCAGGGCACAGCTGATGCATAATAGCTTCTTAATAAATAACTGTTTCAAGAAGAAACAATGGAAAAAATAATGAATTTTAGTTTAATATCTTTCTTTCCTTTTAATCGTTTTATTAGGGGCTCATACGACTCTTATCTCAATCCATACATACATCAATTGTGTAAAGCACATTTGTACATTCATTGCCCTCATCATTTTCAAAACATTTGCTCTCCACTTAAGTCCCCC
>NW_022111353.1:2262447-2264838 GCF_000313985.2 Echinops telfairi | reverse complement strand
CTTGTTTACCTTCAAGCTTTTAAGACCCCAGACGCTATATCCTTTGATAGCCGGGCACCATCAGCTTTCTTCACCACTTTTGCTTATTCCCCCGCTTATTCCCGTTGTGTCGTGAAGGTGAGCATCATAGAATGCCAACTTAATAGAACAAAGTATTCTTGCATTGAGGGAGTACTTGAGTGGAGGCCCAATGTCCTCCTGCAGTTTAATATCTTTAGACTGCATTTTCTATATGCCTTTCCTTCCAACTGTCACCACAATCAGTACCTTCAAAATGACTGTGCCAAACATAACCACAATGGGATGGATTCCTTCTCATGGTGTTTTCTGACAGTCGAGAGCTACAGATGTTACATGCTTTGCTGCTCTTGCTAGTTTATCTATTAACCTTAGCAGGTAACCTCATCATTTTCATGATCACCACGTTGGACCAGCAACTCCAGTCCCCGATATATTACTTCTTAAAGAACCTTTCCCTCCTGGACCTCACCTTCATTTTTGTCACAGTGCCCCAATCCATTGACAACATTGGTGGATGATGGCTATATTTCCCATGGTCAGTGCGTACTCCAGTTTTACTTCTTCATGTCTGGGGCGTGGGTTGAGGTGGCCATCCTCACAGTGTTCTTATGACCACTATGCAGCCATATGCTTCCCACTGCACTCAGAGGTCATCATGAATCCTCATAAATGCGCTTTGGATGTGATCACTGCATGTTTAAGTGGGAGCATCCTGCAATCTTGTGCACAAGCTACAGTCTCCATCACATTTTGGAAGCCCAAAGTCGTCCACTACTTCTTCGGTGACATCCCTCAGAAACTAGAGCTTTCCTGCTCCAAGGATTATCTTGGAGTGTCTGGTGTGACAGCCCTCACGTCTGCGATGGCCTTCATGTGCTTCACCTCCATTGTCCCCTCCTGTTTCCACCTCTTCTCCACAGTTCTAAGAATGCCCTCTGCTGAGGGCGGATCCAAGGTCTTTGCACCTGCCTGCCCTACCTCTTTCTTGTATCATTTTACCTCTCCACGGGTGTCTTTGAGTTTCCAAAACCAAATTGAGATTCTCCTACTGCTTTTGAGCTCATAATTTCTACCTTTGGTGTAGCTGTTGACCCCCTGCCTCTCCCCCCCCCGCCCGCCTCCCCACTGCCCTGCTGAACCCTATTATCTAGAGTCTGAGGGACAAGGCATGAAGAGAGCTGCAGAAGTTACTGTTGGGTGGAGAACTCACCAGGAAAACAACATTTGTGTGCTGTTTTGGATGGCTCTTTTATATTATATAGAAGAAACATTTGAAATAATATTCAATTGCAAGTAGTGGTATTGAGAAAAAACCAAGAATTTCCCCATGTAATATAATCATTATCATTAGAGAAACTCCTCATGTAATCCCTATACCATTTTAGTAATTGAAACCATTTGTTCATTCTTTCAAATTCAGAGAGAATAAACAACTATAATCTATTCATATTGATTCATGTTTTCCTTTCTAATAAATATAGACACAAACACATATTGAGGTATACCAACAAACATGCAATTTTAATTTTTTGTTCTAAATAGGAAATAGTATAACACTAAAAGAAATAAATTTCTATAATCTCATCCCCCAAGCCACAAATTATCTATTTTTATTTCAATTATTTAATTCATATGTACATTTTCCTTATTGTCTTTATATATATCAATCTTACTTATTAATATGTATTTATATACCATTACTATGTAAATTTATTTTAAAATTTCATATGTGCATGGAATTAACGTCATAAAACATTGAATCACTTACCTATTTTACACATACAAGTTGTTAGTTTCAATGTTTCCATGTTTAAATATTGCTAAATATTCAAGTTTTGCTCTTCATAATTCTCAGCAATTGGGTTCTTGAATTAAATTGTATTTAGAAATTCAAGTCTCTTGTACATATACAGACAGATTGATTTCCAAACATTAAAACCATATTATGTGGCCAGTAACAATATATGGCCATGGCACATCATCTAACTTCTTATACCTTTCTATTCATTCATTTCAAGAAAATTCATAGGGAACCTACTCGGTGACTGAAACACAGAAGTACATAAGATGTGTTCAGTAATGGGTACTGTGGGGGGTTTACTTTCCCCCAAATTATTTGTTTCTCCATACTATTCTAGGTTCCTATTTAGTCCTAATTCTTTTTTCTTCAGAGTCCAATAGCCTATCAAATCAACCTGTGAGTTCTTTTAAATCTAATTTTATTGTTATTACTATTGTTTTTAATTTATTTTGCTTTTTGGTTTCCCCTTCGCCCAAGTCAATTTGTCTGCTCTTCCATAGTTTTGATTTGCCATGTCCTCCCTTCCATGCCTAGAAAGCCTCAAATAATCTTTCTATTCATGAAAAACC
>NW_022111353.1:2259200-2260853 GCF_000313985.2 Echinops telfairi | reverse complement strand
CTTCTTTCCTTACCCTCTGAACTTTGTCTTTGGGTCAGTGCTGTGTGGTTGGCTGGGTTGACTAAGGAACAAATCCAAAGACACTCATGTATGTGCAAGAGAAAGTTTTATATCAAGAAGTAATTATATACCAACCAAACATGCCAGCCCAGTCCAAATCAAGTCCATAAGTCCAATACTAGTCCATAAGTCCAACACTAGTCCATAATTCCCTCTTCAGGCTCATGCAGCCACCTGCAATGATGCAGTTAGATCACCAGCCAGTGGGTGCAAAATCTTGTGGATTCAATGGCAGTGGAGATATCTCCAGGACTCATCCAGGTCTCAGCATGACTCACTGGAATGAAGGTGAAGGCAGAGAAAGGGGGCAGGTTCCCAGGACTCTCTTTATGAGAAGGCCACACCCACAAGGACGTACCCTCAGGCTGTGACCTGATTGACAGGCTAGATTCTATATATCAAGTTGACATGAAATTAGATAACTACCATATGCTGCCTTTATTTATTTTAAATTATTGACTATTCTAACATGATGGTCAATTTAGTTCCATACCTAAAGGGCAAGGGCAATAGTCTCAGTAGTCCTACCAGTTTCTGTCTGACCAGTAAGTCTGGTCTCTCATGATTTGGGGTTCTACATTTTACTCTGATTCTACACCAAATGGTTTTATCCAGAATCTCATGTCAGCTGGGTGGGGAGAAACCAATAATTGCACCTTAGTTTGCTGATCACAAACTTTTAAGACTCCTGTGACTACTCATTAAAGTAGGAGGTAGAGCATCATCTTTGTGAACTATGCTATCTATACCAATTGACCTTGCTGTCCCCTGAGACTGTGGTCCTGATCCCTCTGGCCCAATGACTCATTACTTGATTTTTTTGTAATAGAAGTCTTATATAATATTTGCCCTTTGGTGAATGACATATTTAACTCAGCACAGTATCCTCTAGGATCATCTATATTGGAAGGTGTTTCACAGATTCAACATTATTCTTTAAGGTTGTATAGTATTCAATTGTGTCTATGTACAACAGCTGGTTAATCTGCTCTTCCACTAATGAGCAATTAGATTATTTCTATATTTTTTGTTGTTGTGCATAGTGTTGTAATGAAGATGGGTGTGCATGTATCAATTTGTGTCATTACACTTACTTCTTTAGTATATGCACCAAGTAATTGGAATTGCTAAATCATATGGTATTTCTAATTTCAATAAATATTTTTTTGGCCACAGAAACATTTTATAAAAATGTGTGATAATTCAAGAAATTTAAAATGATTTTAACATTTGTTTCTCTTTTGTGTCATTGATTTTGATTTTACACTTTTTACTTTATTGATTTCAATATGACAACTCTGTGTTTATAATGGCAGAACACATTTTTCTCAGTCCCTCTTTATTTTTCAGACTACATTGTCTGTGCAAACATTATGTTATCATTTAGATGAGTATCTTTAAGCATTGCAGTATAATGTTTAACCTTATTCTGCATGTCACGGCATGGTGGGGGCATCTGACCTCCTCTACCTTAATGAAGGGGAGGGAAAATCTCCACCAGCATCCAGAAAAGGGTATGTCAGTGATCAGAAGTACCTTCTCTCTCCAAAATGTCTAGCCCTTCTGACACCAGACATCCCTCCCACAGCACTC
>NW_022111353.1:2248233-2258839 GCF_000313985.2 Echinops telfairi | reverse complement strand
AATAGTTTCTCATGTTGTGGTGACCACCCCCAACCATAAAATTATTTTTGTTGCTACTTCATAACTGTACTTTTGCTACTGTTATGAATTGGGAGACCAACGGGGTCACGACCCACAGGTTGAGGACTGCTGGTGTAGAGGCTCTGCAAATGAGACTCAGTCCAAACATGGTCAGCTCTCTTACAGCATGCATAGACAAGTCTTGCTCTTCCAAATACCAAAAAGCACCCCACTCCAGAAGTTGGCTGAAGTCTTTCAGCTTTCTCAATCCATGGGCCAAAACACTCACAGTACCATCTGCTGAGCCTCCTGCTGCGGGTGACATTTCTCTGCAGCTGCTTCTGTCCATCTCCTGTGTTACAACTCCCTTTGCCCCTGCTTCTAGGAGGTTCTCAGAGTAGGGGACCTGGGTACAAAGAAGATTTAGCTTTTCTTTTTTCTACTTCTAGAGAGTAAGTTATTTCATGATTCATTATGTCCAGTTATCTTATTCTACTGAGAAGTTTTCCATAATGTAACATCCTTCAGCTACCTTGAAATTTGAATTCATTTCTAAATCTAAGTCTATATATTAAAAATAGTCACCATGAGACTGATTTTCCTCACACTCTGTGGAAGATACAATAAATGAATGGGACCTACTATAAATAAAACATTTGTGTACATCAAAAGATTTCATTAAAAAAATAAAAAGAGCTCCCAGACTTGTACAAGATTATTTAATAATGGCATAACAGACAAATGACTAATTGGGAAAATCTACAGAGTTTTACAAGCTTACAAGTAAAAAAAACCTAATAGCCCTCTGAGAAGGTGGACAAATGACCAGAACAGATGATTCACAAAGGATGACACTCAAATGGCTAATAAACACATGAGGAAATGCCATGAGCTCATTATCAGGGAAATGAAAGTCAAAACAACCATGAAGTACTACCTAATGCCCAGAACTGTAGCTCAATCTAAAAAGACTAAGAACAACACATGTTGGCGAGATAGGAACTCTTATCCACTGATGGTGAGCTTGTAAACACGCACAGCCACTATGGAAGGCGTTATGGTGATGCCTAAAACAGATGGGAATGGAACTGCTATACGATCCAGCAATACCATTATTGGCATATGCCCAAAAGAAATAAGAAACAGATCACAAACAAATCTTTGCTCCCCCATGTTCATTGCAGCACAGTTCATAATAGCAAGAAGCTGGAAACAGCCTAAATTACCATCAATAGAATAGTGGATTAAAAAACACCCTCTAGTACATATGATAGGTAGGAATGCCTACGCTAAACAAAAATTAGCTGGCCATGCCACAATAAAGGAGTTTGAAAGAAATCAGGCATGCATTAGACACCTATGGGGAAATTCCAAAGCTGGGCATGCTCAGACCAAGGTCACCTAGACACAGATGAAGGTCAATCTGGGCACACATACTAGGCACCAGCGACATCACGTCTGAGGTGCACCTGAATTTACTAAAAATGTACAATACCCTCAACCACGCCCCCTCAAGTGGGGGTAGGAGGGCATGAAGAGCAGAGACCAAGGCCAGTCGCTCTCTTGGATCTCTTATTCCAATATTCCTTTCACAGTGCTTTTTGCACTGCTCTCCTGAAGCCGCTATCTTCAGTTGGGAAATCTTGTGTGGTCCCCCGCCATGCATGCTTTCTAGAGATAGCATGTACTATCTGAGACTGTACTATGTGAGATTTCCCTTTCCTTCATCAAAGTTACTTGGATTACAAAAGTGCTTCTGCCACCTGAATTCTGTCAGCGTTGCAAAGCAAGAACTGGGGAAACCATCTCAGAAACCTAACTCAAACACACAATGGAATACAATGCATCCCTAAAATACAGCCATAAACCCAGGAGACCCCTCAGCTCATGCTGAGTGAAGTTAATCAATCACAAAAAGGCAAATACTCTATGAGTCCACTGTGGTAGGAACAAGCAGCAGGATGGGCACAAGCTCAAGCTTGTAGGGCATCCAGTCTTCTGGCTGGAGACCAGACAGCCTGGTAAAGAGCCAGACCAGTGCCGATGAAGCACATATCATCTGCTCCAGGGAAGGGGAGATGATGTCTGCTGAATGTCAGCCATGTGGATCTGGGGTGCGGTTTCCTAGAAAGGGAGGTGGCCCTGCCATAGGGATGAGGCTAACTGATGGAAGGGCAGTGCAGGAGAGGGGAGAGGGAACGGTTAAGTTTGGGGAAATATAAGTGCATATCTGTTGAGGAGAGAGGAGGGAGGGCTGACCTCCAGGTGGCAGGAGGGGAGACTGAGGATGCTCCTAGGAACATTAGGTGGGGAAGGTCTTTAGTGTCACTCAGCAGGTGGGCATCATTGAACTAGGGCATCTGAGGATATTACCAGAAACCAGGCTGGGTGCCATATAATGCAGGGATACTGAGTCCTGGAATTTTGGAGCCACACAGCATGCTTCAGAGGCTACAATTGTGAGACCTCGTGTGAGAACTCCACTGGGTGAACAACTCTACCTCAGACACACTTGTCACCTGGTACATCAATGCCCTGTAGGCAGTATAACGATACACATTATTCAGGCAAATCTGGGACAGTCATTCTGCTATATTTTGCTTATGCTTGTTTATGGTAGGGTGTATCTCAGAGGTGTGTCACCCTCTTGAAGTTGTGTTGTTTGTTTCTGTGTTGTTCGGTAAATGAAACCCAGGGACATGGAACCTACAGGTGAAGAAAATAGGACAAGGGTTTCAGGGGAGGGAGATATAGAAAAGCGGGATATAGATAAGAGGGATATGATATCCAGAAATCCAGGAAGGGAAAGCATGTTTGGAGACTGATTATGGAAGCAATTGTGTAATTCTGTCTGATGGCATTGAACTATGGAATGATATGACATGTATTAACTCCCAAGTTACAGGATATTAAAAATAATAATAATCGTAGACCCAGAAATGGGTTTGGGCCCTCATTAAATCCTAGCTCTACCTTAAGAACAATTAGTTCTTACATCATGACCCTGCTTAATGCTCATCCTCAGGAAGGGAACATAGAAGGTATGCATGTTATAATGAAATATGGAAAAGTTTTTAGATGGTGCCCAGCTATCAGATAAAATAGCACCTGGGGTCTTAAAGGATTACCTCCAAACAAGCAGCCATGAAATATCAACTAAGTCCACATGGAAGAAGCACACCATCATCAGGCACTGAAGGATTGGAATCCATATAATCCAAAGTCAAAGGAGGGATCAGTATCAGAGCCTAAATGGTGAGAATCCGGTGTAAGCGGGCGATGGATAACAGTGGGAGCCCAAGATTCATTTGTAGAACTACCTAGGAGATAAGCCTCCAGAGAACTCGCCCTTTCTAAAATTGAGGGATGGGGGGAACGTGGTAACTAAAGAGATTGCTTGGAAGAGAGGGGTATAGAAGATCAAAGACATGACCTGAACAGTTAAAACTTTGTCAGTATGATGAGGGCTAGACCTGATTTTGTTTCCACATTTTTCAGTATTTTCGGGGTTTTTGTTTTGTTTTGTTTTTCTTTGCTCATAGTCAATGGGGGTCACCCTCTTGAAGCTGTGCTATATGCTTTTCTGTTCTTCGGTATATGAAACCTAGGATTGATGAACTTATAGGGACAGTAAGTAGAAGAACGGGTTTTGGGGGGAGGCAGGTATAGTGGTGGGGTGTGTGTGTAAAAGGGAGACCATGTCAAGGAATTCATGTAGGAAAAGAATGTTTGGAAACTGACTGTGGTAGCAATTGTACAATTCAACTTGATGTGATTGGAATATGGGATTCCAACTAATTGAAAAAGAAGACTGATTTTCCTGAGTGACCATATTCCCTGATATTGATTGCCAGTCTGAATTGAATGCTCTTCCTTAATTCCTAACAACTGCTTCTTTAAAAACAACAACAACAACAAGAAAAGAACAAGGCCCTAGAGAGAAAAAAAGAAAAAATCTGAAAAATATTCCTTCTGCTGAGTGCAGTTTTCCTCCCTCCCTATTCTGATAATCCACTTAGCTCCGATTTTCCTATTTAAACTCTTTAGGGTCACTATGAGTTGGAATCAACTCAATGGCAGTGAGTAGCTACCTTTAATACAATCTAGACTATATTGAATCTATATGATGGAAACAATGAGTTTTAAACTTGCAGAGAGATAAGGGATTATATCCAGAGAATCTCTACACCAGGTGTGGATATGAGGAAAAAGGCACCAAAAGTAGAATTACATTTATATCGTGATTGAATTGAGGAAGGATGAAATGTAAAAAGTAAAGTGGGAGAAAAGATCTGCATATTTTGGGGGTAACGTTAATGTCAGAAGAAACCAGAAAGAAGTTGGAATGTGATAAATCCCATTTTGTACATGTTATATTTCAGCTAATTCATACCGTCTAATATTAAAGAGTTTTTTTATATAAAAGTTAAGGAAAATAAGAATAAACATTTTTTCCATTCTCTCATCAGATTTTCAGTATCTTAGCTGACTAGACACATTCTGGAACTCTTGTTTGCTTCAATGACTTGTCACAATTCTCTACTAGAATCCATTATGATATGTCACTATCCACATTTTAGTGTTGTGTCATTGATACTAGGAACACTCACTATGTCTCTCTCTCAAAATAAGTAAATAATAAGCCATATTAATTTGTAAGTGTGGCTAAGTTTGGCCTTTTCTAGAAACAGGTCCTGAGATGAGGATTTTTGTAAGTAATTGATCTGAAAAGGAAGAGTATGAATGATCAGCTGCTGAGAGGTCCTACTAGGAGTTTTGTTCTACTGAAAAATCAGGGATTTTGATTGACAGAACAAAATTCATGGACAATGAATGAAGAAATCCAGAGAAGACCTAATGTCTTTGAATGGTGATGCTGGTGAAGAGTATTCAACAAACCATGCATGACCAGAAGAATGAACAAGTGTGTCTTGGAAGAAGCACGGCCATAATGTCCCTTAGAGTCAGGGTGGCAGGACATTGTCTCACACCCTTGGGACATGTTGTCCGGAGGCACCGGTTCCTGGAGAAGGACACCAAGGTTGGTAAAGTAGCGGGTCAGCCAAAAAAATAAAATAAAATCAAAGGAAGACCCTTAATAAGATGGATTGACACAGTGGCTGCAATAATGGTTTCAAGCACAGCAAAGATTATGAGGATGGTGCAGTGCTTTCTTCTTTTGTACATGGATGCACTATGAGTTAGAACTGACTCAATAGCACCTGACACAACAGTAATACTTCCTTCCCTTACCTGTTTAAAGGCCCGTGAAAAAATAAATCAAGGCAAAATAAGAAAAAGTACAAAAATCATTTGTTAAAATTAAGAGGGTACATAAATTAAAAGCATTAAAGTGGCAACAAAAGATAGTAAAGCATAAATCCTAGGTACTACGTGCAAGATCTGTATGCTAAACACTACAAACCTCTGGTGAAAGAAATAAAAGCCTTAAATAAATAGAAAAATATATCATGTCCATTGTGTGCAAGACTCAATGTTGTTAACATGATCACTAAATCCTAGGTACTACGTGCAAGATCTGTATGCCAAACACTACAAACCTCTGGTGAAAGAAATAAAAGACTTAAATAAAGAGAAAAATATACCATGTCCATTGTGTGCAAGACTCAATGTTGTTAACATGATAACTAAATCCTAGGTACTACGTGCAAGATCTGTATGCTAAACACTACAAACCTCTGGCGAAAGAAATAAAAGACTTATATAAAGAGAAAAATATACCTGTCCATTGTGTGCAAGACTCAATGTTGTTAACATGATAACTCTCCACAGACTCATACACAAATTCCAAAAAATTGTGACAAAAAAATCCTTAAAGGGAGGTAGTCCAAAATGGCAGTAACATCTAAGCCTCATAGCGTCTATCTGTATAAATGACAGTTGGGGAAAGCTGGGCACCAAAACTGTTGACACAGTCGCTAGTGCTCTGACAGTCAAACCTGCACATATGACCATAATGAGACAAAGCAAGCATGTTCCCAGCTAAAGCCCACATCACCTGATGCAGCCAAATGTGAGAAACTCTATTAATACATTCAGTGCCAAACAGGAGTGCTCTCCAAATTGTGAAATTTAAGTGCACTCACTTCACTTGGTGCACCTATCTAACCCCTATGCCAGATGCCCATGGACCTGCAGTGCCACTACTTTCTTCAGGCATCCCCCTACCCACACACTCACTGGCCCAGCAGCACCCACTACCACCTCACCCTCTGAAGCAGCAGCCCACAGCCTAAGCATATTCTCCCCTTCTCTCTATCTCTTGGATCAGGGTCTCACATGCTTAACACCAACTAAAGCTGCTGAAACAAAAATAACACAAGTGGGCAGCTTTAACAAACTTTTGCTCTTTCACAGTTCAGGAGACCAGCAGTCCTACATAGGGACCTAAATCAATGGAAAACATATTATGCTCATGAATAGAAAGAGTTAACATAATGAAAATATTAATGCCAACCCATAAAATCTGAAGGTATAATGCAATCCTGATCAAAATTTCAAAAGTATTCTTTTATGTAATGAAAAAAATGAATCATCAATTTTCTGTGGAAAGAGGTCCTAAATAAGTAAAGCATTATTGTAGAAGAATACAAAGTAGGAGGCCTTGAACTACCAGATCGCAGATCCTACTCGACAGCCTGGTACTAGTTCAGAGACAGATGCATAAAACAATGGGCTATGATGGAGAATCCAGAAGGAAATCCATCTACCTAAGGTCACCTGATCTTTGGCCAAAGATGAAGTGCTAAGGGCCAGCCCAGTCCAGATCAAGTCTATAAGACCAATTTTAGCCCATATGTCTGATACCAATCTATAAAGTCCTCTTCAGACTCGTGAAACACATGCAATCACATCGAATGCAGGAAGATCACAGGCCAGTGGGGGGTAGTATTCTGGATCTAGTGGCGTTGTAAGCATCTTAGCACTAGCAGGAGTCTCTATGTAGCTTCTCCAGCTCCAGTGGTCTGGTTGCATCAGGGTAGGTCCATATGGCTTCTCAATCTCCCAAGGCATAGCGCCATGTCTTGTCATTATAATGTTTCTCTAGGAGTGAACAGAGAGAGAGTGTGTCTCCCACCCCCAAGGAGGAAATACAGGAGATCCCGGAGTTCTCAGGAGAAGGTCATGCCCAAACAAAGGGCTCATTGGCTTTGACCTGATTGAAAGACTTGACTCCACCCCTTCACTCTTAATCCTCTCAAGTCCCAAATTTATACCAGATTATGTAACTACCACAATGAGAAAATGGAAACGGTGCTGTGGAATTGGGAATCTATGTAACAAATCAAAGGGGATATGAATTGTTGAATGGAAAACCAATTTGCTACGTAAAATTCACACCAATCACAATAAAAAGTAAAAAAGAAAATACTTCCCCAAAAGAATAAAATCAGAACCTACTGACTAGGAAAATTATATTAGCTATGATATATCAAAAAAAAGGTCTAATCTCTAGATTTTGTTTTCTTTTTAAAATAATTTTATTGGAGGCTCATACAACTATTATCACAATCCATACATACTAATCTCTAGAATTTATAGAAAATTTTAACACCCCAGTAACAAAAAGGCAACCCAATTAAAAAATGGTCAAAAGATACAAACTGATACTGCATCAAAGAAGACATTCAGGTAACCAATAAAAACAGGAAGACATGCTGGCAACCAATTACCATTAGAGAGATGCAAACCAAAACTACAGTGAAATATCATCTGATCCTGACAATAAAGCACATTAAAGCACACACATACACACAAAACAGAAAATCAGATGCTGGCAAGTTTGTGTGGTGGTTGGAACTCTTATACACTGCTAGTAGAAATGTAAAATGGAGCGATCTAACTAGTGTTTCATTGCTGTTGAAGAAGGTTCCAAGTTTTTATTTAGCTATCTGAGAAATCTTCTACATCCGCTATTTTTTTTTCTGATGTATTTTAGATCTGCTTTAGCTGAAAACTTTAAGCTGTAAACTTTTTAATACAATTAGCTATTGTGCTTAAGATATAAAGGCTTATTTAAACTGTGCCCCAAAATCTTTCCATTAATAATGTAATAGTGATAATTTGTTGGCATAATGGAATAGCATTGATTAAACAAAAGCAGTAGTTATAATCCTAGAAAAAAAAGAACAGTTAAAAAACCAAGCATGTGTTCTATAATAAAAACATAGAGTCATTGAAATAGAAACATCTCATTTGGCTAGGTAAGCCAATGATTATGGATTTAGGAAATTAAAATAAATAGATGAGGAAATATATCATTTAAAATTCAGCACCAAAAGAGAAAATCTGAAACAGAAGATGAGAGACTTGTCAATGGAATGATACCTTTCAGTTTGTATCAAACAGAATTTTCCAAATGAAATATGAGCTTGTGAGGAAGGCAATAATCATAATCATTTTTTTTTCAAATTAAAGAGGTGTGATCATATTCCAGGTAATCAGACCATAGTCAAAATGTAGACCATAAAATAAATCAATAAAATGTACCACAGTCAATGCACCGATTCTATTTAATAGAAAGAGTCAGAAAATTCTCATCAGTGTCAACAGTATCCAGAAATCACTCAGAAGTATCTTCAGAGAACTGTTTTAAATTATTGCAAAGTTAACATTTCATTTAACAAATGTAAAATTAGAAGTTTGTTTCTGGAAAACCTCTCATTTGAAAATAGTGGAAAATGTCATTGTTTATACATCAAACCTATACATATAATTTCCAACATTGGCCCCAGTTTCAGACTAATAATCTAACCCAGGACCAAATTTACTTACGGATAAGATTGAAGTTGCCAAAAATTTCATCTTGCACCAATCAACAATCAATCCTCATGGAAGCAGCAGTCATGAGATCAAATGATGCATTCATTGAATAGGGTAAATCTGCTGCACAAGACCTCTGTTAAATGTTGAAAAGTAAGGATGTTACTTTGAGGACTAAGGTGCCCTTACCCAAACTATGGTAATTTTGGTTGCCTCTTATGAATGTAAAAGATGGATATTGAATAAGGATGACCTAAGAAGAATCAATATGTTTGAAAGTAATAGGAACTGCTAAAAGAAGAAACAGATCTATCTTTCAAGAAGTACAGCCAACATTATCTTTAAATGCAAAGATGGAATGACTTTATTTCATGTACTTTTGGTATGTTGTCAGGATTGACCAGTCACTGAAGAAAGACATCATGCTTGGTAAACTAAAGGGGCAGTGTAAAAGAAGAAATCCCTTGACAAGATGAATTGACACAGTGGTTGCAACAAGGGCCTCAAATACAAGAACAATTGTGAAGAACAATTTTCCTCTATTGTATATTGACTTACTATGAGTCAGAGCCAACTCGATGGCATGTAACAATAACAAGAACTTCCTGACTTACTTTTGTACCTGTTTTAGATTTGCAAGCGGGTAATAGAGATGACTGAACACTAGAGACCGAATACCAATAGGAAGACAGGTCTGGACATCTACTGGTACTTCTGAAAACTAGCCAGTGAAAGTCCTTTACATAATAACAGAACATTGTTAGATCCACAGCTAATCCTGGGCATGGTGTAGACCCTGTAGAATTTCACTTATTGGTACATTGGGTCTCCATGAGTGGGGTCTACTTGGTGGTAGCTAAGTACAACACAACAGGTCTAGGAAACAGGAAAATGAAATTACAAAAACAGCATGTTCTTCCAACTCTAATAAGGCTCTTGATATTTTTCACTAGAATTCACAAAGTTTTAAGAGTTACAAAATGTTTTATTCTTAATACTTTTATTGGTAGCCTACAGAGCTGCATTCCTCCCATCCTTTTCCTTAAAAAAAGTTATGTATCACAGGTCTTTACCAAACTCACAAACTACATATCTGATCACATGATTCTCAAACAGAAATAATCAATGCACCAACTCCATTTTCTGGAGAATCATATCCAAATTCCCCATCCTGTTATTTAAATTTCTCTTTAACGTGATACTATTGTTTTGATTAGTAATTTGCATTGTACCATAATGGTCAGATTTCATCATGTGTAATTTGGTTTCTTTATTTATAAAATCGAAAATGAGAAAACTTGCAAATAACAGCAGTCTCTACAGGTACCTACACAGACCAAGAACACAGCACTCACTCAATAAATATTACTCTCACCTTCTCAATCTTCCTTCTTGTCAAACATTTTTAATTGCTTTTACTGAAATTATCCAATTTTCCTCACCTCATATATAGAATTTATCAACACCCAAATCACTCCATCTCTGAACTCTCAAAGTGCAGCACCCTAACATTCCAGTACTTAAACTCATGTCTTACAACTATACACATAATTGAAGACTATCATTTCCCCCATTTTTGCATGTGCTTAGTTTTCTAACAGTTTGGATTGCTATAGTCATTAATTCTTCCACTTTGTACAAATATCATCAATGACCTTTACCCTGTAACCCTCCCGGCATCAGTCTAAAACTTGCACCATCTTATTTGTAGGTTGCTGAGGTATTATATAAAATCACACAAAAGAACAGATGGATGCCAAAAAGGTGAGGAAAAAGCAACAAGAGGGACCAATTAAAAGAGACTGAGAATGGGAAAGAGAGA
>NW_022111353.1:2238223-2248133 GCF_000313985.2 Echinops telfairi | reverse complement strand
ATGTAAGATTATTTAATTCTTGAGGAGAATAGAATTACTAGGAAGCATAACCCAATCAATTTACTGACATTGCCCCTCCTCCATTGACTGAGGGGAAAAGATAGGGATTATCATGAATATTCTGGTAGAGGGTCCTCTCTACCAACATTTCAATGCCAATGTTTTTCGTACCAAAATCTCTCCCTTGAGTCCCACACTCAGATCACACCAAAAAACATCTAACATTCATGTCCCAAACTGAATTTATTCCTCTCCACAAGTCTTAAACTGGACTTTCTCCCAGGTTCCAAAAATTTTCTAGACGACAATTTCATTCATTTATCTATGTGTTTGATCTTTGACTACATACACATAGTCAATTTGTCACCAAATAAGTGATTTGTTTATGTGTTTATTTTGGCCTATCAAGAAACTAATAATGAATGTTCTTGGTGAATGAAACATGAAACCTCAAGAGATGGAAAGAATATACACTGTACCAGAAAGAACTAGTGAGTCAACATTCCACTGTTTCAGGAGGTACACAAGAACCAGTGGTGCTGAAGGAAGAAATTCAAACTACACTAAATGTATTGGCCAAAATAAGGCTCCAGGAATTGATGGTATACCCATTGAAATATTTCATCAAGCTGAAGAAGCACTAAAAGCCCTCACTCACCCAGGCCAGGAAATAGGGAAGACAACTACTTGGCCAACTGATGGGAAGAGATCCATAGTTGTGCCCATTCCAAAGAAAGTTCATCCAACATAGTACTTAAACTGCAGAACAATATCATTGATATCACATATAAGTAAATTTTTGTTTAAGATTCTCCAACAATGGTTGCAGCAGTACATTGACAAGAAACTGCCCTAAGTTCAGGCCAGATTCAAAAGAGGGCATGGAACAATGAAAACCATTGCAGATGTCGAACGGATCTTGGCTCAAAGGTGAGAATACCAGAGAGAGCTTTATTTGTCTTTCATTGACTGTGACAAAGCATTTAACTGTGTGTATCATAATAACCTTGAGAAGAAAGAGAATTCCAGAACACTTGATTGTGCTCATGAGGAGCTTGTCCATGGAAAAGAAGGCAGTTGTGCAAACAGAACAAGGGCAGGAAAGGCCTATCCTATCCCTATACTTGCTGAGCAAATAATCAGAGACACTGGATTATATGAAGAAGAATATGGCATCAGGATTGGAGGAAGGCTTGTTAACAACCTGTGATATGCAGATGACACAACTTGCTTGCTGAAAATGAAAAGGACTTGGAGCACTTGCTAACAAAGATGAAGGGCTGCAGTCTTCAGAATGGATTACGATTCAATGTAAAGAAGACCAAAATCCTCACAACTGGTAACATCATGATCAATGGAGAAAAGGTTGTTGTCAAGGATTTTGTCTTACTTGGATCCCCAATCAATGCTCATGGAAGCAGGGTCAAGAAATCAAAACCTTGTTAGAGTATGGAAGAACAGGGAGGTTACTTTGAGGACTAAGGTGCATCTGACTTAAGCCATGGTAATTTCCATTGCCTCATATGCGTGTGAAAGTTGGACATCAGTTGGAATAAGGAACAGCAGAGAAGAATCAATGCATTTGAATTGTGGTGCTGGAGAAGAATATTGACTTCTAAAAGGACAAAGCAATCTGTATTGGAAGAAGTAAGGCCATAATGCTTTGTAGAAGCAAGGATGGTGAGGTTTTATCTTATATACTTTGGACATATTGGTGAGAGACCAGTCCCTGGAGAAGGATGTCATGTTCAGTCAAGTAGAAGAGCAGCGAATGAGGGGAAGACCCCTATCAAGATGATGGAGGCAGTGGCTGTATCAATGGGCTCAGGCATAGGAACAATTAGGAAGATGGCCCAGGACCTTGCAGTGTTTCATTTTGTTGTGCATAGAGATGCTGTGGGTCAGGGCCAACTTTATTGACCCCTAATAACAACATGATCAGAGGATAAGAAGAATATGTCTCATGTATCTTTCATGTATTTTATTTTAAATAAATTATTGCATTCTGTTTATTTGGCTCAAGGCACATACATTTGTCCCTTTCAAAATAGCAAAGATTATATTATAAAAAGGTGTTCGGATCATCTGTCACTAAATGCAAATTTAAAATATCTGCTTTCACAATTTTACTTGGTTTAGTTAGAAATTGTCACTCAAATTCTTAATATTATTTAATTCATCAGTCATCTTCCCCCAAGAATTTGTTGGCATGTTTTTGCAGACATAAATAAATTTACTATTAACACAGTACAAGCAAAGCAGTAAAGTTACTCCCCTATTGATTTTTATTAATGTATCTATGTAAGGTTTTAATATATATACATGTTTATAATATGTATCTGTAGGTGTTTATAATCTGCATATAGTTTTATAATGTGTATAAGTATAATTTATATACTACCAAACTATCTGTACAATTACAATACATATATAGCTTTTCAAAACTACATAAAAATAACTTTATACCATTTAGCAACAAATAGCAGACATGAGGCTACATATTGAAAACAGTAAGTTGTGTTCATATATGAAGAATCTGAACCATGTTCTATGAATAGCATGAATTTACATTTTGAAGCTGAATTTTTTTATTTGAAATGCTGCAATGTAGATTTCAAGCAAAAGAAAGCTTACAAGGCACAAGGTTAGGCACATTTTTTGTTACATGTGACCTTGATTAATAGCCAATTTGTGGTTTAATTAAGTCTTTGACTGTGGTAGGCTATTATAGCAATGGTCCTGTATATCAAGTATAACCAATTGAACGATATAAGTAAACAAGTGAATGAAGAGATGAATCTATCTTTAATATTAACAAGGACCCAGTTCTCATTCATTCTGCTGTTAACTGGTCTTAGGGAAAAAACATAACTGGTAGAGGTTGCTGAAAGGTTCTTTTGCACTTCTAGACAAGTTCCCTATTTCGTTTCCCTGGGGAAACCTTACAATTTGAAGAAAGTTTATTTCAGCACTGCTTGTTAAGTAGCCTGCCCCCAGAGGTTTCTCCATGGAGTAATTGTTAAAACCATCAGGCACAATTGAGACAGAAGGATCCGGGACTGTGTAGCAAAGGCAGCACCTCTGGAGACAATGTTGAAAGCGCTGAGTGTACATATCCTGATGAATCCTCATGAGCTTCAGAGAGAAGAATGTTGAAGTACCTAAGCAATTATGTCCTGTCTGACATTGTGAAAACAATGATAACGTTTGAATAATCCAATTATCTGTAAGCCTTTTAATGAGCCCACAGGTGACCTACTGATAGAACAAGACCTTACTTGGCAGCAGTCAATTTCCAAGGAGACCGTTTCTAATTGCATGGAGACTGCAAAATGATGGTTCTAAGCAGCTGGAGCTTGCTCTGTGTAAAACAAGTGGACTGTTTTCCTGGTTTGGTCTTCGTAAGCACATATCTTCAGTACAGATTAATGAGCACTTTGCCCTGTCATCCCAGAGACTGAATAAATACTGGAGGGACCTCCAACTTATTCCTGTTCTCACTTTCAACATTAGGAATGAGAAAACACATTTCAAACATCAGTGAACTGGAATAATCTAGTAATACTCCAAGTAGAATGATAGAGTGCTGCCTCCCTGCTCTCTTCTTAAAATGTAACTCTTCTTTAAAAGAAATGACGCATGGTACCAGTTATCAGTATAACAAATACATCATTTAGGAGCAAAGCTTTTGGAATCAGATTGAGTGAATTTAAACAAAGTCGGTTAGCAATTCTATGTCTCATTTGTTTACCTACAGAAGAAGCTAGTTGTATTTTATTGTGTTTCACTTTTGTCATGCAAAACGGTGTTAATATATACTAATCACATGAAATAGCATCACATATACCAAGCATAAAATAAATGTTAGCTGTCATCATTCTATTTCCTAGCAATAGTGTGTTGTTTGTCTATAGTCATTTATATAACAAAGTACTTTTGCATACATGCCTATAAAATTTATGTTTATTTAACAGAAAAAAATTAGAGCTCAGGAAATCACAATAACCTTGATTAAAATAACACTGGTATTTAGTGGTAATGTCCAACTTCCAACTCAAATCTTTTGATTGCAAATCTAATGGAACTTCCATTCTCTTATACCTATTTCCACATAATCTACAACTGCTGTTATAATCAATCACTTTAGATACTGCAGGGTTACATATAGGTAAAAATTTATGTTGCATTAATAAACAATGACTATTTGGTTTAACATAAAGTTAATCAAATTTCAAAATAGTTGACTAATTGATTCCCAATATAATGGAGAATCACTCACTTTCTCTCCTACTGAAGGAAGCTATAAAACCTGAGAACACATGAAGGAAATATGCAAGCACCCTGAAATCAAATATTAGCAGGTATTTGTGGGAAGAACAACACAGTCCAAAGAACTATCTAACTGGCCATAGGTTTGCAAATATTTCCCCTCCAGAACCTTCCAGCCCAAACTGCACACAAACAGAAGCACATAAGTAATATAGTGAGCATGGTAACACAGGCAGAGGGTGCTCAAGGAAAAGTCCCCTAGCACTGGTTCAAGAAGCAGGAAAAGGAAGTTTTAGTATCAGAGTGTGAGGAAAGTCTCTGTTTTAGGTTCCCTAATTCATCATTAAATTCTGTGGCAGCAGTGGCAGTAGCTGTAACAGTAGGGAACCACAAAATTAAAATTGATGGAGTGGCATCAACTCTCCATTCTGTAATAGTATGGTTCTATGAAAGCTAACATCAGACCCACAGACTTGGATTGGACTGGACTTACCTGCTTCGACAATTGTGTGAGCTGTTTCTTGATATAAATTTCTCTCTCTGCACACACTCTGTGATAGTTGTGTGTGTGCGTGCACACCAACATGGTACCTGTAAGAAAATATGGGTGGAGTCTACACTGTCAATTAGGTCACAGCCTGATGGTACCTAGATCCTGGCAACTTTCTCTCTCTCTCTCTCTCTCTCTCTCTCTCTCTCTCTCTCTCTCTCTGTCATCACTTTCCTGTGATGGGATCACTTGAAGAGCTGCCAGAGACACT
Source organism: Echinops telfairi (assembly GCF_000313985.2). NCBI lineage: Eukaryota > Metazoa > Chordata > Mammalia > Afrosoricida > Tenrecidae > Echinops > Echinops telfairi. The sequence continues at coordinate 2,243,103 of NW_022111353.1, read as the reverse complement.
GCCATTGGATCCACAGGCCTTTGTGCCTACCAGTTTCTGTGGCTCCTGAGTTCTGCATCATTGTGTGTGGCTTCGTGAGTTGAACAGGGATTTATGGACTAGTATCAGATTTATAGACTATTTGATCTGGACTGGGCTGCGATGTTTTATTGATGCACAATTACTCCTTAATATAAAGTTATTTTTTAAACATATATGTGTGTCCTTGGATTTGTTTCTGTGCTCAACCTGGTTTAACACACACACACATATATAAAAATCATATATGTACACATAGCTATGCTATACATGTATGTATGTGTATATATTATTTTGTTTTATTTATAGTTCATCAAATTTAAAAATAATTACATATGTAATTATTTCAAAATATATATTTCAGGATAGATAGATAGATACAGACAGAAAGAGAGAGAGCCATACATGTCACTCACTTTGCTTCCTAGAGAACCCAGCCTGACACACTGGGGGAAAAGTCTGGCAATGAAATAACTGACAAGAGCTTAGTCTCTAAAATGTATTGAAAATTTCAGTCCCTTAACAGCATGAAGGCATGCAATTTATACGTGAGCAGAGGACATGAGCTGACACTTCACCAAAGAAGCCATTTCAGCACCCAACACTTGAAGGAAAGCTTGTGATCATTAACTATGGAGAGAGACAAAATAATAGTGAGGTATCAACTAACTAATATTAATTACAATTAATTACAAATTTCAAAATGGCCTAAAACAACAAATGCTGGTGAAGGTGTGGAGAGACTAGAACCTTCAGTTACTGCCAGAAGAACTATAAAATAGTGTAGCCACTGTAAATATATATATACACTTTAAAAGTTTGAAATAGAAAACCATATGATCTCACAGCTCACAATCCTGCTACTGGATATATGCCCTAGAGAAATAAGACCTGAGATATATGTACACTATGACCATCACAGCAGTGTTAACATTAGCAGGAAGATGGAAATTACCTAAATGCTCATCAATGGCAGAAGGGATAAACAAAGGATGTACACATATTTCTTCTCTCTGCAATTTCCTCTCCTGACCCTTCCTCCAGGACCGTTGGGGATGTTAGTGAAGCACTGAGCTGGAAACCACCAGGTAAACAGTTTAGCTCATCAGTTGGCAGAAAGATGAAGCGATCTGTTCCCACAAAGACAGCCTTGGGTTGCTACAGGTTAGAATCCACTTAGTGGAAGTGGGTTTGCTTTGTCTTTACTTTTCTTCCAATATTCTGCATCAGTTACTACCAGTTTTTCAAATTCACTAAGTTTCAGCCATACTAAATAATTTTCACTGTATGTCCAAGTTTGATTCATACTACCACTTTATAATCTTCCCTACTATTATAGTCATACTTTTTAATAGTATTTACTAGGCAATCTTAGTAATTTACTTATTTATATGCTCCTAACTCTTTGTGAACTAGGCCTTATTCAGCACTTGAGTTCCAGAACTATTACAGAGCCCAATACATAATAGGTGCTCAGTAAATATTTGTGAAGTAAATGGAGTAGCAATGAATTTTTCACTTCTGTATTTCAAGAGGCACTGCTATATAGAACATTGTTTAAAAATATTTTTTTATACATTTGATAAACTTTACAAAAATTGCACACAGTAAGTGATAACTATATAATAATGTTGCCATATCTACCAATTTTGTTGAATAACTCTAAAGTTCTTTCAAACATATGAAATCTTTAGGATTTTCAATTCTTTAAGATCTTGGATTTTTGGCTAAAAAAGACAAGAAGCCTTGAAATTTAAGCTAACACTATATGCGAGGACTTATTATTAGGAAATGGTATTCTGCTGAAGTTAATATTCCTACTAAGTAAATATTAGAAATTTAGATTACAAAAATGTTTTAAATTTAATAATGGGCAAAAAAATCTACCTGGTCTTTTATTTTTTCATAAAACCAGTGAGTGAGTTTGAACAACTGACCTTTAGGTTAATAGTTGTGCACAAATATTTGTGCCACAAATATTAAATATTTCCTGTCCAAAGTAACAGTAGGTTAAATTGGGGTCTCTAGAGAAGCAAATCCAGTAACGCATGTGTTGTATATACAAAGAGATCAGTATCAAGGAATTAAGTAAGCAAGTAGGTCCAGTTTAGTTCAAGTGAGGTGTCTCCTGACTCATAAAAGCTGAAGAACAGCAGGAGGCACAGGCTGGTGGAGGGAAAGTGAGGTAGTTAGTTTATTGTGCCCACCTGGCTGATAAACACATGTGGGGTTACTTGAAGGGTGGAGAGATAAATGACTTGGTGAGCCTCGCCTTTCTAGTTCTTGGGTCTCTTGCTTTGTGATGGTCGGACCAGGGTGCAGCTGCCTTAGCAGTTCCCTGCTTCAGCTTGAAAGGGCTACTTCCTGCAAGACATCCCCAAGGAGAAGCCACATGGACCTACCTCGATGCAGGCCTGGGTGCTGGAGGAGCCGTGTGGAGACGCCTGCCAGCACTGAGATATTTACACATTTATTGATTCGGCTTTCCTCCTGTAGTCCGCATCATAGTGTGTGTTTTGTGAGATGGAGGAGAACTTTGTGGATTGGTGTTGGACCTATGGGTTAATGGGTTAATGTTGGACTTGTGGCGTGGGTGGCACTGGGTTGGGATGTTTCTTTGATGCACACTTACCCTTTATATAAAACTCTCGTATACATGACTTTTGGTGGATTTGTTTCTCTAAAGTACCCAGACTAACACACAAATATAATAAGAATATGAATTCAGTCGAATCAATCCACCCTCAGGAGTCTGCTGAGGGCTCTCGGGATCATCAGCAAGCAATGTGCAGGAGCCAGAGGAACCAGCTCCAGGAGAAGGAGGCCAAAGAGAAGGCGACTCTGCTCAGTCTCTCTCTTTTTTTTTTTTTTTAAACATTTTTTAGGGGCTCATACAACTCTTATCACAATCCATACACACATCGATTGTGTAAAGCGCATTTGTACTTCATTCTCAAAACATTTTCTCTCCACTTAAACCCCCGACATTAGGTCCTCATTTTTCCCCCACCCTCCCCGCTCCCCCCTCTCTCATGAGCCCTTGATAGTTTATAAATTGTTATTTTGTCATATCTTGCCCTGTCCGACATCTCCCCTCACCCACTTTTTGGTTGTCTGTCCCCCAGGGAGGAGGTCACATATAGTCCCTTGTAATCGGTTCCCTCCTTCCTACCCACTCTCCCTTTACCCTCCCTGTTTCGCCACTAACACCACTGGTCCTGTAGGGCTCATCTGCCCTGGATTCCCTGGATTTTCAGTTCCTATCTGTACCAGTGTACCTCCTCTGGTCTAGCCAAACTAGTCTCTTTCTTATACAAAAGTCCACCCTAGGAGGTGTTATCAGGCTTTGATCTGATTGATAGGTTGGGTTCCACCCATACTTTTACCCAGGAGTGTCTAGTTCACATAAGCCCTAACCATCACAAACATATTCCTCCTGTCTCTTAGTTCATTAAACCCACTGCTAACCAGTCAATTCAGGCATATTACAGAAACCTGATCTAAAATTTGACACTGTAAATACATACAGCAGCAGACAGCCTCATCTCTATTCCACAGAACCGCTGGTGGGTTTAGACCACAGATCTTGCCATTAGTGGCCCAATAATGAACCCACACTGCCACTAAGGCTCATAGTCCAATAAAGTTTATTAAAATTTTACAACCCGGTGATACTTCTTAAAATCAATTAAGATGAAACAACCTACCTTTACACTAAATGATGCTAAATGATTAGATAGACAGATAGAGATTCCATGTATTTGTTTTTCCCATTCCTCAGAAAGTCTTACTCCTTACTCTACAACAGTTTGTATGTGTATTATAATTCAATGTAGGGAGAGTGTATAAAAGCTGTTATGTTAAAACTATCATGAGAGGCCTTCAAGATGGAATTGAGAGATAATGGAATTCTTCCATAGACATTTTGATGCTCCTGTGTAAAGTGAGCAAACAAGCAATGACCAGGGAAGAAAGAAGACAGGAGGGCTTCTCCTTTGTGAATAAATTATATTATATTTATAAATAATTACTTTTAAATGCCTGAGCCTTGGTTCTAATAACTGGCATTGCTTTAAAATGATCCTGGTTTTTTAAAAAGTGTATAATAAAATGTTCAAGCTTTTGTGTAAAATCATATGCAAAAACAATATGGGGCCACATCTGACCAATTCCAGTTCCAAGACTGATTGCACAAGGAAGAGGTCGAACATGTCTCCACCCTCCACCCCCCTTTATCATATTCTAATGTCAACTGTCATCCTCTGCTGACATGCTACACCTAGGGATAGGTTTGATAAATCACTGCAATAGTCACACAAAACTCACAGACCATGCTCATGATGATATGATTTATTAGGGAAGTTAACAGGTTGCGAGAAATGCTAAGGATTTCATTGTTCCATTACGATGGTTTCATCTTTACTGTGCCAACAGGCAGGCAGGCAGGCTCCTCTCTGGCTTTCAGACTATTGGCCTGACCTCTGCCATACTCAAACAATGTTACAAAATTCCTAGAGCTGCCAATAAATGTCTAAAGGGCATCCCACTCCACTGTATTACTCAGCCCTAAAACATTTGGCTTCAGTGCTATGAGCCAGCAAACCCAGCTACCCAATTAAGTGCCCAGGGGCATCCCACTCCACAAGTCAACCTCTTTTCCCCACTCAGCTTTACTTGCTCTGTGGGTGGTCAAATCCACCGTTTCATTCTCTGGATCCTGGTTTCATCATGGCTGCTCCTATGTGACTCCTCTGGTGTTAAAACTGCACCCTGGATCTTTCTAAAGGATGTGTTCCACAGGTTTCCCTGGATCTTCTGTCGATTTCTTCATATTCCAGGAAATTATCTTTAATATCTATGCT
>NW_022111353.1:2234301-2235976 GCF_000313985.2 Echinops telfairi | reverse complement strand
TTGCAAGCTGAAGCAGGGAACTGCTAAGGCAGCTGCACCCTGGTGCGACCATCACAAAGCAAGAGACCCGAGAACTAGAAAGGCGAGGCTCACCACCAATTTATCCCTCTGCCTTTCAATTAGCCCCACATGTGATTATCGGCCAGGCTGGCACAATTAACTAACTCAGTCATCAATTTTTCTGCATCATCATAGTCTCAGAGTATACTTTAGTCATTATTCTTCTTTAGTCATTGTTCTTAGTACTTATGAATGTAGTGAACTAATTCATAGATGATACAAACCAAATAACTCTGCCCCAAATATGAATAAAGTGTTAGGATGTTACTGAGCAAATGAGTTTCTAGGAATTTTGATAAAGACAATAAACTTTAATTTTATATAACTGGCTCTTCGGTCTTGCTGGTAGTGAAATTCCCCCCTCCTGCCTCTGTGATAGCTTCTTTTATACCCAGCAGGTGGAAAAATCACAATTATTCATGCTAACAGTCACTCACAACTGAATCCAATCAGTGTCTTCCCTTCCCTTCTCTTATGACCCACCAGGAAGAGATAATGCAGTGAGAGTAACAAAGACTATGAGTAGAAGAGCCATATTGAATAATTCACTACTGCACCATATTATTTATAGTTATCCATTTACTTAAAATATTAAGTAATAATTCACTTAATGTCAAAAGAATGGTTCATGTGTTGTTTAACATTGGAAAAGCAAGATTATTACTTTTCTTATTCCATTTTTTAAACTGAACTCTGCTCACTAAAATATTTCTTGAAAGAGTACAATTTTAAGTTAGAAATACTTCTTTTCATTAAATACTTTTGGGGGGGGGCTTTTACCTCTCATCACAATCCATACAGTCATCCATTTTGTCAAGCACAATTGTACGCATGTTGCCATCATCATTTTCAAAGCATTTTTTTCTACTTGAGCCCTTAGTGTCAGCTCTTCATCTTCCCCCTCCTTCCCTCCTTAATGAACCCTTGTTAAGTTATATATTATTTTCATATCTTACATTGCCCTCTGTCACCCTTCACCCACTTTTCTGTTGTTCATCCCCCTGGGAAGGAGTTATATGTTGATCCTTGTGATTTATTCCCCTTTCACCCCCACCTTCCCATCCTCCTATTGAAGTACATTTTAATGTGAATAATTTTTTTTGTTTCTTTTTAATCATTTTATTAGGGGCTCATACAACTAATCCCAATCCATACATACATCAATTGTGTAAAGCACATTTGTGCATTCATTGCCCTCATCATTCTCAAAACATTTTCTCTCCACTTAAGCCCCTGGCACCAGCTCCTCATTTTTTCTCCCTTCTTCCCTGCTACTGCCTTCTTCATGAACCCTTGATAATTTATAAGTTATTATTTTGCCATATCTTGCCCTGTCTGATGTCCCCCTTCAACCACTTTTCTGTTGTCCATCCCTCAGGGAGGAGGTCACATGTAGATCCTTGTAAGCGGTTCCCCATTTCCAACCCACTCTCTCTCTACACACCCAATATCGCCACTCACACCACTGGTCCTGAAGGGATCATTCCCTGTGTTTCCAGTTCTTATCTGTACCAGAGTATATCCGCTGGTCCAGCCAGACTTGCAAGGTAGAATTCGGATCATGATAGTGGGGGGAGGGGGAGGAGCATTTAGGAACTAGAGGAAAGTTGTATTT
>NW_022111353.1:2224249-2233253 GCF_000313985.2 Echinops telfairi | reverse complement strand
TAATAACATGCACAAAAACAAGACAGAGCAAAACCAAGCAACAATATACAACAAAACAACAACAAACCAATGACAAAAAAAAAAACACAAGAAAGAAAAGCTTGTAGCTAGTTCAAGGATTGTTTGTTGGCCTTTAGGAGTGTTTTCCAGTCCAGTCTGTTGGGGCACCAAGCCCTGGCCCTAAAGTCCACCTTCAACATTCTCTGGGGACCTCACCGCTCTGATTCCTTGCTGTTCTGTTGCACCCCCATAGTGTTTTGCCTACATGTGATGGGATCAGATCGGGCACAATTCCCACACTGTGTCTCCGGATTTGTCCCCTGTAGGGCTATGGGTCAGTCAGGGGCCTCATGACTCATAGTGGGGCTGTCCATGTGGTCCTCCTGTGGACTGGCTGCTCTAGTTGGGAACATCGTCCTCGTGACCTGGTGCTCCACTCCCTCCTCCTCCCCCTTCATTTGCTCCCGTATGCTCCTATCAGATATGTTCCTCTCCCGGAGCTGAAGATTCAATGCCGTGCTTTGAAACGAATTCTTCTGTGGGGAGGGACAGGTGTCCACTTAGTAGTTGGGATAGGGCCTGGCCCCCCAGACCACTCCACTGGTTCCCTACTCCAAGCCGGCATGTTGCATTCACATCTTGGAGTACCGGGTTGAAGTGTGGTCCCTCTTTCCCTGTGCAGATATTAACAATACCCACCCCTTGGGTGGGTTAGTGGCCTGTGCCCCCGCTACCCATTTCTTTTATTATTACTATTATTTTTCCTTTCCCTACCTTCTTTTTAGTTGTCTACCATGTGTATTCCTGTATTTGGTCTGGGCCCTGGTCCGCACCCCAGGAATGTTTGTATAAAGTAGCTTTTTCCCCATGCCTCTTTTGCAATAAAAAAACAACAACAAAACTTTCCTCATGTTGTACTTGTCCTTTTGTACTTGACTTACTTCACTTAGCATGATTTCCTCCAGTGCTTCCCATGCAGCGATGTGCTTCACTGCTTTTTAGTGATGCTTAATACTCCATTGTATGTATATTCCACAGCTTTTTAATCCAATCATCTTTGTTGCCCTCTGGGTGAGGTTGTTCTATGTGGCAGTCTCTTATTTATGCTGTGAGTGTTATTCTTCTGCCCATACTGGGTTGGCAAGGATCTTTTTTAGGGTTGGGTTTCTTCTATGTATTCTTTGAGTTTTTTCTTGTCTGGGAAGACTCTTACTTCTCCATCTATCTTGATCTATAATTTGGCTGGGTAGCATATTCTTGGGTTTGCGTTGTTTTCCTTCAATTTTTGGAATATGTTACTCCACTCTCCTCTTCTTCATAGTTTCTGCTGATAGGTCTGAGCATATTCTTATTTGGGAACCTTTATATGTGATTGCTTGTTTTTCTCTAGCTGCTCTCATGATTTTCTCCTTTTCCTCAAAGTTGGATAGTGTAACTATTATGTGCCTTGGTGACTTCTTCTTGTGATTCAGTCTAGCTAGTGTTCTTTCAGCCTCCTGAATGGTTGCCTGGTTTTCATTCATTAAGCTGGGGAAGTTTTCCTTCAAGAATTCTCTCGCTATTGTTGCAGATGACTTCTTTGTTGTGTCTTCCACCGGTAAGCCAATAATTCTAATGTTGTTCTGTTTCATAGCATCAGACATAGCTGTTAGGTTTTCTTCAGCTTCTCTGATGGTCTTATTGGATTTTTGTTCGCGTTTGTTAAAGTCTGCTTGGCTGTCCTCCAAGTCACTGGTGCGGTTCTCTGCTTCCTGCTGTCAATTCTCAAGGTCTGTCTTTCTGCTACTGGTTTTTGTTATTTCCTCCCTAAGCTCCTGTATTTCCCTTTGGTGTATGGCCTTTATTTCCTCTATCATTTCATCCTTTTTCTGTATTGTTTCCTTCATGTCCTGTATGACTCCAAGCAGCATTCTGAACATTTCTTTCTGTGGCAGCTCAATGTCTGCTTCTTCTCTGCATGTCGTTATGTTCAGGACATCTTCTGCCACTGCCTTTTGTTTCTCCTGTTTTTTCGTTGAGGTCATTGGGGCTGGTGGCTGTTTGTGTTGTGTTGTTTTAGAGACGTCAGGTGCCATTTTACAGGGAGTTGAAGAGCACTGGCTCTCTCTGGGAGACTTGTAGGAATGCTTCTTTGAACTGCCTACAGCTAATTTCACTATGGAATTAACCTACCACTTTATCCTCCTGTGGCTTCCCTCTCAGGGGAGTGCCCCAGAAGGCTGGTGGGTTGCTTGCTTTGGTGTTGCGGTGGTTGGACAGAGGTTCCTGCAGTGCTTGGGATGTTGACAAGTGTTGGCAGAGCTGCCTCAGGCCCCCAGGCACACAAGCAGGAATTCCCCGGTAAGAAGTATCCCCTGGTGGGCAGAGTATCCCCTGGTGGAGGTCAGCAGGGCTTTCCCCAGCCTCTGGCTAGCTGCACAGGGTGGAGCTTACCTTGCTGGGTGTGGCACAGGTTTAAATGACCTAGGCTAAAGGGAGTGGTCTGGAGGTCATTAGTGGAGTGTGAGAGAACAGGAAAGAGACAAAGAGGAGGGGAAAAAAGAGGAAAAAAAACTAAGCCGGCTGAGACTGCAGGGATATAGAGAAGAGAGAGAAACAAAAGCAACAATGTAGCTGAGTCCCGATCCCTGCCCATGGAGCTGCAAGGGTTTAGTCTCTGCCCTAGGAGTTGGTGGTGGCAAGCTGTGGCTATGTTGAGAAAGCCCCTGTGCAGACCTCCAAGACTGTTGGGGGGTGGGGGGCAGGATATAGAGAAGAGATGGAAATAAAAGTAACAATGTAGCTGAACCCTGATCCCTGCCTGTGGAGCTGCATGGGTCCAGTCCCTGTCCGGAGGCAGGCAGCAGCAAACTGTGGCTGTGTTGAGACTAAGCTCCCCTATGAGCTCCAAATGGTCCCGGCTCTGGCAGAGATAGTGGTGGGGCCAAGGTCAAGCCCCAGCCAGTCTCCATTGTCATAAGCCAAAAGCCTCAGCCCCTCAAAACCCGTGGGTCTGTGCCGACTTATCTTTATGATGCTCCTCCTGCATTCCAGCAGCATTGAATTTCCCTCTAAGAAACTCTCCTGGACTGAATTCTGCGGAGTCCCTCTGATATGTGTCACTCGATCACCATATTCCTGGAAGTCTCATGAATAAAAATTTTAAGGCATTCTTCAGAGTTAGAAGATAACGGACTAAGTGACTAAGTAAGAGGCCGAGGACCAAAAAGAGACACTTGGCTAAGGAGAGGCACTGCTGTGGCCCAATATAATCTTATTGTTTATTAATCCTGACTTGTGGTAACCTGTTAACGTCACAATTATGAAAACAAATTTAATGCATTCTTAAAAGCTTTGGAAGCTGGATCCTCTGAAAATCTCTAGCACGTTTGTCTATCCAGGGTTACTGTAGTGTACACTTGAACTATTAAAAGTTGGTATTTTCAACAGTATTTTATCTCATCCAATTGATATATGTTTTGTATTATTTGTAAGGAGCCTTGGTGGTGCTCTCAGGTAAGAGTGTGATGTTAAGTGAAAGGTTTGTAGTTCAAACACACCAGGTACTCCTCAGGAAAATGCTGAAGCTATAGATTCTTGTGGATCCCTTTTAGCATAGGGGTTACACATTGGGCTGCAACCTGGAAGGTCAGCAGCTCCAAATGACTAAGCCACTCTGTGGCTTTCTACTCCCCTAAAGAGCTAGAGTGTTAGAAACTCCCTGGGGCAGTACTACCCTGACCTGTAGGGTTGCTAGGAGTTGATGGCAGTGAGTTTGGTTTTGGGTTCTATCCTCTTGTAAAGACATACAGTCTTGAAAACCCTATACAGGGTCTCTGTGAATCAGCATCAAATTAATGGTGAGAGGTATCTATACATTTGTGAGAGTTCTGTTTTGCTAGTATAATATTTATATTAAAATAAAGCTGTAACCTTCTGTGTAAAGGCCAACATATTAAGGCAGTCTGTTTTGTAATAAAATTTTCCAAATATTGGCTTGATTTTAATCCTCATAAATACCTCCTTACTCTTTCAGAATTAAGTTGAAAGAACAGCAAAATAAACATCTGAAGATCTTTCACCTAGATTTACCAGTTCTTAACACTTTGCTACATTTAACTACAGAATTTTATTTATTTTCATTTTGGGCACACTGTTCAAAGCTATATTAACTGACTTCAGGACAATTCATCCCTAAATAATTCATCACACACTTCTGCCATCGGGATCCACAAGAGTCTACAGCCTCATGTTTTTCCTGAGGAGTATCTAGTGGGTTTGAACAACCTGCCTTGAGTTTAACTTGAGTGAAAGCACTACCAGGATCCCTTAAAAATTATGCCAAACATATGTCTATAAGTGGATTATACCTCAATATAAAGAAAAGATTGAAGTTGTCAAGGATTTCACTGGATCCACAATTAACATTCATAGAAGCAGCTGTTCAAGAAATCCAGCTATATATTCCAAATGAACTCTCTAAAGTGCTAAAGAGCAAAGATGTTGCTTTAAGCATTCAAGTACATCTGACCCAAGTGCTAGAAGAAGACAATAAGGAAAGAGGAAGAAAAGGAGATGCCTAACGGTACAACGGTTAAGCATTTGACTGGTAACCCAAAGATGGCTGCTTCAAACTTCCTAGTGGCTCTGAAGGAGAGAGATGTAGCAATTTGCCTCCATAGGGATTTCAGCCAAGAGAGTGGGAGAGTCAGACACTTCATAGCATCCTTCATAAGCAGCAGTCCAAGAAAACAGGTGAAGCAGATATAGGGGACAACTTTGGAACTCTGAGCATCAAAGGCAAAGACGTATAATTTAAAATGAATTCACCTCACACGCAGAGCACCCCCTAATCCCCCCCAAACTGGAAACCCTTGAACATGTGGTACATGTTTTCCACCTCATTCATCCTTCTCACTGTGTACAATTGTGGTCCAGTAGCACCCAACTTGCCCTGTTCCCAGAACTACACCCCATTTCCAGAACTAGCATGAACCCTTCTTTCAGCGAGAGACTCACAGGTCAGTGACACCCGTCAGCACCTCTTTTTTCTAGCCACTTGTGCTAGAGACCTGTGGACAGGTGAACCCCTCGCATTTGCCTATCCAACTTCACCTGGTGCTCATGATCTGGCAGCACTCACTTCTCTGCCCAGCCATATACAACATGAACCTGTGAATGGGTGGTGTCCCCACTTGTAGGCACTCACCTGTGCTGGGTGCTTGCAGTCTGGAGGCATACCCTCTTCAGCTTACCCACACATGCTAGGGACTCAGAACTAGAAGCAATAGTTCATAAGATCAGCCACCCAAACAGGTTTTGGGATTGTATGTATCCATTTCTCTGCCTGACCATCAGTGTTAGGGACCCAGGAGCCTGTGGCACCCCTTTTACTGCCTAGCCAGCAGTACCAGGCACCCAATAATTGATATCACCTGGCCCTACACCCAGCCACCATCAAGGAGGGCCCACACACCAGTCATGCCCACTGCTTTTCCCAGCCATGGGTGCTGGGAGCCAGTAAATTGGAGGTATCTGTTTCTATACCTAGCCCTCATGTTTATGATATTTAGATTAGTAGTGCCACCCACTCCCTCTTCCAAGGACCTTATCCTGCTTTCAACTCCAGTGGAAAGGGGTAAAGCCTCCTAGTAGGTACCCATGGAATGACTACATCTCCCCCGCCTTACCCTCTGTACCCTTACCATCATTGTTGTAAAAAGAGGCTCATAACCACTCCAACAGCTGCTAGGAAACTCTGGCTACTTGAGACCATTGGTGAGACTTTCTGTAACATCTGTGCAATAACCACTGACCCAGGAACTCACCCAAATACCCAGCAATAGGCACTGCATACACATAACAGTCAACTCAGAAGCCAATAAGAAGACACCTTGCATGGAACCTCAGGTGACTGGCTCACAGACACTTCACCATTAATTCAAGCTACATCCTCAGCCCTTCTGCAAGACCAGAGCTAACTTACCCAGCCACTGTGCTCTCTACTCAGTGACAGGAGGTTAGAGCTCCAGACTAACAACCGTTGCATTCTGCATACCATGCCTGTTCAGCTATACAAAAAATGAACAAATAATAACCAGGAAGCTACAAACAAACATACAATAAATAAATACAATAGCATCTACATGTCTAAGAGAAAACATACAATAGCAAATCACATAAAGAAGCAGATCACGATTGCTCCAGGCACTCACCAAGGCAGAAAATAATAAATATACCAGACAAAGAAATAGTAATGTAACTGCTTGCTACAAAATAAAAAATTAATATATAGGATTCTCCAGAAATCAAGAAAGAGATCTTTAAAAAAAACACATGAAAAAACAATAGAAGATAACAGAAAAACAATACAAGAACAAAATGATAAAATTGAGTATTAGAAAACATCAACTAAAAAATTCCAAAGATCAACAATAAAATTTCAGAAATATACACAACTCACTAAAAAGACAAAGGAGCAGAAAGGGATCAAGGAAAACTGTACCAGTGGATTAGAGAACAAATTCCTTGACACTAATTTGCTTGAGGAAATATCGTTTTTAAAAAGAATTAAGAAACTCTAAGAATTATGTGGGGCACAATGAAGAGGAAAATTTTATGCATGCTGGGAATTCCAGAATAGGAGGAGGCGCACACAGAGAGAGAGAGAGAGAGAGAGAGAGAGAGAGAGAGAGTTGTCGATAACTTTTGGCAGAAAATGTGCTGAATATCATGAAAGGTATGGAGATACTCATCCATGAAGTTCAATGACACCCATGCAGGATAGGCTCCTAAAGAAAATCACCAACACACACCATAATCAAAAGTTCCAAAACAAGATCCTGACAGTAGCTTCAGAAAACAAAGTCAGCTACAAAGCAATATCAATTCCATTAAGCTCTGATTACTCAGCAAAAACCATATGTTTCTGTTTATCTACGTACATTTATCAACATATATGTGTATCATCTATAAAACTCTGAAAGAAAAAAATTGTCAACCAAGAATTATAGATCCAGAAAAATTGTCTCTCAATTACAATAGCAAAATGAGGGCATTTCCATATAAACAGAAACTAAGGGAATGTGTAAAATTTAGATCAATCTCATAAGAAATATTAGAGTCCTCCAGACAGAGAACCAACAATATCAGACAACCTGAGATAAGGACATAGGGCAGTATCAGTTAGAAACAAAGCGAGATTAAAAAACAATTTTCAAAAAGAAAACAAGACTGAAAACAAGTAACTAGAAACCTTTCTGTAAATTATGATGAGACCAAAGTGAAAAGAGAGACTAAATAGTGTAGTTATAGGACTTCCACACGCAGAAGTCAAGGCAACACCGAGAATTGAAGAAAATCCATAAACAAAATTAACTCAGCATTGAAATTTTAGCAGAACAAATAAATTACCAACACTTTCTTTTTTTACAACAAAATGACTGAAGTAAATTCATACCTGTCAATAATCACACTGAATGAAAATGGTTTCAATATACCAGTAGAGACAGAGAGTGGCAGAATCGATTAAAAACATCACTAATCAACATATTGTCTACAGGAGACATACCTGAGAACTAAAGACATAAATAAAAGAATGGAAAAAATGCATCAAGCATACAATGACTTTAAAAAACGAGTGGTAATATTAAGGTCTGTTAAAATAATTTCAAGAATAATCCTCCACTAAAAAACAGAAAGGCATTATATTAAACGTTCAATTCACCAACAGGACAAAAGAGTAAGAATAAGTGCACCGAAAGACAAGTACTTCTAACTGCTTTGACAAGAAAAACAGACAGTCTGCAGTAACAATAGTTTCATTTCAAGACACTACTTTGGGTGAAAGACCGAACAATTAGAAACTCAAATATACAAAATATCTTAATATTTTAACCTCAGCCTCACAGACACATAGAGAACACTCCACCCAGCACAGCAAAGTACACATTCTTTTGCAATGCATATGGATCATCCTCCAGAACAGAACACACATTAGGCCACAAAACAACCTTCAATAAATTCCAAAACATAGAAATAAATAAAACATTTTCTCTGAATCACTATAAAAATATAAATCAATAACAGGAAAATCAAGGGGCGGGGAAGAATCAAATACATGGAAACTGAATAATAATACCATGCTTAAAAAAGTATTTAGTACATGACAACATTTTAAAATTCCCAAGATCAAATGGGAACGAAAATACTATTCAAAAACCTTTGGACACAGCCAAAGCTGAGCCAATATGCAAATATTTAGAAATAAATGCACACATACACAACACAAAAGGGGTGGGGGAGATTTTTAAAAAACCTCCCCCATGTTGACAATCAGTGTGCCTATGAGTGATTTTTCACCCCCGTTGTGTTTTAGGTCAGGATTTTAAAGAAAGATATTTTTGTGGTAAAAAAAAAAACAACAACCAAAAACTGTCCCTACAACTCAAATAAATAATCCCAGTGAAAAATCTCACACTCACTAGAAAAAATAATAAAGTCTAGGGAAGAAATCCATGAAACAGAGGGCAACAACAAGCAAGCAAAAACAATTACAAGATCAAGATCAGAAGTTGGTTCCTTAGACGAATCAATAAAATCCACACACTGACAAAAGAAAGGCTGGAGAGAAATCAAATAACCCAGCAAATATGCCACGAGATGGGTGACATTATAACAGAACCAACTGAAATACCAGAATACGATGAAAAACTGGACTTCAACGAATTTAATGCCTAAAGAAAAGGGATACATTTCCATAAACAAATTGTCTATCCAAACTAATACAAACTGAACTACACAAACTGAAGGAACTCAAAGCACACAAGCAAACACAGACCGGTATGACTTTGCTGCCGAATTCTAACAAACACTCAGAGGAAAGCTCACAGTAGTATTATCAAACTATTTCAGAGCCTAGAAAAGGAAAAAATACCCCAAATAATTCTTTGAAGCTAGCATAATCCATTAGCAAAGCCAGTATAATCCTAGTATAATCCATTAGCAAAGCCAGTATAATCCATTA
>NW_022111353.1:2221031-2222819 GCF_000313985.2 Echinops telfairi | reverse complement strand
CTCCCCACCAATTTGGATCGCTTGTTGTTCCCTTGTCCCTGGGTTTGTTATCCCCTCTTCCTTTCCCCCCTCCTCCCCCTCTCCCATGTCTCCCCGCAATATCACCTATTGACAAAGGTTTTCTACTCTACTCGTGTAAAGATTTATTGTCTTGGAAACCCATAGAGGCAGTTCTACCCTGTCCTATAGGGTCACTATGAGTCAGAATTGACTTGATGGCAGTGAGTTTTATCTTGGATTAGAAAAGTTAAGCAAACATACCACACACACTCCCCAAATATAGACCAACATCCTTCATAAATATAGGTGGAAATTTTCTCAACAAGATTCCAGCCAATAGAATTCAACAACTTATAAAAAAAAAATCATGTCCAAGTGGTACTTATAAATAAAAGAACCATATGGCCACTTCAATTCATGCAGAAAAGGCACTTAATAAAGTTCAGCTTCCATTCCTGATAAAAAATCTGGGGAAAATAAGAACAGAAGGGAAATTATAGAACATAATAAAGGATATTTATATACAAACAACAGTAAAACTTGTTCTTGCGAAGACTTAAAACATTTCCCTATGGAACAGAGATGAGACAAGTGCCCTTTAGCATTTCTCAAACTGTAAGTCTCAACTACAGCAGTAAGGCAAGAAAGGAAAATAAAAGGACAAACTAGTAAGGAAGAAGTAGACTATCCATATCCACAGCTGATAGACGAAAGCTATGCAAGAAAGCTACTGGAACTAATAGCAATCTTCAGCAAAATAGCATAACATACAAAAACCAGTTGACTTCCTTTTGACCCCTGAGAGCTGCAGGGAAAAACTCAGGGACAGGGCTGCAAAAACACTTTATTCTGTATTATGGGTGTAATTTTTGAATTGCCAAGTAGAAAAGCTCTTAATTGCCAAAAGAAGAAGAGTAAAATTTTTTTTTCCTGAAAAGGGAGCGTTAGACCCAATAAGTATGGGAACCTGTGTCTACACCAAGAAAGAGGACTTCTAAAAGGAAATCAAGAAGATGACAACAATTATAATAGTCTCACCATAAATAAAACAGTTAGGAATAACTTTACCCAGGGATGTAAAATATCCATATTTAAAAAATATTAAACAGTATTAAACTATTAAAACTACAAAAAAACAAAAAGAGGCTTACATAAATAAATTTTGAAAAAACATAGCACAACTTATATATAGGAAGAATTACATTACGAAATTGTAAATACTACTCAAAGCAATTTATAGCTATAATGCAATCCTGATGCAAATTCTGACAGCATTCTTTAATGAGATGGAAAAACTAATTGCCAATTTTATATGGAAAGGAAAGAGTTTCAAAATAAGTAAAACATTATCGAAGAGAAAAAACAGAGTAGAAGACCTCATCATACCAGATCTCAGACCAGCCACGTTGGTCAAAGAAAGCTCATACTGCTACAAAGACAGATACAAACCAGGGGAGTAAAATTGAGAACCCAGAAGTAAGTCCATACACCAAAGGACAATTCATCCTCAACTTCCCCATTAGAGGGGGAAGAGAGAACCTCTTTAACAAATGCCATGGACAAAACTGAACATCTATCTATAGAAATGTGAAATTGGACCTGTATCTCACACCATACTCAAAGATTAACTTAAAATGAAGCAAAGATTTTTAAAAATTATTTTACTGGGGGCTCCTACAACTCTTATCACAATCCAGCCAGCCATTGTTCAAGCACATTTGTACATTTGTTGCCATCATCATTCTCACAACATTTGCTTTCTACTTGAGCCCTTGGTATCAGCTCCTC
>NW_022111353.1:2204627-2219295 GCF_000313985.2 Echinops telfairi | reverse complement strand
TCTAGCTCAGAAGCAACAAAACCCACATGGAAGAAGCACACCAGCCTGTGTGATCATGAGGTGTTGAAGGGATCAGGTATCAGGCATAAAAGAACAAAAAATCAAATCATTGTGAATGAAAGGAAGTGCAGATTGGTTACCCAAGGCCCATCTTTAGGCAACTGGACATCCCCTGACAGAAGGGCTGCAAGAAGGAGACGAGCCAGTCAGGTTACAGTGTAGCAATGGTGAAACATACAACTTTCTTCTCGTTCCTAGATGCTTCCTCCCCTGCCACTATCATGATCCAAATTCTACCTTCCAAATCTGGCTAGACCAGAGGATATACACTGGTACAAATAGGAGCTGGACACACAGGGAATCCAGAACAGATGATCCCTTCAGGACCAGTAGTGAGAGGGGTGATACCATAAGGGTGGAGGGAAGGTGGAGTACAAAGGGGGAACTGATTACAAGGATCAACATATAACCTCCTCCCTAGGTGATGGACAACAGAAAACTGGGTGAAGGGAGATGTCAGACAGTGTAAGATATGACAAAATAATAATAATTTATAAATTATCAAGGGTTCAATGAAGGAGTGGGGAGTGGGGAAGGAGGGAAAAAAATGAGGAGCTGATACCAAGGGCTCAAACAGAAAGCAAATGTTTTGAGACTGATGGTTGCAATAAATGTGCAAATGTGCATGACACAATTGATGGATGTATGGATTGTGATAAGAGTTGTACTAGCCCCCAGTAAAATGATAAAATAAAAAAAAGAAATTGATTGTGGTAGCAATTGTACAATACTGCTTGATGTGAATGAATTATGGAACAGTTTGATATTGGTATTAGCTTCCAGAAAATGGTTTTGAAAAAAAAAGAAACTAGGCACAAAATAGTGTATCTCATATGATTCCACCTGTACAAAATTCTAGAGCAGACAATATTAGACACTGGACCAACCAGACCCATTGCCCTCAAGTGGATTCTGACTTACGTTAATCCCATAGGACAGAGTAGAATTTCCCCATCACATTTCTAAATAGTGTTTTTGGACCTATACTGCCACACCTTTTTATCAGAGGACAGCCAATGTTCCAACCACTGACCTTGTAGTTGGTAGCCAAGCATTTAATCGCTACACCATCAGGGTCCCTTACAGTCTACCTATGGGGATACAGATGTGCAAAGTGGTTGTTTAGGGAGGGCGTGGGGAGGTGCATTAGAAGAAGGCACAGGTGACCTGTGTAGAGTGAATGATAATCTCGGTCTGGAGTAGTGTGGTAGTTAAATAAATCTGTCAAATCTTCAACGGATAGCCCATTTCAATTACGTGTATCCTAGTATAAAATTTAAATCTCAAGGAAGTAGTTGCTGTTAATTTTGACTTATAGTGACGCCATGTTGCTGTTAATTCTGACTTATAGTGACGCCATGTGATTTCCAGTTGCTGTTAATTCTGACTTATAGTGGAGCCATGTGAACATACCATATAGTTTTAAGGTTTTGATACCCAAACACAGATCACCAAACCTGTCCTACGAGAAATCTCTGGGTGCATTCAAATCACCAACCTTTCTGCTAGGAATTGAGCACTTTGCCAGCTGCACCACTCAGCGACTGTTAAAAAGTAAGAAGGAGCATTGTCAAATCGATTATAATTGATGTAGTTAGGCTAAAATGAAATTCCTTAGCTTTTCGTTTATTTTTCAAAATCATATTATTGGGAGTTAATACAGATATCATGTCAGTCCATCATTCAGCCTTAGCATTGGATCTCCCTTTTGACCCATTTTAAAGTTAAGTTCTTAATATCTTCTGCTTTCTTTCTATTGAGATTTGTCTAGCCACTGCTGTTGGGCTTTCCCCCCCCTTCTTATTTGTATTTCGTGTGATGTTCTGTATATGAAATCCAGGAGTGGTGAATCTATTGAGATAGTAACTGGATTGATAATTGCCCAGCAGCATGGAAGGGGAGGGTAAGGTAAGAGGGGACTGGGAACAATGAGTACAAGAAGAACGTGTTCTGAAATTGATTGCGATGCTGGCTATTTGAGAATATTTGATGAAATTATATGATCAGGTAAAGAACAAATGAAACTGGAGAGACTTACTTCAATTTAATGTTTATAACCAACTAAACCATAATCCCTCTTTTTCGGCTTCATTCACCTAATTAAGAAAAAAATTGTCCTAAAATAATTTCTTGTGGTGAATAAAACAAAAACCGTGAGATGTACTGAATACACGGATGTACAGGTGTCTGGGTGATGCAAACATTTCATTTGGCTCCAAGCCAGGTCAGTGATTTGAATCCCCTGTTAAGACCCCGTGGAGCTCTTCTCGTTTGTAATACATGGATGGGGCAGACAGGAGTCAGAATTGCTTCCATGGCAGCAGGTTTGTGGAGGGCTTTTAAAAAGTAAATTCTTTCAAGGTGTGTATGAGCCTTGGTGGTGTAGTGGGTTATGCATTCAGCTGCTAATACAGGGTCTACAGTTTGAAACCACCATTCACTCCTCAGGAGAAAGATGAGGATGCCCACTCCTGTAAGGATACACAGGCGCAGAAACCCACAGGGGAGGTTCTTCTCTGTGCTATAACGTCAGTAGGAGTTGGTATCAACTCAATGGCAGTGGGTCTGTTTTGTTTTATTTTTTATACAATGTGTGTTCACAGAGAGGATTAAAAACAATGAAAGAGCAAAGAGCTTCATATACACATATCATAGAATATGAAAAGTCACGGAAGTCTAGTACAGTCTCATGTTTGTTCAACAGTATTTACCTACTACGCACTACAAGCCTGATATCATTTTAAATGCAAACCTAAAGACATAGATAAATCACACACTAAATCTAACCCAATGCCAAAACATGGGGCCTTGACAGGACAGAGTAGAATTGCCCCGCAGGGTTTTCAAGGATGCAGATCTTCATGGAAGTGGACTGCCTGTGGAGCAACTGGTAGATTTAGAACCTGACCAGTTGGTTAGCATCCAAATGAATCAATCACTTGCAACCAGGACTCCTTTGAAAGAAGTACATAGGATGCATCCCTTAAGTAATAATAGCTTTGGCAAATGTTTTGAAATGTACAACACAGAGTGATATTATCAAGTTACTATAGGTGGTGAGAAGATGCAACTTTATATAGACTAGACAAGTAACTAGTCAACCAGCCCTGTTTCCCCGAAGGATGAGAAAACATTTCTAAGGGAAGTAGCAAGAGAAAGCCACTTGGAGAAAGTAGATTTTGAGCAAGACTATAAAGAATGGAGATATTTTGATCAAACAATTGCGGGGATATGAATTTCAAATTAAATCATGGCCATGGCGATAGGAGAGAGCCACAATTCCATTTCTCCGAGTGTAAGGATCACCTATAAATTGGAAGGAGAGGAGAAGAGTTCCTGAGTGAAGCTGATGGTTCAAACCAGGCCAGAGGCACCTCGAAAGACCAACCCGGTGGTCCACTGCTGAAAGGTCACAGCTGCAGAAACTCCATGAAGCATTTCTGACATGCGCAGAGTCATCCCAAATCAGAATGAACTCCACCACAATCAAGAGCAAAAACATAGATGGGGTTGCACCACTGACACATAGGAAGAAGTAGACAGAAAGCATATAAGCAACTTCAAATAACCTGACATCACTGTTTCATCTTTCAAACCTCTTACCAACGCGATGGTTATTTGACTTATGAATACTATTTGCTGTTTTAAAAGGAATCCTGGTGGAAAATGCTTAAATCATTTAAAACTATTAAAATAGAACAAGAGACTTAATATTCTGTCATCTAAAAAAACAGTTTATTCAAAAGGATGTATACGTAACAGCAGGCCAAGAATGGAGACAAGCGACTTTCTTAAGAGAGTTCATGACAGAACAATAGAAATTGGGGAATAAAAATCAAGGATGAAGCTAGGGAGTATCTTGAATTTGACTCGATTGAGCCTGAGGGTACATTGGGTCATCTGTCCCATATAGTGCGAGAATTGAGAACTCATATAGGAGGGCTAGAAAATAGATAGCATTTTTTCCTTACAGAATCAAGAATGAAAACTACATTCTTCCATTCTGGGGCCCCAGAGTGTTGCATCCAGGTCAAGACAAGGACCAGGTGGAATTTTGTAGGACAGCACATCCATATGTATGGCAAGTAGATCTCAACTTTCCCGGGCACTGGATTCTTATTGGTCGATTAAAAAATATCACTAGTGTATTAGTGCAGGAAAAGGGAGGATTTTTATCATGGAGAATCAAATGGGACTTGCTCAGGAGTGGCAAGAAGCAAGGGCTTTTATCACAAGGTACTGCAGGGACAGGAATTGGGGGTACACCTGTTGAGAGACCATGTGACATCAAATTAACAAAAGCTCTGGAATTCAGGCACTGAGGTTGAGTATTTCAACTGTTTCATAACTATCCTATCCTTGCAATCAGCTTGTAAACCAGGTGTCCCTAGAAACAAGCACTTGGGGAAAATGTGAATGGAGCATTAGACATTAGATTCTTTTGATGGAAGTGATGCATATCCAAAGAGGACATCCTGATAGTTTAGTGGGCACACACTGAGATGCTAACCGCAAAGTCAGTAGTTGGACAACACCGTCCATTCCTCTGGAGAAAGAAGATGTTCACAGTCTCGAAAACTCACAGGGGCAGTTCTGCCATGTCCTACTGAGTCACTAAGAGTCAGAATGGACTTGATGGCGGTGAGAAGTGAGATGTCAAAAGAGGGAACATGATGGCTGGCACTTTCTTCCCACAGTTTTTACAGCCTCTTGGATGTCTTTATTCCTCAACGTGTAGATGATGGGATTTAGCATGGGCGTTACAACACTATACAAGACTGAAATCAGTCTGTCTTTCTCCAGGGAGTAAGTCGAGATGGGCCGTACATATGTGAAAATAGCACTGCCGTAGTAGAGCAGGACAATCAGCAGATGAGACGCACATGTAGAAAAGGCCTTCTTTCTCCCCTCGGAAGAGCGGATTTTCAAGATGGTAGAGATTATGTAGAGGTAGGAAAGGATGATGCACAAGAAAGGGGTCCAACCAATGAACACCCCAATGGAGAGCAATGCCAGTTCATTGACTGATGTGTCCCCACAGGACAAGATCAGCAAAGGGGGGATGTCACAGAAGAAATAGTTTATCTGGTTGTTGTCACAGAAGGGAAGGCGAAAGGTCAGTGCCGTGTGCACCACTGAGTTGAGGAAACCACCAGTCCAGCACGAGGCAGCTAACTGGCTGTACAGTATTTTGTTCATGATAACCGAGTACCTCAAAGGTTTGCAGATGGCAATGTAGCGGTCATATGCCATGGCTGCCAGGAGGAGACACTCTGACCCCACAAAGAAAATGAATGCAAAAAGTTGAACCACGCATCCCCCATAGGAAATGCTTTTCTTCTGAGACAGCAGATGCACCATCATCTGAGGGACATTGGTGGTGGTGTAGCAGATGTCAAGAAAAGCCAAGTTCCCTAAGAAATAGTACATGGGCGTATGCAAGTGTGGATCCACTGCAGTCACTAACATAATGAAGATATTCCCACCCAACGTGCAGACGTAAGTCAGAAAGAAGACAGTGAAGAGTAAAAACTGCAGTTCATTTAGATTGGAGAATCCCAAGATGATGAACTCGGATGGGGTGGTTTGATTTTTAACTTCCATGATGTAGCCTGGTTTCCTTTTGGAAATTTGGGCCGAGGGAGGCACAGAGTAGAATAAGCATGTGGTACAATAACAATGGGCTGCAAAACAGACAGTAGAAGAGTTACAGATAAAAACCATCGTCATCTACATCAGATTCAAACAAAGAGAAGCAGCAACCGTTCAAAAACCATATCTGCTACTTACCACCAAACGCATGTAAATGCATCCAATATTTTACCTCTCTCTCTCCCTCCCTCTAACTGTTCTCATCCTCTCCTCTTTTCTATGTACCTTTAGGAAAAGGCTTTACAGGGGATAATGTTGTTTCTGTTGTCAAGTGCCCTTGAGTCGGTTCCAATTCATAGCAACCCTGCTCTCTACAATAGAATGAACCACCACCCAGTACTGCCCCAACTGCACAATTGCTCTAAAGTTTGAGTCCATCATTGCAGCCACCATGTCAGTCCATCTTGTTGAGGGTCTTCCTCCTTTTTACTGCCCCTCCACTTGACCAAGCATTATGTCCTTTTGTAGGGATCATTTTCAGGTCCCAAATGGATGAGGTGAAGCCTCCCTATCTTTGCCTCTAGGGAACACACTGGCTGTACTTCTCCTAAGAGAGATGTGTGTTCTTTTAGCAGTCTGTAACACTTTGAATATTCCTCTCCAACACTATAGTTCAAATGCATCGTTTTGCTTCCACTTTCCTTATTCAATGGCCAACTTTCACGTGCACAAAAGGCCATTGAAAATAGCATGGCTTGGGTCAGGCACACCTAAGTCCTCAAAGTTACATCTTTGCTTTCCGATACTTTAAAGAGGTCTCGTGTAGCAGATTTACCCAATGCAATATACCATTTCATCTTTTGATTGCTGCTTCCATAAGCGTTAATTATGGACCCAAGCAAGATGAAATCAACTTCTACCTTTTCTTTGTTTATCATGATGCTACTTATTGGTCTAGTTGTAAGGATTTTAGTTTTCTTTCCATTGAATTGTCATCTTTGATCTTCATCAGCTAGTGCATCAGGTCCTCACTTTCAGCAAGCAAGGTTGTGTCACCTGTATATCACAGGCTGTAAATAAGCCTTTCTCCCCTCCTAATACTAAAGTCTTCTTCATATATTCCAGCTTCTCTGATTATTTGCTCAGCATACATATTGAATAAGTATGGTGGGAGGATACAACCTTGTCTCACACCGTTCCTGGTTATGAAACATGCAGTATTCCCTTAACTGCCTCTTGGCCCATGTACAGGTTCTGCATGAGCACAATGTCATGTTCTGGAAATCCCACTTCTCAAGATTATCGATTGTTTGTTGTGATCCACACAGTTGAATGCCTTTGAATAGTAGATGAAGCATAAGTTAACATCTTTCTAGTATTCTCTGGTTTCATCCAAGATCCATCTGACATCAACAGTGGTACCCCTTGTTCCAGGTCCTCTTCTGAATCCTGCCTGAACCTCTAGCAACTCCCTGTTAGTGTACTGCTACAACTGTTACTGGATGATCTTCAGTCAAATTTTAATCACATGGCATATTAATGATGTTGTTGTTAGATGCCACTGGGTCATCCCTGACCCATAATGACCCTAGGCACAGCAGAAGGAAACACTACACAGTCTTATGCCATCCTCACAATCATTCTTATGCCTGAGTCCATCATGCAGGGTGTTGTCAATCCATCTCATTGAACACCTTCTCTTTTTTACTGCCTCTCCACTCTACCAGGCATGATTCCCTTCCCCAGGGACTGGTCTCTCCGGACAACATGTCAAAAGTATGTAGAGGAAGTCTTGCCATCCTTGCCTCTAAGGAGCACTCCATCCCTACTTCTTCCAGTATTTATTGGTTTGTCCTTTTAGCCACTCATGGTACTTTCAAAAAATTCTTCTCTAGCACACAATTTAAATGCATTGATTGGTATTAATAATACTGTTCTATAATTTGAGCATTCTGTTGAGTGACCTCTCACTGGAATGGGTACAAATATGTATCTCTTCCTGTCAGTTGGTCAATAGCTGGCTACCAAACTTCATGGCATAGACAAGTGAGTGCTGCTAGTGCCTCAGCAACTTCTTGAAACATTTAAATTGGTATCCCATCCATTCCTGGAGCTTTGCTATTGGCTACTCCTTCCAGTGTAGCCTGGGTCTCTTCCTTCAGTATTATTGGTTCTTGATCACATGCTACCTCTTGAAATGGTGGAATGTCACCTTGTTGTTTTTAGTAAAGTGACTGTGTATTCTTTCCATCTTCTGTAGGTGCTTCATGTCTCATTCCATATTTTGCTATAGAATCTTTCAAGATTGCAACTCAAGGCTTGAATTTTTATTGACATTTTTCAGTTTAACATGCACTGAATGTGTTCTTGCCTTTTGGTTTCTAACTCTAAGTCTTTGTGCATTTCATCATATTTTACTTTGTGTTTTTGTTATATTTTACTTTGAAATTCTTGTCAACACTTTAACTTCGTCTTTTTTTCCATTTGTCTTAGCTACCGTACAATTAAGAGCACGTTTCAGAGTCTCTTCTGATAGCCACCTTGATCTTTTCCTTTCTTTCCTGTCTTTTTAATGACCTTTTGCTATGGGGCGTCACATAGTAGCATTTTAATAATATATTTCCCTATTTTTGCACTTAACTCTGGAATTCCTGGTTTCCTAATATTTCTTTTCCCAACAAGAATCCTATAGGAACAATTTATCTCTTGTGTCCAGATCAACTACAAATCACTTACCTTTAATGGTAACTCATAATATCAATATTGTTATCAGAAGATTAATAGCTTTCTTACAAAAGGTCAAAAAGAATAAGGCCAAAAAGAATGTCATCATCTCAATATGATCTATTGAATAACTGTCCTGACAAAGATAGCTTGAAGTTTTCAGATAGGTCCCCAGTTTGTTCTGTGTGTGTGTGTGTGTGTGTGTGTGCATGTACACATATTTAGTTTTATTGTAGCAAAGCAACCAATATATTTTTAACGTTTAAAACTGAGCATCTTTCCTTTCCAGTGAAACAAAAAGAAAATTTAAAAATAGACAGGATCAAAATTACAATAGAGAATGTCAATTCCAATGAGGATCCTATAGCAGGGCTCAAGTCATCATTAGGATAGAATATTATTTTAAAAGTGTCATCTTAAACTGCAAGGATGTCCGTTAAACATCACAATTAAACAGGCCAAAGGGGGAAGCCATCTTGTCAAAAGTTCCCACGTAACCCACCCAACATCTCAAACCCATCCTGTGATGACCTTCTCTAGCCCCCTTTTTAAGAATGTTTCCCCCTTTTTTATAAACAAGAGAAACTAGACCGATACCTGTTGGTAAATGCTAACTGTCCATATTCACATAGAGACACAGTGTAATCTCTGAGCCCAATATACAGAGAAAGGAGGAAAGAAGCTAGAATTTGATGCACTACTACACAGGGACCTAGCACCCTCCAGCTGCCAGCAGAGCCAAGGGAGCAGAACATTTCCTGTTTTCCCACCAAGCATGGTGGTATGTTGATTCCATGGTTTTTGTTGAGACAGGAATGGATAAAATTAATTTGAATACAAGGGTGTCCAGATTCCTTTCCACTGTATTCTAAACAAGGCATTATTCCCACCACCCCCAAATAAGTTGAGGACCCTGGTGTAGAGAAGAGAAAAGAGACCTCAAAATCAGGGCGATTGAGCACAAGAGTAAGAAACAAAAACAAAATTAAAACAAAAAAAGACTATAACTTGCTCCCAGGGACTGAAGAAAATTTAAAAAGTTAAGTTGGAATCCATCAGTGTTCTGTTAGTCATCTCCTTCATCCTCCTCTCCTTCCTCTTCCTCATCATCATCTTCGTTCTTCCCCTTCACCTTCATCCCCTTCTTCATCAATGTCTTCTAAACCTTCTTCATCTTCATCATCACCATCCTCAACATCGTCTCCTTCTTCTTCATCCATATCACGAAGCAAATAGTACCGTAATGGATTTGGCCAAATATCCTCTCTGATGACTTCTCATAACTCACCTGCGCCTGCATCAGAATGGCTGGTAAACCAGGTAAAGAATCTCTGGTTCTTCATGCTGCCTCTTCCTGCTGACTCTGTTCTGTGTTTGAATGGACCATTTCGTCAAGTCCTTTCCAGATTTCCATTTGATTTCAGTTGATTTTGAAGAGGGATCACCACTCTCATACAGATGAAATTCTTTGGAGAGAACTTTGTTTTCGAAGTAAGGATTAAAAGAAAAATCTATTCTGCAACCTGATTTAGCATCTTCAAATTCTGTCACTTCAACTCTGGTTAGATAGTGCAGTGCATCTTCATCCTCTTCCTCAAGCAAGGCAGACACTTGTGGATGGTTGACAAATGTTGTCACCCCAAAATTTGGCATTTGGGCGATCCATTCTGACCTCTTCTGAAAGAATGGTTGGCAGAGTTTGTTATATTTCAGTTCGACAAAGTGCTGCTCCGCGGTGGAGCGGGGGAGGGGGGTGCTGCGGGGAGCAGGAAAGAAGGGAGGCAGCTTCCCCTTGGTGCCTCCATCCCCTCCCCCTGGCTCATCCACCCTCCCACTGACTCACTCCCCCTCCCCCTGGCTCCCTTTTGCCACCCTAGCATCAGTGACAGAGCAGGCATGCAGGGCTGAGGGGAGGCAGCAGGGCTCCCTCGCTCAAGCTCTGCGCTCTCCCCAGTTTGTTCCTTACAGACAGCTTCTGTAATTCCTAAATTGCTAGAAAAATGAGAATTTTGGGAGAATCTGTTTTGTTTCCCCCCAGATCAGAGTGATTAAAGTTGATTTTTATCCCTGGTTAAAATGAATTGTGTTTGTTTTAGAAGCCTTGAAAAATACAGATGTGAAAATAAAGAGATTAAAAATCTTGAGAAAAGTAGAGAAAATCTCTATTGTTTTAGTAGTTCTATATATATACTCATATATTCAAAATAGGGTTCGGGATGTGCATGATATTTTAATGTGCTTCATTCTTAAGCACCATACTGTGAGCTCTTAGGATGGCAAAGAGGAGCCCTGGTGGCAAGCGTGGTTACTCCTTGGGCTAAGATCCTCATGGTCCGCAGTTCAGTTTTCAACTTCATAAAACAGTCTCAGAAACCCGCATGCCATCACTGCGATTCGATGGTAATGAGTTTGAGTTTTCAAATGGCAATGGATGTGTACCTGAAACATGATCATTAGATAATGCTCATATGAACATAGCCAAACTTTCATATACCAGTAAAACCAGTTACCCTAGAGTTGATTCCCATTTATGGAAATCCATGTGTATCAGATAAAGACTGATCGCCATAGGATTCTCAATGGCTGGAGTTATGGGGAAGTAGTTTACTAGACCTATCTCCTAAGATATCTGCCAAGGGACTTGACCTTCCAATCTTTCAATTAGTAGCTGCGTGCTTAATCATTTGTGCTAAAAGTATAAGTATTCATCCCCCTTACTGATGAAGACTTGTAATGTCTCATTTATTGAATTTTGCTACTGTAAATTTCAATGAAGGGTTTAATGAATTACATTTCCTGAAATTTGGGTCAGGTTAGTTGAATTTTAACAAATTTCTCAAAAGGTCATCTGTCTTGAAATCTCAAGAGTTGTTTAACTGATTCTGTGTCTTTGTGGCAAAACACTGTAAATGCTGCAGGGGGGCATGACCATCTCTGAGTTCTTTCCATGCAGAATCGAATTTACATTAACCCTAGGACATCAGTCATAATGGCTTTCCCACTTTGTTACAGAGAAGAACACTGTGTCTCAGTGGTAGAAAGGTCTCCCAGAGGTTCACCCTCAGAGAAATATATATATATATTTCCCAAGACAAACTTCCATTTCTTCCTTTCGTTGCATTTTATAATGCTATAGAACTTAGAAAACACATTCACATCCAACATATTAGTTTTATATTTGTAGCAATCATATATGTCACAGAGTCTAGTTATACATATATGAGAGAGAGAGAGAGAATTAACTCTTCTATACCCAAACCAAAACCTATTGCCATTCGGTTGATTCTGACTCATAGTGGCTCTATAGGATTTCCCAGGCTGCAAATCTTTATAGGAGCAAATAGCTTAATCTTTCTCTGGCAGAGCCATTACTGACCCAGAATCACCACACCACCAATTTTGCTATTAACAACAGTACAATGTTTACCCAGCAGGGCCTTCCCTCCCATAGGTAATATATTTAATATTGGATGACTAAATGTTTAATTTCCCTTAACTGCTAACAGTAGAATGTTCCTTCAAACCACTCACCTGAGTTTTAATATAATTTGGTTCATAAATTGGGATTAGTTTGATCGGTTACAAACTTTTTTGGTTTCTGTCCCTGGCTGTATATGGCAATATGCTATTCTTACAGTACATTGATGATTAAATCTTATAAGTACCAAGACTTAGATACATTTTTAGTAATTGATTCCCAGTATACTTGCATATTTTTGGTCCAGGTATACATAATTAAAATGTTCATATTTGTACTCTTAAAATATATCATTCTAGAGTTTAGTTTAAGTCAATTAATCAAAATACTTGATACAATTAGAATGGTCGTAGTGGCAACTCCTTGGTCTAAAATAGTCAAGCTCTAATTCAAGGAGAAATAGTTTTGTGGTTTGATGCTACAAAAAATATTATAGAAGCTTGAACATAATAGAAAACAACAAACGTGGGTCATGTGCCTGATATCTGTCCAAAAAATACATATCATTGCAGACCCAGAGCTACACATGGATTACACTTGAATTCCAAATTTGGATGATTTATTTATATTTTTATTTGAATTTCTATCCCCTTTTCTTGTGCAGTATGGACGTTTTCAGTGGAGAGAGAAAACATGATGGAGAAAGATTTAAGTTCCCATGCAAAAGAACTTCACATTACCAGAGAGAAATGAGAGGAGGCCTTTGTGGTTGAAGTGGACTCATTCAAGGGCTACTAGTAATGGGAGGCTATGGTAGGGATGTCAGGTGTTCGTGTTTGAGTTTTGAAAAAGGTCTCGTTGGAGAATGCATGGACAATGGATTGGAAGGGAGTAGGATGGAACAAGCTCATCCAGAGGATGCTCTATGCTTCTGGGAAGACTTACAGCCTCATAAACCCCATATTGGGTCCCCATGAGTCAGAAAATCCTCCCCTGACAGTGGGTGACAGCAAGTTAGACCCCAGAACAGAGTAAAGGGAGAGCAACACTTTTAGCCTCCCTTACACACATTCACAGGAAGCCACTTTTGACACCTAGTCAGGTATTGCTTACTCCATGAGCTTCCTCCTTCCTTCGAAGCATCCTTTTCTATGTCCCGGTCTGATGTGCAGTAATCATGTGATAAAGGGACCAGATGAAAAATTGGAAACAATTAATGTTACTCTGCTAAGGTCATTTGCTCTAGAATAAGAATATCTTCCCCCTTCAGATAAGGCCCTAAAAGGTGAGTCATCTGCAGTCCCACGACCTGGGTGCTTTTTGCTCAGCCTCTGTTCTACTTGACAAAATTCATTTTCTTCAAAGCTTGGCTCAAAATTCATCTTTCCCTTCATCTCTCTCCCTTACTGAAAACTCTGTAGTTCTTTGTTTAAATATATCTCAGCTGTGGCATTTAATAGGCAGCCTATTTATATCATTTATTTTGTTATAAAAGTAGTTATCAATCTTCAAGGACGTTTAACTGATCTAATCAAATATTCCTAAATCAATTGGCACAACATTGCATGCAGACATTCCAGTAATTGCAAATTAATAGATTAATAAATACTTGGATCTATAATGGCTTAATTTTCAATAATGGGTCCCTACTGTGGTAAGGTTAGACACTGCAGCAGATTTCCCAAGACAAACTTCCATTTCTTTCTTTCGTTGCAGATTATAATGCTATAGAACTTAGAAAACACATTCACATCCAACATATTAGTTTTATATTTGTAGCAATCATATATGTCACAGAGTCTAGCTCACTCTTACAAGATCATACAATTAAGAAGTGGTAAAACTAGGAGTAAAAAAATAAATGTATTCTGGCTCTCAATCTGGAACAAAATCTACCAGGTGGTACTCAAATTATTCCACATAGTTGATGGCTGCCTCTTGTACATATAGCATTAGGCCAAACTCAGAGATGACTATGCATCAGACTTCACACATAAATACAGAAAGAAAAAATAAATAATAAATGGTTCTTGCCCTCTCTTACCCAATACCAGGAAACTTGCTAAAATATGGGGGGGAAAGGAGGAAGGGGAAGAGAAAACAGAAACATTTTCAGGGATTCGTATTGTAGTATGCTTTCCAGAATCACTGTAAAGGACCCAGAACAAAAGACTCCCAGAAAATTAAGGAGTAAGATTGCCTTTCTTCTAAGGACATTTCCTTCTGAAGGAGCCAAACCCAAACTAGACCCATTTCTGTGGAGTCCGTTCTGACTCATGACTACTCCATGTGTCACTGAGTAAACTTAAGCTCCATAGATTTGGTGTGTGTGTGTGCACGTGTGTATGTTCCTACATAAGCAGCCTTGTTTTATATAGCACCGCTGCACAGGTTCAAGTCACTAACTTGTAGATCAGTGCCAAAAATATAAGTCAAACTTTTGTGGTTGATTTTAACTCATTGCAACCCTATTGGACAGAGTAGAGCTCTATTACTGAGTTTGCAAGGCTGAAAACCTTTATAGAAGCAAACTGCCACAGCTTTCCCCCCATGGGGCAGCTGGTCGATTTGAACAATTGACCTTTCAGTTGGCAGTAAAGAGCATAACCACTGTGCCACCAAAGATCCTAGAGAAGGAGAGGGGTACAAGTAATTTGCATTACATGGAAACCAGATCTAAAAAAATCAGTGTTTCTTTATTAAAAAGTGTTCTTTGCTTAGGGGTCATTGAGTTTATGTTAATGTTGATGGAATAATTGGAAAAGGATATAAATAATGGTTGTACAACATGATGAGGATAATCAATAGCTCTTAATTATGCATGTAGAAGTTGTTAATTTAGAAAGTGTTTTATTGTATGTTTTTTTGCCACAA
>NW_022111353.1:2202129-2203272 GCF_000313985.2 Echinops telfairi | reverse complement strand
TCTCTGATTGTCTTTTTCTCCCTCTGTTTAAGTTAAGGTGGGGAAAACTTTATTGCAATCCTTAAGAAATGCTCATCAAACACCACCTATCAATCTCATAAATGTTCACTTATTTGAAAGTTATACACCACGGATGTGAATATGGAGAATAACTAGATTCACTGCTAGCCTTTGAGGCCACAGCGGATATGGAGAGAATGTGTTAACATTGAGTGAAATTGACAAAAGAGGAGCCCTGGTGGCATCATGGTTATGTGCTGGGCTGTGATCAGCAAAGTCACCAGTTCACGACCACCAGCTGCTCCATAAGAGAAAGAGGAGGCTTTCTACTCCTGAAGCCCATAGGAGCAGCAATAGCTGCTGAGCAATAGCTGTGAGTCAGAATCAACTCGATGGCAGTGAGTTTGAGAGAATATAAACAATATTTTAAACCGGCGGGAGGGGAAGGGGTAGAAAGCTTTATAAAAATTAAAATTGGCTCCAGGAAAAGTGTTTGGAGGTAATTTTCTCTAACCAACATCACTCTTATTCTCTTCTCCATTTACATGTTGTGACCTTGAGCCAATTAATACCCAATGCCACAGAAAACATTTAGAATAAAGTTCCATCATTTAAATGGCATGTGTCTAAGAATGTTTATCATACTGAGAAATTAAAACCAATCTAAGACTTTTACACTCCTGGCCTGGAAGTGCTTGTGAGTTAGGTGAGACCTCTCCTAACAGGAATATTTTCAGTTAAGAGCAGAGCCAAACCAGCTCTCAGCAAATTCTCAATTATTTGAAACTGATCTTCAAAGGAAGCTCAATCTTCCAAAATTAAAATTATGCCATTCTTCCTAAAATAGGATGCATTTTGCACAAAGGTTTCTTGTGTATTACTCATCTGAAAATTATCTACTTTGCTAATCTTATGAATATGATATTGTGGCTCATTGTTACCTTAATGTGCATAATTGAATTGCTAGCCATTCTGAACAGCTCTTCGTCAGAAAGATTTTTTCACCCCAATCATTTGGATTTCTTCTTCTATTAATCTGCCTATGTTTATGCATATTTTCTTAATTATTTTTATTGTAACATTAGCCAACATAAGTGCTTGTTTTTATAAATACCTCCTAGTATTCTGTCATCTATTTATTAA
>NW_022111353.1:2199807-2201770 GCF_000313985.2 Echinops telfairi | reverse complement strand
AACATTTTGCCAGATGTAAGTAGGAATCTAATTTTATTTTTTCTGCTAAACTTTAGTAATGCATATTTTGGCATTTATTACTAAATGTCACCACTCCTGGTGTGTTAGTTAGTCTGGATTGAAACTACCCAGAGAAACAAATCCAGAGACACTCATATATGTATAAGAAAGAGCTTTATATCAAAGAGTAATTGTAAGTTAAGAAAGCATCCCAGCCCAGTCCAGATCAAGTCAATATGTCCAAGATCAGTCCATAGGTTCAATACTGGTCCATCAATCCTTCTTCAGACTCACATAGTCACATGCAATGATGCATTTGATGCCAGACCTGTGGGTGCAAACTTTTGTGGATCCAATAGTGGTGGAAGCATCTCAGCGCTGGCATGGGCCTTCACATGGCTCCTCCAGCTCTTTGAGGGTGGCTCTTCAACAGGAAAGTGAAGCAGAGTTAACGGCTCTCACAGGTCTCAGCAAGTCTCTGCATGGCTTGTCAACTGGAAGATGAAGGTAGAGAGGGACGAAGTTCCCAGAATCTTCATGAGAAGGCCATGCCACAAGGAGGCATCAACAGGCTTTGGACTGATTGACTGGGTAAACTCCACCCCTACACTTATTTATCAAGTTGACATGAAATTATGTAACTACTACACTTGGTATTGTCACATTTATCAAAAATTAAGTTGCTATTTATGTATAAGTTCTATTTTTTAAAGTTCACTGTCCAAGTCAATTCTGACTTACAGCGACCTGTAAGACAGAGTGCAACTGCCCTTGTGTGTTTCTGAAACTGTAAATTTTTAGAGAAGCACCAGACCTCCTTTTCCTCCAACAGAGAGACTGGTGGGTTTGAACTGCGGACCTTGTGGTTAGCAGCTCAAAGCATAATCCATGACAACCAGGGCTCCTTATAAATTCTATTAATCTTGTAATATATCTTAATACCATTGAATCATTTCATCCTTTCATTTTTCAAAAAATTTTATGGAGAATTATGAGGAATCTTAACTTTCATCAAATCTAAGAGTTTCATTGAGTTTAACTTATAAATTATTTTAGAGAAAATGAAATTTTTCCCCAAACCATTTTATTAGGAATTAACCCAGATATCACACCATTCCATAGTTCAATCATTGAAAGCAGTATTGTACAATCACTTCACAATCAGTTTCAAAATATATTTTTTGTTCCTTCTTGAACCTCTTGATATCAGCTCCCCCTTACCCACCCCCACCTCCCCTGCCATATGCCTCACGAATCTTATTCTAGGTATGGTCTCTATACATTTACTTATCCTGGGCTTCATATACTAAAAAACATAGAAAAAATACATAACAGAAAATCCATCAAGAAGGTTACCAATGGTGGCAAAATACAACAGAGATAAACCTCAAAATGAAAAGAGAGAGAGAGAGAAAATATTTTAAAAACCACAAATCAAGCACTAAGTATATCCAAAGGGAGATCAAATGAAAAAATGAATATATTTAAATGTTTCCTCAACCCAAGGAATTGGATGACTCAGTTGTTCAAATATTTTGTACCCTTACAGAGTCAATATTTTCACATAGATATTTGTATCTATTGATTCTAAATGTAATAAAACTATATCCTTTTGTCCATTATACTACATCATTATCGAACAACTTTGGTGAGTGGCTCGACTTTAAAAACATCCATCCTTCCTCACTTGTGTTCTAAGTGTCTTCCAACGTCAGATGTTCATCTGCCGGTATTTTATCAAATCATATTTTTATGAAAAAACTTACTCTTTCTCTGTTTGTCCATGTAATTTCTGCATTTGTTTGCCAACTGAACTCCATTCATATTTGTTCATCAAGTTATGCTGTTCTTAACCACAACATGTGAGGGAAACAAAGTCATGGTACAGCAAACGCCCTGAGGGAAAGGTATGGAGACAAAGGTGTAGCTGGCAAACAAAAGACACATGCTTTTTGTGTAAAAA
>NW_022111353.1:2198077-2199707 GCF_000313985.2 Echinops telfairi | reverse complement strand
AAGGTTACCAATGGTGGCAAAATACAACAGAGATAAACCTCAAAATGAAAAGAGAGAGAGAGAGAAAATATTTTAAAAACCACAAATCAAGCACTAAGTATATCCAAAGGGAGATCAAATGAAAAAATGAATATATTTAAATGTTTCCTCAACCCAAGGAATTGGATGACTCAGTTGTTCAAATATTTTGTACCCTTACAGAGTCAATATTTTCACATAGATATTTGTATCTATTGATTCTAAATGTAATAAAACTATATCCTTTTGTCCATTATACTACATCATTATCGAACAACTTTGGTGAGTGGCTCGACTTTAAAAACATCCATCCTTCCTCACTTGTGTTCTAAGTGTCTTCCAACGTCAGATGTTCATCTGCCGGTATTTTATCAAATCATATTTTTATGAAAAAACTTACTCTTTCTCTGTTTGTCCATGTAATTTCTGCATTTGTTTGCCAACTGAACTCCATTCATATTTGTTCATCAAGTTATGCTGTTCTTAACCACAACATGTGAGGGAAACAAAGTCATGGTACAGCAAACGCCCTGAGGGAAAGGTATGGAGACAAAGGTGTAGCTGGCAAACAAAAGACACATGCTTTTTGTGTAAAAATTTTTATTATATAAGTCTCAGAATCATATCAATCTGCATAGTAATTTGTGCTTTATTATATACTTCATTTTAAGATTTTCAAAAAATTTAAGTGAAAAATCCTCGTTTTGTTCATTAAAACAAATTAAACAAACACCAAGGCCAATGTCCAGAAACAATTAAATGGAGCTTTACAAAGCTCATGCATGATGTAATCAGTATGCATGGTTACATGCATGCTTCAAATTCCTAAATCTAGCATTCCTCAGGAACGCACACCTGACTCCATTCCAATCTTGACGCGTTATCAAAACCCAATAAGGTAGTGTTGAAAACAACAACAGCAAAGTTAGCAACAGATAGAGGCTGAAAGAAATATGATATGTATATTTTGATTATAGATAATTTCTCAAATTTCAGATTCAAAAGCAGCTAATAAGTCATTTTGTTTAACCGTTTGTCATCCAGCGATGAGAAAAGAGGACAAAACTATGTAGAGCGCTGTCTTTCAAACCCTTCTATAAATGGGTGCTGTAGGCTGTAGTATGTGTGAAAGTATGTAGGCTGACTGAATAAAATTTGAATTTATTGTGCTCGAAATACATTTAAGAACTTGCTTGCCTTATATTTTTTGACAGCTCAATAGATGTAAAGACATGATTATTTCCAGACATGACTTTTTCTGCATTAAAATTTGTTAAATAAGTCATGGTTTTCATACATTTTCTTGTAGATGAAATACTAATTTTGAATAGGAAGAGCAAAATTAAGTGAATTTTTTAATTTCAGATTATTTTCACAACACAATTAAAACATGAAACAATAAGTAAATAAGAACATGAAATAATTTACTAAAACTTGTTTTGAGAAGTCTTGTGAGGCAGATTTACCAAATGCAGTGCATTGTTTGATCTCTTGACTGCAGCTTCCATGGGCATTGATTGTGGATCCAAGCAAGAAGAAATCTTGACAGCTTCAATCTTTTCTCCATTTAACGTGATGTTACCTATTGGCCCAGTTCTGAAGATTTGGGTTT
>NW_022111353.1:2196275-2197522 GCF_000313985.2 Echinops telfairi | reverse complement strand
ACTCCTTACTTTCAGCAAGCAATCAAGGAGGGGTCTTCTGTTCATCACAGATTATTAATACTCCTTCCTCCAGTCCTGATGTCTCATTTATTTTAATATAATCCAGCTTCTCTGATGATTTGTTCTGCATACAGATTGAATAAGTGTGGTGAGAGGAGACAACCCTGACACACAACTACGTAGTGTTCCCTTGTTCTCTCTACACAGCTCTCTCTTATTCCATGTACATATTCAGCATGAGCACAATCAAGTGTTCTGGGATACCAATTCTTCTCAAGAGTAAACTGTAGTTTGCTATGATCCACAAAGTCATATACCTGGCATAGCTAATAAAACACAAGTAAACATCTTTTGGGTATTCTCTGTTTTGAGCCAAGATCCATCTGACATGAGCAGTGATATCCCTTGTTCCATGTCCTCTTCTGAATCTGGACTGAACCTCTGGCAGTTCCCTGCTGTAATTGTTGGATGATCTTCAGCAAAATTTTTCTTACATGTGATATCAATACTATTATTCTTAATTTGAGCATTTTGCTGAGTCACCTTTCTTTGGAATGGGTACAAATAGGGATCTCTTCCAGTCAGTTGCCAGGTCTTCCAAATTTCCTAGCATAGAAAAGTATTTCCAGTGCTTCATCAGCTTGCTGAAACATTTCAATTGATATCCCATCAATTTCTGGAGCCTTATTTTTGGCTGATGTTTTCAGTGCAGTGTGAACTTCTTCCTTATCTCTTGAAATGATGGAATGTCGGCCAATTCTTTTTGGTAAAGTGACTGTGTATTCTTCCCATCTTCTTTTAATGCTTCCTGCATCATTCAATATTTTTCCCATAGAGTCTTTTAATATTGCAACTCATTTCTTGAATTTTCTTTAGTCCTCTCAGTTTAAAATATGCAGAACATAGTCTTCATTTTGGATTTTGTAAATGTGTAATAACTCTAGGTTCTTACACATTTAATTACACATATACATGGAGGGCCAATAACTTCTTTATGGCAAATACCTTTTCAAAAATTATTTTATAGGGGGCTCTTACAGCTCTTATAACAATCCATATCTCAATTATATCAATCACATTTGTGCGTATGTTGCCATCATCATTTTCAAAGCATTTCCTTTTTACTTGAGCTCTCCTCTTTTTGCCTCCCTCCCCCACCTTCCCACCCTTATGAATTCTTGATAAATTATAAACTATTGGTATTCTCATATCTTATATTGTCTGCTGTCTCCCTTCACCCAAGTTTC
>NW_022111353.1:2193571-2195350 GCF_000313985.2 Echinops telfairi | reverse complement strand
TCACCAGGTATTCTATGCCCTCCTCGTCATCGATTTTAGATATCTTGTTGTTTCCTCATTTAATTATAATTTATTTTGTCTTCTTGAACTGACCTCTGATATTTTCTATTCAACTCTGACAGCATAATTTCTTCCATGTGCCTTAGCTACTCTATGATTAAGAGCAAGTTACTCTATGATTAAGAGAAAGTTACTCTATGATTAAGAGCAAGTTTCAGTATCTCTTATGAAATCCTCATGGATTTTTTCCACTCATCTTTTTAATAACCTTTTGCTATCTTCATGTATGTTGTTCTTGATGTCTTCCCATAACTCATTAGTGTTAAATGACTCACCTGTCTTCTTAAGATGTTCTCAAAAGTCTGATGGGTTAAAATCAAAGTCATATTTTGGATCTTGGGAACTTGTTTTGATTTTCTACAGCTCCAACCTCAACTTAGATCTTAGAAATTGATGGTCTGTCCCACAGTCAGCCCTTGGCCTAGTTTTAGCTGCTGATATTGAACTTCTCTATTGTCTTTTCCCACAGATAGAGTCAATGTTATTTCTGGGGATTCCATCTAGAGAATTCCATGTGTGTAGTCAACAGTTGTTTGTTGAAAAGAGGCATCTGCAACAAAGAAGTCATTTGTCTTGAAAAATTCGATCATGTGATCTCCAACTTTGTTTCTATCACAAAGACCTTATTTTCCAATTGCTGGTCTTTTCTCTTTCTTTACAATTTTTCATTCTAATCGCCAATAACCATCAATGCACCTTGATTGCATTTTTAATCAATTTTGTACTGAAAATTTCGGTAAAATTCTGCAGTTTCTTCATTACTAGCTTTACTTATTGGTGTATATATTTGAATAATAATTGGTAAATTATATGAATAATAACAAAAAGGGGGTTTGTTTGTTTTTTAATTTTTTTAAATCATTTTATTGAGAGGTCTTCCAGATATCAAAACATTCCATAGTTCAATCACATCAAGTAAGTATTATACAAAATTAAAACATTTTCTTTCTTCTTAAACTCCTTTATATCAGCTCTCCTTTATCCCCTCCCTCTCCTATCCAACCCCCCAGGAAACTTTTTTCTTTCCCTGTCTATAATAGTTTTTTCATTTTTTGAAGGGAGGTGGGTTGGTCATACCTTATGCAATCCAATATATCTATTCACATATAAGTATCTTGTTTGATCCCATTGAGTGGTTATAAAGTCATCAATGCTATCAGATCCATATTCTCCCTCCCCCACCCTCTTCCTGTACCCTCAGGGAACCATTATACCTGTTACTGATTCTGAACCGTTATCTACCTTGGCTTTCATGTGCCGAACTATCTTAAATATACCAAACAGCGTGGTACTGGTATAATGATAGACACCTGGGCCAATGGATAAGAACAGAAAATACAGAAATTAAAGTAGCAGTGTGATAGGTAGGTTTGTTGTGCCAACAGACCAATGAACACATGTGATATTAGTTGAAGGGTGAAGATATAAATGGCTCGGGAAGCCTCGCCTCTCTCTCTCTTGCTCTTAGATCATCAGACCAGTGTGCAGCTGCCTTGCTTGTTCTGTGTCTCAATTTTCAAGCTACATTACCTGTGGGACAACTAACCCGTGGACTGTGTTGCTGTAACTTGAAGTTCCTTCAAGTCTTGCTTCACCACGCTACTGGAAGGTACATCTCTTGAGCTGAGGACTGTCAGACCCTGTGATCTGGCTGACTGTTGGTGACCTGCCTTGCTGTTTGCTGCCTATGGCTGGAGAGCCTGAATTGCTCGACAGAGG
>NW_022111353.1:2184859-2192049 GCF_000313985.2 Echinops telfairi | reverse complement strand
AAACAAAACAACAAAAGGAAACAAAACAACAAGAACAAAAACACCAATGATTAAAAAAAGAAAAGCCTGTAAATAGTTCAAGGTCTGTTTGTTGACCTTTAGGAGAGTTTGCCAGTCGAGTCTGATGGGGCACCAAGCCCTGACCGCAAAGTATATTTTTGGTATTCCCTGGAGACTTCATTGCTCTGTTCCCCTTGGTGTTCTGTTCCACGCCCTTAGTGTTTTGCATCCGTGTGGTGGGGTGAGATAGGGTGCAATTCCCACACTGTGTCTCCAGTGTTGTCCCCTGTAGGGCTATGGGTCAGCGAGGGATCTCATGTCTCATAGCGGGGCTGGCCATATGGTCCTCTCTGTGCATTCGCTGCTCTGAGCTGGGATATCATCCTCAAGGCTTGGTGGGCCAGGATGTGCTCCACTCTATCTTCCTTCCCCTTCATTTGCTCCTGTGTGTTCTGATCAGACATGTCCCTCTCCCTGAGCTGAAGCTTCAGTGCTGTCCTCTGAAGTAAATTCTTCTGGGGGAGGTTGGCTGTCCATGTAGTTGGCATTGGGGCCGGGCCCTCAGGCCTCTCCACTGGTTCCCTGCTTCATGCTGGTATGTTGCATTCACATCTTGGAGCACTGGGTTGAAGTTTTGTCCCTCTTTCCTTGTGGAAATATAAACAATACCCTCCCCTAGGGTAGGTTAGTGTCCTGTTCCCCTGCTACCCATTTCTCTCTCTCTCTTTTTTTTCCCTCCCCCTCCTTTTTAGCTGGCTACCATACGTGCCCCTGGATTTGGTCTGGCCCCTGCCATACTAACTGGACCTCACCCCAGAAATGTTTGTATACAGTAGCCTTTTCCCTATGCCCTTTTGGCATTTTTTGGTTTTTAAGCTTACCTCAGCCAACTCATGTTATACTTGTCCCTTTGTTCTTGCCTTACTTCACTTAGCATAATTTCCTCAAGTTCTTCCCATGCGGTGATATGCTTCATGAGTTCATCACTGCTTTTTAGGATGTGAAGTACTCCATTGTATGTATGGACCAGTTTCTTAATCCATTCGTCTGTTGATGGAAATTTGGGCTGTTTCCAACTTCTTGCAATTGTGAACTGTGCCGCGATGAACATTGGAGCACAGATCTCTGGCCAAGGTTTGTTTCTTGCCTCTTCTGGGTATACGCCCAGAAGGGGGGTTGCTGGGTCATATGGTAGCTCAATTTCCATCTGTTTCCACTATGATCGATTTCCATAGTGGCTGTACATACTTACAGGTCCACCAGCAGTGGATGAGAGTTCCTATCTCACCATAGCCCTTCCAACACGTATTGCTTTCTGTTTTTTTTTTAATTGGGCTAAAAGATAGCCCAATTTTCCAAAAATAAAAGAGAAAGGAAAAAATGTTGGAGGGGGTGTGCTGATGGTTGTATAGATATGAATAACCTTTGTGGAAAGTGGTTTGACAATACCTAAAACAGATGAAAATCGAACTACCATATGACCTAGCAATCCCCCTACTGGGCATATACTCAGAAGAGGCAAGGAACAACCCATGGCCAGACATCTGTGCTCCAATGTTCATCGCAGTGCAGTTTAAAATTGCAACAACAACAAATATGGAAGCAGCCTAAATTTCCATAAATAGACAAACGGATTTTAAAAATCTGGTGAATATACACACAATGGAATACTACGAATCCCTAAAAATTATGATGAAACCATGAACCATCTCATTTTGTGGAAAGAGTTGTGAGATATTATGCTGAGTGAATTTAGCCAAGCACAAAAAGTCAAGTATAACAAGAGTCCACTGAAGTTCCAAGCAACAGAATGGGCACAAGGGAAAAGGCATACAATAGCACAAATGCTCATTGTCTTTCCTTTCACGTGGGTAGACACTCGCCCAACACGGAGAGCCTTGTACTTCAGGGTAGATCTTGAAATGTTCTTTTTGAGAATGAATGCAACACCATTCCTTTTGAATCTGTCAATCCTGGAAGAGTGAGCATATTATTTTCAGCTCATTAAGGCCTAGAATATCAATCTTTCTTTTTCATGCAGATATACCTCACTTATTGCCTTTCACATATATTGTGCTTTTTTTCAAATAGAAGTTTTGTGACAACTTATCATCAGGCAAGGCTACTGGTGACATTTTCCCCATAGCCTTTGCTCACTTCATGTCTTTGTCACATTTTAGTTTGGGTTTTTTTTTTTTCAAAACCATTTTATTAGGAGTTAATACAGATGTCATATCACCATATGATTAAATCACATCAAGCGCTATTGTATATTTGCCACCACAATCACTGGCAAAACATTCCTTTCCCTTCTGAACTCCTTGACATTTGCTCCCTTTAACCCACAACCCCACCACCATTGTACCCCCATCCCCAGAAACCCTTCTTCTTGTTGTCCCTATAGGTTCATCACTCCTGGGCTTCATATACTGAAAAGCGGAAACACATGTGATGCAAATTCAAGAGGGTGACACCCCTAATAACATAACACATCTGAGATAATAGAATATCAATCTTTATGCATCCCATGTCATTTTTGACAACTTCTAATTTCCTGGATGTGTACCTCCCACGTTCCAAGTTCCAATTATTAATTGATGTTTGCAGGTGTTTCTCCTCATTTTGAATTGTGCCCCATCAATGGTTGAAGGTCTTGTATGCTTTATTCCATTCACATCATTATGGCCAGCTCTGCTTTGAGAAAACAGCTCCTTGACAGTCACATTTTGAGGGCCTTCCAACCCAAGGGACTCATTTTCTGGCACGTTCTCAACAAGGTTATGCTTCTATTCATGAGGATTTCAACATCTACAATATTTTGGGACAATCCCTAAGGTTTTCAGTGGCTAATTCCTCCAAAGTGGGCAGTCTACTTCTTTGTATTTCCATAGGTTGCACACACCACAAATTCAGAGACAGAGTAAGTATCAAATTGTTTTACAATAATAGAAATAATGTACAGGACTTAATGAAAACTTTATAAAATATAACATATCTTGTAACACTCAAGATCGTTTACATTGAAACTGACAACACTTCCATAAATATAATGTTCCATAAAATTTAAGTCTCTAA
Source organism: Echinops telfairi (assembly GCF_000313985.2). Classification (NCBI taxonomy): domain Eukaryota; kingdom Metazoa; phylum Chordata; class Mammalia; order Afrosoricida; family Tenrecidae; genus Echinops; species Echinops telfairi. The sequence continues at coordinate 2,188,974 of NW_022111353.1, read as the reverse complement.
AGACACCGTTGACTTTGATTAATCTTAGACATTGTTTCTTTAAATCTTTAAGCCTATTTTCTACTGTATCATGGGTTAATGTTTTCTTAAGAAATTGTTCATTTTCAAAGGCTTTACAAAATTTTTTTCATCCTAGAAATTATCTAAACCAGATGTGCTCATTTCTTTTAAAAAATCTCATTAAAAGCAGAAACTAATGCAATAGGACAATTAAAAGGTCAATACTGAGACACAGAACAGAGATAGAATTGAGACAAAGAACATGAGGTTAAGAGCAACTTTATTAGGGTAGGAAAGAGCTCCCTGGAGGGAAGGGAGAGCAGAGAAAGGGACAGGAGCATCTTGAGCTTCTGGGCAGTTCTGAGACCCAAGGAGTTGGGTCAGGGAAATCCCAGCTTGTCCTTAGGGCAGTGGGAGATATACAGGGCTCACGCTAGGGAGGTATCCATTGACAACAAGCAGGGAGATTATTTTGCTTGCAGCTGCAGGACCTTGAGTCAGGATGAGATCCGTGGGAAGTGCCTTTGTCGTTTGTCAACTTACTTCCTGGAGTGCTAGGACAGAGCTGCACAACCTGGGTCTGCAGAGATAAGCTCTTTGGAATGCTGGGGCAGAAGATGCATATTTCAATAGGTCATTTATCCTCAGGAGAAGCTGGAAATGGGGGCCTAGAAGTTCTAGCCTCCTGAGGAGACGGAGAGGAAATGGGCGCTGCCTAGTCCGGACCCGGCTCAAACAATATTTTATAACTTCAACCAAATTCTTAAAAAATCACAACTTATTATTAATTTTAAAATACATTTGACAATTATAAATTGGTACCTCTAAAATGTAAACAAAAGTTAAAACTACTTCATAGAAAAAATATTTGTTTGTACATAATGAAGGTGCCTCTAAATTTAGTTATTAGTAGTTGTCCAGAAAAGAAGAAACACCTAATTACACCCATCACAAATATTTATTTTATCACTTCAAAGAGCAGAATATATTATAGACAAACTAAAAAGTAATATGGTGGGGACTTATGGAAAACAGAAAGATATCTCCCAAGTCGTCTCCCCCAAATACCTGTTAGACTTAGGACACTGCTTGCAGCTAATGGTAAATGATTGTCAAATTACCTCCCTGAGGTCAGTCAGCTCCCAATCTACTGTCTGGTCCCACTATAAGTAGGGCCCACTCCCTGCTGTTATGGACAATGGGTTACTTCTCCCTAAAGGCTTGCAGTCATCTTTGGTTCCTGCAGGGTAGGTTTATACCCTACTGATAATGGTTTCTATAGTGAGCCAGAGAACAGGTCAAACCAGCTCAGTGACATCCAAAATTAAGCTGCCTCCCTGAATCTAAGATCTACCCATTTTGTCACATGTGTACCCCCATTGCCTCCCCTTCCTATTGCGTGGATACCCCTAGATCACCCCCCCTCCCATTACTGTATTACCTATAGCACAACCCTTTCCTGTGATGTATGTCTTCACCTGTAATTAGGGGTCTTGCTTGTGCCCAGAGAATATAAAAGCCTTGGTTAGCAATAAATATCTCTCTCTCTCCATGTGGACCACCAAGTGAGGCTGAGCTGAGTATGCTACCATAAAATGTGTCTGACTGTATTATTTCAATCTCTCTTCTATCTCTCATGCTCTATATGACTTTACACTAATCTTTATTTATTATCACTATACAGTTGCACCTACCGGACCTGTGGTGATGTGTTAGGGGCTAGTCTACCCTGACAGGGACTTATTTCATTTAACAATGCTTTTATTTTAAGACACTATTTGATATATTAAAAAGCCAAATGGTGTCAAATAAATCCACATGGAAGAACACACTAGCCTGTGTGATATATGGATTATAATTAATATAATCCAAATTCAAAAGAGGGAATGGTATTAGAACTTAAATTGTGAGCACTGGTTTGCAGAAAGCTATGGACAACAGTTGAAGCCCAAAATCCATTTGCAACATCCACACATGGATCAAGCCTCCAGGGATTTCCCTCTGATCCCAGTTGAGGCATGTGAATAGTCAAGTCATCAGACAGGACACATTGTAAAGTTGATTATGGCAGATGTAGTTAGGTTAAAATCACTTGATCTCCCTTTTGATCCATTTTAAAACTGTTTCAGTGTTTGTTTGTTGGTTTTTGTTTTTATTTCTGCCTGTGGACACCATGGAGAAAGCATTGTCAAAGGATTGTGAATCATATAATCCTGAAGTCGAAGGAGGTAATAGTATCAGAGGCTAAACTGTGAGAATCTGGTTGGCAGAAGTCTATGAAAGACAATGGGAGCCCAAGACACTTTCGTGGGATCTACACAGTAAATAAGCCCTCAAGACTCTGATGATCTCCTTCTATCTATAACAGAGAGGAATTGGAGGAAAGTGGTTACTAAGGAGAGTGAGTGCATTGGAGAGATGACTAGAGAAGATCAAAATGATAAACCTAACTTGAACAGTTAAAACTTTGTCAGTTGATGCCCCCTCTTATGCATGTTAAGCCTGATCTGATTTTCAGCATTTTGTTTTTGTTTGTTTGTACTGCGAATTATCTCAGATGTGTTATGTCATTGGGGGTCACCTTCTTGAATTTTTGTTATATGTTTTTCAGTTTATGAAATTCAGGATTGATGAGCCTATAAGGACAGTAAGTAGAATAAGGGTTTCTGGGGGGTATCATATTGGTGGGGGTGGGGGTGGGCAGTTAAAAGTGAGCTTAGGTCAAGGAGTTCAAGAATAAAAAGAATGTTTGGAAACTGATTGTGGTAGCAATTGTACAACACTGCTTGATGTGATTGAACTATGGGATTATATGATATCTGTATTAACTCCCCCCCCAAAATGGTTTTGAATGGCCACAACTGTGAAGTAAGGAAAGCCCTGTGAAAGCAAGAGATATCCAGCACCGATTCCAGTCAAAGAGGTGGAAGCAGTTCTGGAAACTTCAGTGATGGCCGAGGAGGTGGCTTTGGTGAAAATGGTTGGGATAGAAACTTCAGTAGATGTGGTGGCTTCGGTGGCAGCCATGGACGTGGTGGACATGGCAGCAGTGGGGGTGATACTAATGGATTTAGTAATGATTGAAGTTCTTTTGGAGGTGGTGGAAATAATTATATTATATTAATTATTATAATAATCAATCTTCCAATTTTGGACTGAGGAAGGGAGGAAATTTTGGAGGCAGAAACTCTGGCTATGATGTTGGTGGAGGTCAAAACTTTGCCAAACCACGACCAAGGTGGCTATGGTAGTTCAAGTAGTAGCAGTAGCTTGGGCAGTGGCAGAAGATTTCAATGACCAGAAAACAAAGCTTAGCAGGGGAGGAGAGCCAGAGAAGTAACAGGAAGCTGAGGTGACAACAGATTTGGGAACTCAGCCAAGCACAGTGGTGGTAGGGCCCTGCTGCTACAAAGAAGACATGTTTTAGACAATGCTCATGTGTATGGGAAAAAGAACTTGAGGACTATATTTGTGACTAAGTGTTCAACAAGGTACTTTAGTTTCTGTTCTGTGGAAAGTGTAAAGAATTCCAACAAAGGGTTTTAATATTTGTTTCTTTTTTTCACCCATGCTGTTGATTGCTAAATGTAATAGTATGATCATGACACTGAATAAATATCTTTTTTAAAAACATGATGGGGGAGATGTCGGACAGTGTAAGATATGATGATATAATAATTTATAAATTATCAAGGGTTCATGAGTGAGGGGGGGAGGGAGGAGAGGGAAGGGAAGGGGGAAATGAGCTGATATCAAGGGCTCAAATAGAAAGAAAATGTTTTGAGAATGATGATGGCAACAAATGTACACATGTGCTTGAGACAATGGATGTATGTATGGATTGTGATAAGAATTGTATGAGGCCCAATACAATTATTTTTTTAAAAAATAAATAAAACGTGATGGAGAAATACACATGGATTAAGCCTCTGGTGAATCCCTTTGATCATGGATCAGGGATGTGAGTAGCCTTGCTATCATGCAGAGTGCATTGGGAAGTGAATTATTGCAGATGCAATTAGGTGAAAATTTAGCACCTTAATATTTTTTCTCCCTTATGATCTATTTTAAATTTATTCTAGTTTTTAATATTTTCTGAATTCCATTCCATCAAG
>NW_022111353.1:2175861-2184016 GCF_000313985.2 Echinops telfairi | reverse complement strand
AATATCCATTTATTGCAGGAAATGGGATAAAAGATGTCTTCATGGAAAGTAGATACAAGTGTTATCAGCCCTAGTGGTGATGCTGGTGGTCTTTAAGCAAAAACTTCCTCCTAGAAATTTTCTTCAGAGCCAGCATCACTTCTTTGTTCCTCAGGGTGTATATCAGGGGATTCAGCACTGGGGTGACTGCGCTGTATATGATGGCCATAATCCGGTCCTGCACCAGGGAGGAGGCTGATGCAGGCCTGATGTATGTGAAGCCCACAGGTCCATAGAAGAGGCATACAACCATAAAATGAGAAGCACACGTGGACAGAGCCTTTTGAAGCACACTGCAGGACCGGTGCTTGAAGAGAAGGAAGCCAATAATGTAAAAGTAGGAGAGAAGAGTTAGGAAGAAGGCCCCCATGGATATGCTGCCTGTGACAACAGCAAGAAGCCATTGATTGAGTAGCGTGTTGTTGCAAGCAAGTTCTAAGAGAGGCTTGACATCACAGAAGAAGTGATTGACTTTCTGAGAGTGACAAAAGTCAAGGCGTGCCGTCATGACTGAATGCATCAAGGCATAAAAGAAGCTGGTCAACCAAGCTGCACCTGCTAGCAGAAGGCACACCTGGTGGTTCATGATGAGCATGTAGCGCAGGGGGTAGCAGATGGCCACAAAGCGGTCAAAAGCCATGATGGCTAGTAAGATGGCCTCTGTGCTTCCCAGAAAATGGAAGAAATGGAGCTGAGCAATGCAGCCTAGGAAGGAGATGACTTTCCTAGGGGAGAGAAGGTTTATGAGCACCTTGGGCAGAGTCACTGAAGAATAGCAAATATCCAGACAAGAAAGGTTTCCCAGAAAGAAGTACATAGGGGAGTGAAGTTTGGGCTCCAAGATAACAATCACTACTATCGCTCCATTGCCAACCAAGTTTATCAGGTAAATAACAAAGAAAATCACAAAAAAAGAAAGGTTGTAACTCTTGTGTGCTGGTCAGACCAAGTAAAATAAACTCATCCACTGTAGTGGCATTAGCCATTGCTGTGGGAAGCTACTATAATAATAACAAGCTGATGTGGGGGGAATTTAAATGTACACCATGGGGGTTAAGTGAGGCAAATGTGTCATGTGGACGGATTTAGTGATGAGTTGGTGGTGCAGTGCTTAAGGATTTGACTGTTAACCAAAGACTAACAGGTCAAACACTGCAGGCTCTGGGGATGTGGCAGTCTGCATTAATAAAGATTTGCAGTCTTGAAAACCCTGTGGGGCAATTCTACTAATCGGTAACAAACATGGTTTTCTTTGGTGGAGATGGACCCTCAGAGAATGATTTAACAAGTTAGCACTAAGTTTACTTAGGACAAAACTGGGGAACACTGATACACATGTCAAATGCTTACCTAACAAAGTGAATTAGAACAAGAAAAGCAGCATATTATAATAAATCAGATAGATGTAAAGAACATGTATTCATAACTTTATGTCTGACACTCAAATTAGGGGGTTAGACCATTGTTTTAAATGTTTAAAATATTTAATAAATTTGCCTTTAAGAAAAACAAAACCAGGGTTATAGTTGTTCAACTTACTAAATTCTGTGATCTGGTGGGATCATCAATCTAGCCTAGTAATATTTTCCCCACTTTTTCTAAAATGCATAAAGCAGCAAAAGATTGACACAAAAACCTGACAACTCAATCCTTCAGGGAAACAGAATCACAAAGTTGAGATAAAAATAAAAGCATAATCCAGGATTCATAAGATAGCACCATGGGAGTAAGGTGGACTGTAGGTATTATTGGGAAATCTCAGAATGGTGTTTGACCCTACCTATAGGAAGGCCAAACTTTAAACAAACAAACCTTCCCCCAACACACACAAAACTCCCCAACTGTTAGCCCCAGAAAGAGCGTGCCTCACAGCGAGTGGAAATTTCTATAGGGCAAAATAGTAAAGACATTACCAACACAACAGGGCATAGAGGAAGACATGCATAGTATGAGTCAAGAGAAGAACGAAAACAATGTGCTTTGTGAAAGAAAAGGACGATCCCTGTACCAAAAGGAGAGGGGGTATAGTTCATGAGCTGAAGAAATAGAAGAACTACCCCTAAGCTCCCCACCCACCAACACTAATGTTCCTTGCTAATAGTCAGTTCTAAACTAAGTGTCATCAAGTCAGTGCTAACTCATATTGGAATCTACTACCCCTATGGTTTATGAGGCTGTAACTCTATCAGAGTGTAGAAAGCTTCGTTTTTCTCCCACAGAGAGGTCGGTGGTTTCGAATTGCTGACCTTGCAGTTAGCCACCCAGCATATACCCAGTAGGACAATAATTAGTTCAGAACATCATAAGTCAATGTAAGAGTCCAATAAAAGAACTTCACGGGTTGACAGAAATATGGCAACTTTACAATCATAGTAATTGAGGAGTCAGTCAAAAAGTTAGTTAAGGATCTAATAAATCTGAGCAACACAATTTACAAAATTTACTAATAACATATAGAACTCAAAACTCTCAAAGAAAATAATTTACATTATGTTCAAATGTACATTGAAAATTTGCAAAGCCAAGTATATAGTGGTGCTTTTTTAAAGCTACAAAATGTTCACAAAGTTAAAATCAATTAAATATTTTTGACAGAATTAGAAAACAATAAATAAAATATCTCTAGACACTTGTTAGTGTTTGAAACTAAAAAAATCAGTCCTAAATAATTAATGTGCCAAAAGAGAAATCAAAGCTTAAAGTAAGAAATATTTTAAGCGGGACAACAATGAAGACCACTCCCTCCGTCACTGCCATTGAGTCTATGCCAACTCATAGGCACCTCATGGGGCAGGGTAGAACAGCTCCTGTGAGGGTCCCAAACTTTTCATGGGAGTAGAAAGCCCCTTCTTTCTCCTGAAACAATGAAGATAAACCATATCAAAGTTTTGTCACTAAAATGATACGCAGAAAAAACCTGTTTACCTTAAATTCATACTTAAGAAATGAAGAAATGTCAAAAATGAAGAAACTAATCTTTCATTTAATGATGTTAATAAATAAATAATTGAATATGAGTAAATATACCAGCAACTCAAACGTTTTAAAAGTAGAAGGAATGAAATAATAAAACAATATCATTCATTAAAAGATAGAGCAAACATGCAAGAGGGAAAAATGATCAAAAGGAAAAGTGTAAGTGACCACTTCATCAATTCTAGTAGATTGCTAAAGGAAAAGACAGATGAAGAAAAAGAAAATAGGGAGAAATTCAAAGTACCAATGAAAACGAAAGCATCTACAGGTCCTGTCAATACATGAACAACTTTATGCCAATACATTTGAAAAGGCAGCTGAATATTGAATATGTACATTATAATAATCCATGATCACTACTGTAGAGTTATACAAAGTGATACACTAAAAAAACATTTTAGGTAAATCAAAATGGAATCCTAAAAATGTTCGGGTCAACCACAGGAAGGCAATAAAAGATACCCAGATAAACAAGAAGCAGAAAGAGCAAACAGAAAACAGTAAAGTGCCAGGTTTACACTCTAATGTATCAGTAATCACCATAAAAGTTGATGAATTTAAAAGAAAGCATGACCCAACAATCTGATGTTTACAAGAAACTCGCTTAAAAGTTAATAATCTAGCAAGTTAACCATGAAAGACTGGGAAAAAAGACATATCATGCAAATATTATGAGCATGTAATACAATAATTGATTTCAAATTAAAGAGAATGGCTGAGAATCAAGAAGGAATTTGTATGATAACAAAATAATCAAATCACCAGGGAAACATAATAATCCTAAATGCAATAAATAGTAACTCCTCAAAACACACAAAGCAAAAGCCGATAGAACTAAAATGAGAAATAGTAAAATTCACAATTATAGTTTGAGTCTCAATACTCATTTCTCAATAACTGTAAGAGCTGATATTCAACAGAAAACCTCTAAGGATATAGCTCTGAACATTACAAGTGGGAGAGCATTAAAACATTCATGAAAAAATAATTAAAGGATAATGGAATCATTTTATAAACTTTTGAAGCACAGTCATATATATAAGGGTAAATCAGAATGTATTGCTATAAAATCACAGAAACCTTTATTAAATAAAACTACCAAAATAGGAAGTGTTGCTCCTCAACATATCCCCCATCTAGGTCTATACATTTCTGAAGAAGTTGTTCCCATTTCTGATTTTTTGGGGAAGAATTCTGTGTTCTCTATTTACACCACATCCAAATTACAGTTTGGGCATCCTCAGGGAACACAAATTGTGTCCCTTTTAAATGCCTTTGGCTTGGGGAACAAAAAAAGGAGTCAAAGAGAGGATGATCAGGATTATAGCGTGTATGAGGGAAGGTTTCCCAGTGAAAGTCTTAGTGGGTGGCCCTTGATACCCACAGAGGATGGGTAGGCACATAGCCCTGATTTGGGGAGGGGTCAGGGGCAGGGTTCAGCACTTTGCTGGTCTTTTTATCACCAGTGTAGCTTTCCATTTTCTCTAACATTCTTTATCATGTGCCTCATGGTTGTCCTGTGTCCTTTGGGGAAATCTACAATATAGTCCTTTTGGAAGTTCAAAAACGCCCATCGCCATAAATAACACTCTAAGCTGACCTCTCCCCCTTGAGTTTAACTGGCTCGGCAGATCATTTCATTGGACTTTTTTACTTTATTTTTTTTGTCAAGCATTCTAATGCGATGAAGAAGTACACTGAGAGAATTGATCTGCAGTCCTATATTCATATAGCGACATTTTAAAACATGTTTAGTCTGGACTAAACCCATGCTTGTCCTAGACCATAGTGGTAATATTTTTCACTTATCCTTGTAGGCCACTTAGGCAACAGTCACCAGTAAAACCACAGAACAAACCCACTCACTTTAAAGAATTGAAACCATGCACAGTAGGTTATCTAATCATAATAGAATGAAACTATCAAATCGATAAGAAATAATAGGCAAATCCTGCGAGTTGTGTGTGTGTATATATAATACATACTTCTGGATGAAAGTGAAAGTGCAATGTCTCCAAATATGTGGGATGCAGTGAAAGCAGTGATATGAGGGAAATATAAAACACGAAAACTCACATACCTAGGAGCCTTGGTAGCATAGTAAACTATGCACTGAGCTGCTAGCTCAGTCATTTGAACTGCAAAGATCAAACCCTGTCCCACAAGGCTGCTGTGACTGGGAATCAATCCAGTGGCAGTGGGTTTTTGTTGAATGATTACATTATGAAGAAGGAACAATCTCAACATAATAATATAGATTCCTGTCTCAAGAAATTAAAAAAAGGATTGCAAAATAAAACAAAAGAAATTTATATGTGCCTTAAACAATTGATGTATGTATGGATTGTGATAAGAGTTGTATGAGCCCCTAATAAAATGATTTTTAAAAAAAAGAAAGTTGAAGGAAGAAAATAATAAACACAGAAGATGCGAATTAGTGGAACAAAAACCAGAAGTGATCAATAGGCTCACACAAAAATGCTCAATTGATTTTTGACAAAGGTCCAAAAGCAATTTAATAGAGAAAAGATTTTATTTTTAAGAAATGATAGTAGAAGAATTGGCCATTTTTAGTCAGAAGCAAATAAATAAATAAATGAACCAATCTTTATCTAAGCCTCATATCTTATTTTTTTAAATGGAGCAAGAACATTAATGTATAGCATAAAACTGAAAATTAAAAAACGAAGAAGAAATCCATTAGGACCTGGGGTAGTTAAAGTGTTCTTAGACTTGATACCTAAAGCACAATCCATTAAAAAAAGAATAACGATTGGATCTCAGCCTAATAAAAATGCATTTGCTCTGCAAAATCCCCTGTGAAGAAAGTGAAAAGATAAGCTATAGATTTGTAAAAAATTTTTTTTGAAGTCATGTGACAAAGGACTAATATCTAGAATATAAAAAGAACTTTAAAAAAATTCTCTTAGAAAATGATAATGTGACATAAGAAGACATTTCACAGAAAAGAATATAACCAATGGCAAATAAGCAGATGGAAAGAGACTTAACATTATTATTTATCAGGGAAATGCAAATTACAGCCACAATAAAGTATCACAAACATTTATCAGAATGGTCAAAATAAATAATAGAAAAACACTGCGGTGAAGTAGAAAGCTAACAGGAATTGCTGATGCTTTCAGTGTTTCCTATTTATATGGAAGGCAAGTTTCCAGTAGCTATAAAATTGAAGTTATGTAAACATATGTTTTGAATTATGTGCAGATATACTTCCACGTGTATTTATCATCACATTTGCTTCATGATTTTAATAGTAAAATACTAGAAGGCATCTAAATATAAGAAGTAGAAGACTAGAAAAATTTTGTCTATGAACTGGAATAGAGTGCAGCTTTTATATACACATGTGGACACACTGAGAGAAGTGCACAAATTATATAGATTATATAGGAAGATAGATGATATCTCAATAGGTAGATATAAAAAAATTGAACAGTTTTACATGAAAAAATTGTAGTTACTCTGCAAATTTACTGCATTGACTGACATTGAAATTCCCTGTTTAATGTTTACCTATTATAAAAACTACTCTCATTCAGTGTTATTTGTCATTTTTAAACATTCAGCTCTATAATTCATCCACGCAGTCCCCTGATTACAATGCTATGTTCATAAAGGACATTTACAAGTTTGCCAGGGCGCACGCAACATGAAAAGCAAGCAGTGCGTATTTGTAGATTAAGCATGTGGTTTTCAGTTATAAAGGGTCAATTGTTTCAGCAATTCATTTTGGATTGGGGTGTGCTCCATGACATTAATGATTTGTAATGATTAATCAGCATTAGTAAACAGTATTTAGAATTTAATTAAGATTTGAAAGTTGTAATTGATAAAGGAAAATAGTTGCATGAACATGGATATAGGAGAGATATTCTGTAGAATTGGCAATATTGGAGAAAATAAAATTAATTTCAATAAACAGACACATAATTGGAGAACACTGTCACTGAAGCATACATCAGAAATTAAGGGTGCCTGCATGTGAAACTATGTAAGTTAGTATTTTCACAGCAGTTCTGATTTTTTTCTTCTTCTTGACCTGGATACTGGATCTGTGTCTCTTCCAATGAGGACAACACAACTATAAAGTTGTGTGATTTTCTAGCACTAGATGTGATCCAACATCCTATCTACTACTCAAACTAGAGTCTGCTATTTTTATGGCTTGCTAATTTTGACATACATTAAAAGGTTACTCAATGATACACTCTTTCACCTTTTCCTTCTTTTTGTAAGCTTTTTTTCTTTCAAATACACATAGACACGTAATCACAAACAGACACGTATAATCATACATCGAATTACTACATGCATCTAGTATGACCACATAGAGTTTACCCTGAAAAAAAAAAAAGAGAGAGAGAGTTTACCCTGGAGAAAACAACAATAATAAAACTGTTGTTAGAAAAATAGTGAATTCCAATTTTTCCAGCTACGGATTTGTGGCTTGAGCCCGCTTGGGTTTCCAACCTACAATTTCCAGAGCCTGAATTTAAAGATGCTGTCCAATTACTCTCATTCACCCATTTAAATGATTTCAATCTCTTTTTAGAAAACAGTTCTAATCCAATCTAATTTTTCCCACTTATTCCCTGGGCTAATTTGCCTTAAATTTCTTTGTCCATACTGACCTTGGACTGAATATAAAATTTAGCTCAGAAAGGATAGATGAAAAGCAGGAATTTAGTGTATTTGTTGTCTCCTTCAATAAAATTATCACAGAGAGTGTCTGTTGACCAAATCTTTTTATTTAACATTTATTACAGACAGCAGATATCACATTTTATTCTGACCAGACAGGAAAAAATAATACATGCTGAAGACTCTGTAAACTTCCCTTACTGGCATCTTGGGCATTTATGTCTTGGGATTTTCTCTCCAAGGCCTTATTCACTCAACATCTCTCTTCCCATAAGCCTAATTTATTTCCCTTCATAGGGGTGCTTATGTGGCCATGATATTTGTATTTTAAAATAATAATCTTTGATAACAGCTTTTGAGAACAAAAGGACTAAGAAATACAAAAGAAGAAGACACAGCTCCTATTCTTGGGAAGCCTAACATCTAAAAAATACGAAAGGTTTTATCATGTAAAGCAAGTAAATGGAATTCAAAA
>NW_022111353.1:2159657-2175761 GCF_000313985.2 Echinops telfairi | reverse complement strand
TGAATCTGTCCAATCAAACAAACCATTTCTAGTCTTGCTCTTCTTTCTATTGTTTTTGTTTCTTTTATTTTTGCTCTAATTGTATTTCTTTCCTTCTGTAGACAGTATTTGTGTTTGTCTGCTGATCTTTTTCTAATTGTTGGAGTGGTTGGGTTTAGATGTTGGTGTTGGTTTTTCTTTCTTTTGGGATATGTGTTTATGGCTATAAACTGACTTCTGGGCACTACTTTTGCTGGAAAATAAAATACCATGTGGCCCAGAAATCCCACAACTTAAAGAAATAAGAGCCAAGACATGGACAAAAACATAAACATCCATGCTCATTGAAGCAAAGAGCTAGAAATAACCTAAGTTCACATCAACAGATGAATAAATTAACACACTAGGTCATACACACATTGCAATGCTGTGCAGCATTAAAGATTAATGTAGAATCCGCAAAACACCACACAACACAGAAGAACACAACACACAAAGGATGTGTGTTGTTGCATTATCATCTAGAGGACAGAGCAGAATTGATCCCTGGGTTTTCTTAGACTATAAATCTTTACAGGAAAAAGGCCCATTTTCTCCTGTGCAGCAGCTGGTGTGTTTGCAACACCAACCAGGTGGTTCGCTGCCCAATGTTCAATCCATTGTGTTCCCTCTGTGCTGCCTAACTGCATAGTAACCCTTTGCCATGATTCAATTACAGCTCACAGTGGGCCTATGTAGGTTTTCCAAGGTTGTGAAACCTTACAGGTGCCCAACTACCACTGCTGAACCACTCTGAGAAGGAGCACAATACAGAGTTCTGAAATAAAAACAACAGGGAGAAGTGTTTTTCCCAGTGAAAATAATTCACACCATGCTCTGTTTATCTAGTGAGAAATCTGGTATACACTCATATCCTCAGTCCTGGAGTAAACTCATTCCAACTTACCCCATCACAATTTCTGTATTTCTGGGGGAGTCTCTACTCCTCAGGATAAAATGTGGGATTTAGCAATTTTGTTATAATTCTGTCTGAAATGAAAATGAACTGATCATTTTATGGAAATTGAATGAGAACATATCAAGATAAACATTATTTGGCCAGTTTCAATGGAAAAAAATGTGTTGACTGTGTATGAAAATGAGGATTCTGAATTCCTTGAGAGAAGATATTCTTTTGACTTTGAAAATATGCTAAATGGAAGAATCGAAATGACAAATTGTATAAGAAAGTGAAGCACAAGGAAATTAATAGCTCATCATAGAACAAGAGCCAAAATTAAGAACTTCAGGTTAACTGAAGAATATTATTGACAGGACTCTAATTTTTTAAAACTATAAAATACATGCACAATGTAGAGATAAGAACTTCATAAAGTCAATTATGTTCATAAATGTCACAATAACTGCTTACATTTTATTTAGAAACAATTTCAAACATACAGAGATGTTTCAAGATTAAGAGGAGCACAAGGAATGGCCACACACCCTTTACCTAAATCATCTATTTTAACATTTTTCCTGTTGGCTTTACTATAGAAATCTACTCTTAATGCTGAGATCTTTATTAGCAGTGTTCACAAATAGTAATCATATGATTTCAGAAGGATAGATACTTTTCTAATATTATTTCTCCAAACACAGAAAATAAGAGCTACATTTCAAGAGAATTGAAATTTGGAGACTGTCACTTTTTGTCCCACAGTTTTCAAAGCATTTCTTATGTCCTTATTCCTCAAAGTATAAATGATGGGGTTCAGCATTGGGGTGACCACACTGTATAGTACAGATATCAGCCGGTCTTTGGACAAGGAGTATGATGAGATGGGCCGCACATAGGTAACACATTCCAGAAAATGAATGATTTGGTCAAGTAAATGGTCAGACATTGAAGACTGTACAGTGATGATGAATTAGGTTAACTTATATGGAAGGCCTCAGTGTTTCCATAGTCTCTAAAATTCGGAGAAGCAGCTTTATGGAGCCTGTCAAAATAATGCAGGGATTCTAAAATTATTTGCACTTTTATAGTAAATATTTTTTCTTAATGCAAACAGAGAAAGGATATCGTTCCTGAGTTCTCTTTCAAATCACCAAAAACCAGTAAAAACTGATTTTATTATTTAATAGCAATTCTGCCCAAAGTTTTATTTCAAACCTATCCTTGATATTCAGGATATTAGTTTTAAAAAGGAGAGAATAAGACACAAATTAGCTGCAAGATCAGACACAAAATCGGATCATGTTTTCTTTTGTTTTATTTGTATAATGAATGGGTTACAATGATTGAATTATTTTTCCAATATTGAACAATTCTTACATATCTGGGAAGAATCTCACTTGGTCATGATGGTTTTTATTCATTTATTTCTAATTTGGAGGTGTGTTTTTATTTATGGGGTATTGAATTCTAGTGAATAGGATTTTGTTCAAAATGTTTGCATATATGTTCATGATGAATAGTGGACTCTACTTTTCTTTTTTAATGGTGTCTTTGGCTGCCTTTGGTATTGGGGTAATGCTTGCTTCATAAAATTAATTCAGGAGAATGTCATCCTTGTTAATATTCTAGAACAGATTAAGTAGAATTGGTGGCAATGCTTCTCTTAACATTTGGTAGAAGGTGAAAAAACCCATAATAAAATGATTATATATATAATCTCGTAGAATTCCCCAGTAAATCCATCTGGGCAGGGCCTTTTTGTTGTGTTGTTGTTCAAATTATTTTTTATGACTTAATCACTTTCTTCTTTTGTTACATGTCTATTAACATTTTCTACCTTAGTCTGTATTAGTTTAGGTAGGTAATATGTTTCTAGAAGTTGTCCATTTCTTCTAAGACTTTTAAATTTTGACAGAGTTCTGTTCCTCATCGGGCTATGTTGTTCTCTTTTATGGCTGGTTCTATTGTGATATCACTCATTTCATTTCTTTTTTTTTAATTAATCAATTTATTGGGGCTCATACAATTCATCACAATACATAGATCAATTGTGTAAAGCACATCTATACATTTGTTGCCCTCATCATTCCCAAAATTCTCTTGCCTCTTGGGTTCCCGGAATCTGCTCATGCTACTTGCAGTCTCTTTTTTTCCCATTATTAAATTTTCTAGTAGTTGAAAAAAATGTGTGAATCTGTCCAATCAAACAAACCATTTCTAGTCTTGCTCTTCTTTCTATTGTTTTTGTTTCTTTTATTTTTGCTCTAATTGTATTTCTTTCCTTCTGTAGACAGTATTTGTGTTTGTCTGCTGATCTTTTTCTAATTGTTGGAGTGGTTGGGTTTAGATGTTGGTGTTGGTTTTTCTTTCTTTTGGGATATGTGTTTATGGCTATAAACTGACTTCTGGGCACTACTTTTGCTGGAAAATAAAATACCATGTGGCCCAGAAATCCCACAACTTAAAGAAATAAGAGCCAAGACATGGACAAAAACATAAACATCCATGCTCATTGAAGCAAAGAGCTAGAAATAACCTAAGTTCACATCAACAGATGAATAAATTAACACACTAGGTCATACACACATTGCAATGCTGTGCAGCATTAAAGATTAATGTAGAATCCGCAAAACACCACACAACACAGAAGAACACAACACACAAAGGATGTGTGTTGTTGCATTATCATCTAGAGGACAGAGCAGAATTGATCCCTGGGTTTTCTTAGACTATAAATCTTTACAGGAAAAAGGCCCATTTTCTCCTGTGCAGCAGCTGGTGTGTTTGCAACACCAACCAGGTGGTTCGCTGCCCAATGTTCAATCCATTGTGTTCCCTCTGTGCTGCCTAACTGCATAGTAACCCTTTGCCATGATTCAATTACAGCTCACAGTGGGCCTATGTAGGTTTTCCAAGGTTGTGAAACCTTACAGGTGCCCAACTACCACTGCTGAACCACTCTGAGAAGGAGCACAATACAGAGTTCTGAAATAAAAACAACAGGGAGAAGTGTTTTTCCCAGTGAAAATAATTCACACCATGCTCTGTTTATCTAGTGAGAAATCTGGTATACACTCATATCCTCAGTCCTGGAGTAAACTCATTCCAACTTACCCCATCACAATTTCTGTATTTCTGGGGGAGTCTCTACTCCTCAGGATAAAATGTGGGATTTAGCAATTTTGTTATAATTCTGTCTGAAATGAAAATGAACTGATCATTTTATGGAAATTGAATGAGAACATATCAAGATAAACATTATTTGGCCAGTTTCAATGGAAAAAAATGTGTTGACTGTGTATGAAAATGAGGATTCTGAATTCCTTGAGAGAAGATATTCTTTTGACTTTGAAAATATGCTAAATGGAAGAATCGAAATGACAAATTGTATAAGAAAGTGAAGCACAAGGAAATTAATAGCTCATCATAGAACAAGAGCCAAAATTAAGAACTTCAGGTTAACTGAAGAATATTATTGACAGGACTCTAATTTTTTAAAACTATAAAATACATGCACAATGTAGAGATAAGAACTTCATAAAGTCAATTATGTTCATAAATGTCACAATAACTGCTTACATTTTATTTAGAAACAATTTCAAACATACAGAGATGTTTCAAGATTAAGAGGAGCACAAGGAATGGCCACACACCCTTTACCTAAATCATCTATTTTAACATTTTTCCTGTTGGCTTTACTATAGAAATCTACTCTTAATGCTGAGATCTTTATTAGCAGTGTTCACAAATAGTAATCATATGATTTCAGAAGGATAGATACTTTTCTAATATTATTTCTCCAAACACAGAAAATAAGAGCTACATTTCAAGAGAATTGAAATTTGGAGACTGTCACTTTTTGTCCCACAGTTTTCAAAGCATTTCTTATGTCCTTATTCCTCAAAGTGTAAATGATGGGGTTCAGCATTGGGGTGACCACACTGTATAGTACAGATATCAGCCGGTCTTTGGACAAGGAGTATGATGAGATGGGCCGCACATAGGTAAAGATGGAGCTACCGTAGTAGAGAAGGACAATGACAAGGTGGGAAGCACATGTAGAAAAGGCCTTTTTCCTGCCCTCTGATGACTGGATTTTCAAGATGGTGGAGATGATATACAAGTAGGAAAGGATGATACCCAAGAAAGGAGCCCACCCAATGAAGACCCCAATGATGAGTAGCACCAGCTCATTGACTGATGTGTCCCCACAAGACAAGATCAGCAAAGGGGGGATGTCACAGAAGAAATAATTAAGCTGGTTGTTGCCACAGAAGGGCAGGCGGAATGTCAACACCGTGTGCACCACTGAGTTGAGGAAACCACTAACCCAACAGAAGGCAGCTAACTGGCTGTAAAGCATCTTGCTCATAATAACTGAATACCTTAAAGGTTTACAAATTGCAATGTAACGGTCATATGCCATTGCTGCCAACAAAAGACACTCGACCCCCACAAAGAAAAGGAATGCAAAGAGCTGAGCCACACAGCCCCAGTAGGAGATGTGCTTCTTCTCTGATAGGAGGTGCACCATCATCTGAGGAACGTTGGTGGTGGTGTAGCAGATGTCCAGGAAGGCCAAGTTCCTCAGAAAAAAGTACATGGGTGTGTGAAGTCGCAGGTCAGCCAGAGTTACCAAAATAATGAAGATGTTTCCTCCGAGGGTACAGATATAGATCATAAGGAATATGGCGAAGAGTAGAAATTGCAAGTCATTTAGGTTGGAGAATCCCATGATGATGAATTCGGACAGAACGGTTTGATTTTCTCCTGCCATGATGTTTCCTCTCCAAAGCTAAGAACTGTCCAGTGTAAAGTATAGTAGTCATGTGCTCTAGCAGTAATAATCTGCAAAACAAGAAAAAGCAGCTTTATACGTTAAAAAAATTGTTGTCTACATCGGGATAAACACTAGGAGATCTAGAACCCAGGAGGACTGGTGGCAGATGGTTAAAGCATTCATCTGCTAATCAAAAGTTTGGTGGTTCAAACCCACCCTCCATTGAAGAGAGATGTGGCCATCTGGCTCCATAAAGGTAACAGGCTGGAACTGCTATAGGCAGTTCTACTCTGTCCTGTAGGGTAACCATGAGTCTGAATGGACTCAATGAAGTTGGGTTTGTTTGTTCTTCATTTGTTTGTTTTAATATAGGGTCCATGACAAGTCATTCCGGTGCCCACCAATCATCACTTTAAAAGCCCTTACATTTAACATTTTCTGTGGGATACACATCACAGGAAATTAGGAAGAACATTGTAGGAGAAATATAAGTGTTAAAGAGCCCACACTTTGCAGTGTAAGGGTTATTTATGAAAATGGGGAGTGGCAGATCCCTTTCTCCACATCCTTTTGTGTTTCCAAAATGGCTGGTGAAAATTACCATCAAATATTCATATGGAAATTGTTATGTTTTTTGCATCTCACTTTGTAGCACCTCCTTGCTTTCTCTTGAACTCTTGAATACATCTTTTTATATATTTGGAATAATAACAAGCTATCACTTAAAAGTGATGGGAAACAAAGGGAGCATGTGAAAAAATTAGATGGTACTAGAATATGCCTTTGGAAAAGCTCACAAAACAAATGGTCTCCTGGAACAGATTATTACAATAATGCCTCTTAGATGTGGAAATTAAGATAATATGGAATTTATCATTAAAACTACACCTGGTTGAAAAAAAACCACCTAGGAATAGAAAAATAAACATATTTTATGGATCAGGGTTGGTGACAAAACATGACAAACACTTGGTCGCATTTTACGTTCAAGCAGACTATGCACAACCTGTACTCTTCCTACTATATAGGATGGAAAATGGCTTTCATCTTGAATATCAATTCTGACAAAGTGTAGTGCCCACGTCAGTAAAGATTTATAGGACATGTTCAAGAACATATGACTGACTCAGACAAAATACTCTGAGTCACCATACATAATTAATCATCTCCATCAAAAATAGACCACTTCCTAACTGTGGTAGTATAAGTCATTGGCTGCAAAAGAAACCCATTAAATTTAATGAACTCTTTGTGTCTTAGTCCCATTGCTACATAAACATCCCAACCATCCCCCTTGAAACATATCCATGGTTACACTTTTTTCTCTAGACATAAGATTATTCTAGCTATTTTTTCCATTAAAAAAGATTATTCTATTGTTGATAACTTTCCTCCACTCCCTAAATCACTAGGATGCTTGGGTTCATTGCAGATTAATTATATGGGGTATAGAGTGGTTTCAGATCAAAACATTTTAAAAAATTAAATCCATAGGCAAATCTAGCATTATTGCTGAATAAGTTTTCCATTATTGTTTTGTGGAAACTAGGCTGTGTTCACATTCACGTTATATACCCATTTATTTGATTTGTGTCTATTTTTTCTTATCATTAAAAGTGTTGTTGCTGTTAGGCACCATCAAGTCAGTTCTGACGCATAAGGACCCTGTGAGCCACAGAGCTAAACACTGCTGCATCCTCACAGGTGTTGCTGTGTTTGAGCCAATGTGGCAGCCACTGTGTCAATCCATCTTGTTGAGAGCCTTCCTCTTTTTCACTGCCCTCTGCTTTGCCAAGACCGATGTCCATTTCCAAGGACTGTTCTCTCTTTAGACATGTCCCAAGTATGTGAGATGAAGTGTTACCATGCTTGCCTCTAAGGAGAATTCTAGCTGTGCTTCTTCCAAGAAGGATTTGTTTGTTCTTCTGGTCATCCATGGTACTTTCAACATTCTTTGTCAGTACATAATTCAAATGCATCAATTCTTCTGGGATTGTCCCTAATCAATGTCCAACTATCACATGCACATAAGGCACTTGAAAATACCATAGCTTGGGTCAGGCACACATTAGTCCCCAAAGCAACATCCATGCTTTTCAACACTTTAAATAGATCTTGTGCAGACTGATCTTTTGACTGCTGCTTCCATGAGAATTGATCGTCGATCCAAGCCAGACAAAATTCTTGACAACTGAAATCTCCATTTGTCATGATGTTAGCATTTGGTTCAGTTGTGAGGATTGCAACTCCACATTGAGTTGCAATGCATATTGAAGGCTGCAATCCTTGATCTTCATCAGCAAGTGCTTCAAGTCCCCCTCACTTTGGGCAAGAAAGATTGTGTCCTCTGCATAGAGCATATTGTTAATAAGCCTTCCTCATATCCTGAAGCCAAATTCTTCTTCATGTAATATAGTTTCTCTGATAGTTTGCTCAGCATAGAGATTGAATAGGTATATTCATTGTGGAATACTTGAGAAATAAGGAAAATGATAAAGAAAATAGCTACAAATTGCCATTAATCCCACTGAGTTTTAATTACCTTTTATATCTGGATGGGGGGAGTTAACATAAAATAAACAAATTTAGATGACTAGATACAATAAAACATAATGAGATAGCACGTGTCAGATAATCAGAAGCCTGGATCTTCTCCCAAATTATATTACCTATTTGCTATTTGAACTTAACAAGCTTATTTAAAAATTCTGGTTCTAATTGATCCACATGTAGGATCATATGAATTGGCTGTATCCAAAAGCCTAGAAAAATATTTAGCTTTTATGACAAAATAATAGTTTGTCAATTATTCCCATTAATTTATTTGTGTAAGGAAGAAGCAAGAACTTTGGGGGAGTATTGAATTTCTCATATTTTATGGAATATAAACATTTGTGATGGTCATATTTTCACAAAGCCATCTACTGACTAACTACTGTGCCAACTAATGGTCATGGGATTTGATTAATGTGATTGTAAATGTGAACAAACAGAAATTGCTTACAATCATATTCAAATAGAAATAAAAGGCAGCACAGTATTTTTAAGTCCATTGATATCTAAATATTGAAAGGGTTTCATAAACAATTTCGGTTGTTAGAAAATTTCTGTTTTAAAGAAAACACATGACCAGAGGCCAAAGTTAAACTATATAGGCCATGTTCTGTTTGTAACGCAAATAAAGGGCGATTTGTCTATAAAATCCGTTCATTTAATCCCTCCAGGAAAACACTCCTCTTCCTTTTTCTTTTTTACCAAGAAACACTGCTCTTTCTGTGATGCTAACCTTCCTGACACGAACGCTGAAGACAAAATGGGTGCATAAGCAAATGAGGTGAAGATAGGTGATTGTGCCCAGCTATCAACAGAGATAGTGTTGGGGTATTAAAGGCTTGAAGATAAACAAGTGGCCATCTAGCTCAGAAGCAACAAAGCCCACATGGAAGAAGCACACCAGCCTGCATGATCATGAGGTGTCAATGGGATCAGTTATCAGCCATCTAAGACCCAGAATAAAACCATACTGAAGGTGAATGGGGTGGGGGCCATGGAGTGGAGACCCAATGCCCACCTGTAGACAATTGGACATCCCCTCACAGAGGGGTTACAGGGGAGAGATGAGCCAGTCAGGGTGCAGTATAGCATCAATAAAATGCACAACTTTCCTCTAGCTCTTTGGTGCTTCCTTCACCCCACTATCATGACCTCAATTCTACCTTACAAATTGGATGAGACCAGAGCATGCACAGTGCTACAGATAAGAGCCCACAACACAGGGAATCCAGGATCGATAAACCCCTTAGGGCCAACAAGGAGAGTAGAGAAACCAGGAGGATTAAGAGAGAGTGAGGGGAGAAAGGAGGAAATCAATCACAAGGATCAGAACCCCCTCCCAGGGGGATGAACAATGGAAAGTGGGTGAGGGGTGATGGAGGATGATGTAAGATATGCAAAAATAATCTATAACTTATCAAGGGTTCGTGAGGGATGGTGGATGGGGGAGGGAGGGGGAAGAAATGGGGAGCTGATATCAGGGGCTCAAGGGGGAGGAGAATGCTTTGAAAATGATGATGGTGGCATATGTGCAAATGTGCTTGACACATTGGAGGAATATATGGATTGTGATAAGACATGTAAGAGCCCCCAATAAAAGTATTTTTAAAAAAGAAAAGAAAAAGAAACACTGCCTTTTGTGATAAACATTTTTATTCCTCTTTATTTTATTTTTTAATCATTTTATTAGGGGCTCATACAACTCTTATCACAATCCATACATACATCAATTGTGTAAAGCACATTTGTACATTCATTGGCCTCATCATTCTCAAATCATTTGCTCTTCACGTAAGCCCCTGGCATCAGATCCTCATTTTTCCCCTCCCTCCCAGCTCCCCTCTCCTTCATGAACCCTTGATAATTTATAATTATAGTCATCTTTTCTGCTAAACTATAGACCTATTATTAGCAAATATATTTTATTTGTCTTGTATCCATGATAATAGGTCACAGCATCCTGTGTCTAAATATGAGAATGAATCCTAAGAAATAAACCACTATAACGAAAACATCTCCCTGTTTAATGTTGGAAGCAAAACCTTATCTAATATGAAAGACAATGTGTAATTTTAAAATACGTACTTATGATGTTTAATTTCTTTAACCATGTCACACTTGAAAGTGACAGATGGCTCCCAGACCATGCTGGCAGAATGGCCACAGGTGAATTTCTTTTTTTTTAAGTAGCCCAGATGTCAGCATTTGAAACCATTGCTTTCGGTGCTTTTAATGTTTCTACTGGAGCACTACTCTTGTTTAAATTTTTTACCTCACTCTTTGTTACAAACAGAAAACTTTTAAAATTTAATCAATTGCTGGCTAATGGTATGGGCCATGTGCTATCACAATTAAAGACCCCAGTGAATTAAGCATGTAGTGCTGGGGTTTAAGCTCTGGACTGCTAACCACAGGGCCGGCCATCCCACCAACTGCTCAGCTGGGGCAAGATGAAGTCCTGGAAATCATACATAGAGTTGCTCAATTGGAATCAAATCAATGGTGGTGAGATTGCTATTGGTTAATAATCATAACTTATTATAAAGACAATAACTGGATTAATAGTTTTGTAGGATTATGGCAGGAGAGGTTGGAGGGAAATGGGAAACTAACAAGTGCAAGAAAGTAGAAAATGTTCTAAAAATTATTATGATGATGAATACACAATTCTTTTTAGTATGTTTAAAATCACTGAGTTGTATGATGTGTGAATTATATATAAATAAAACTTTAAAAAATTTTAAGAAATGAAGAAGATTCAAAATACATATTCAATCATGTCCCACATTAGCCAGATCCAGGGTGCCTCCCACAGCTCCTATCTCCGCTGACTTCTTGAAATACAAAAAAATATTTCTGCTGACACACACATTTACTCTACGTATGCCCACCAATGTTCTGAGTTGGCAGTCAATAGACTCTCTGTTTCTTCTGATGAACTTCAATTTTAATGACCTAGTATACCTTGCCTTTTACATGACCTGAGATAACGATATAACTATAG
Organism: Echinops telfairi; assembly: GCF_000313985.2. Lineage (NCBI taxonomy): Eukaryota > Metazoa > Chordata > Mammalia > Afrosoricida > Tenrecidae > Echinops > Echinops telfairi. The sequence continues at coordinate 2,164,505 of NW_022111353.1, read as the reverse complement.
GCAAATGGAAACTTCAGAGTAAGGAGGGCCAATGCTTTGTTCTATTTGGTTTTACTTTCATTCTGACTGCTGTTTTCTTGCAATAAAATGTTTCAGCTTGCTTTTACTTACAAAGTTACTCCTAGTTTTTCATAGGAGATGTTCTTGCATGCATGGATCTTTTTCTAAATCAAATAAGATCTAAAAAATTAAACTCGCCAAAATATTTTAAAAGCATAACTCAGAAGCCAAATAAAAGATGCCTCGAGTTCTGTGGGGTAAATGTGGGACTGCTAACTGCAAGGTTGGTGGTTCAAATCCACCAGGTTGTATGCTTCAATGAAGGTTTACAATCTCTGAAATCCTCCATACGGCCACACTGAGTCTGGATAGATTTGAAGCTGGTAGATAAATAGCCATAACAACAACAAACAGTGATTGTTATTTTTGCTCCACTCATTTAGCAGTAGACCTGCCTTCTGAAATTACACATTAAGTTTGCTCCCTCCTCAACATAAAAGATTACTACATGAAACTGTGATTCTCCAGGATAAATACATTCTCATGTAATATTTGTCCCAAAACCATGCTGTGTGCTTATTTTAATCTGTTCTAGCACCCTGTAGGCCTTTTAGTTATTACGGACTAATACATGTATTTCTCATAAAAAGTGACAGAAACATCAGTAGAGGAGATAAAGCAAATATTTTAGAGAACTAAGCATCTTTTCCTCTCCTGCAGTCAAAACGATTTTTTCCCTCTGAAAGAAGCCCCATGGCCTCATCTACTTGGTCTTTCCTGGGCATGCAGACCCAGGACAGATAACCTTACTTGCATGTTTTAAGGAGGGTGGGGGTGTTCCATGTAGTTGTAAATCTTTTTTCTTCCTATCCATTCCATAAAAAGAACATAATTGAAGAAAGTAATAAATGCAAGCATTAAGAAAGGAAGAAAGAGAGGGAGAAAGAGAGGAAAATATTTACCTGTAACCTGAAATAAGGCAAGGGAGCAAGTGTTAAAGTTGACATCTCCAGAGCTTAGGATGAAGCTGTTTTATGGACTCTGAGTACACATTAAAAGGATCACTCTCCCTTGGGTTTCTATTTGGTTAGAAACAGTTAATGAGAGCCTACTCTCTCTACCTGTGTGCCAACACTCTGAGAGTTGGAGAGGTAGGACATGGTGCTTCAGGGAGTTGAAAAGGAAAAGTCTCGAGTGAGCTCCACCATCCTTCATGATCACTCAGTAAAAACCTCAGCTATGAACAGATTGATTTGGGAGAATTGTCTACCTTCAAATGTTGCTTTCCCATTTTGCTGCATTTAATACAACCATGCAACTCCTAATGTATTTAATATTATACTATATACATATTTTAGGAGGAAGAAGAGTAAATTTAACTTTTATTCCCATCAGCATAGTGTAATAAACTCAATGAAAATAAAATAACTTGAAAAACTGTAAAGACAAACTGAAGGTCCCATACGTTTTTAACATTTCCAGGGTCACACAGAGTAAACTTTCACTCAGCTATTTGGTGTAATTTCACTTCCAAATAAGAAATTTCTCCTTCATTCTACATAATAAATACTTAGCAATCTTTGAATGAGAATGCTGTACAGAACTTAAAGGACAAAATTTCAAGTTAAGAAAATTAGGTTTCCCTTCTAAGAAACAGGGAACTATTTTTTTTCAATTTAGTTTAAGATTGACAGGGAGGAGAGCAAAGGGGATGGTGTAAGGGTTACCAGCTGGGTTGGCAACCACAAGGTCAGCAATGTGAAACCACTAGCAGCCTCCTGGGAGAAAGATGAGGCTTTCTGTGAGGCTGTAAAGAGTGATGACCTCAGAAACTCAGAGGACCGGCTGAACCTTGTCTTATAGAGTCTCTATGAATTAGCATTGACTCCATAGAAATGAGGAAGTGGATGAACCCTAATATTAATTTAAGATTATTCCCAGAATTATAAGCAAAATGTTCTTGAAAATAAAATTCGAAAGCCAGGAATTTCAGTTGGAAGTTAAAGAAATGATGTAGTTGTGGGATGGAGCAGGCTTGATGGTGGAAAAATCAAAGTGAGATTGGAAATAAAAATAAAAGAGAAACATTAAAGCATCATTTTGAAGGAATAAAAGGTAAGCTTTGCTGTCACATTTACTCTTAGGACCAAAAACACCTAAATGTTAAATGTTGGGTTAACAAAGTTAGAGAATGGTGATGCCAGTTACTAACTTGTTTTATTGCAACACAATGAAATTTACTGCGTGCAACTTTATCAACTACATGCTTACACAATTTCCAAGACTTTTGAAGCTTTTTTGAAATGAAACGCTCCACCCTACTATCTTCAAAGTCAGCAGCTGTGAGGAAATCCTTCTCACCTCACATCTCTCTAAACATGCTGGGAGGGGGCTCCACTTGAAGGACATCTGTGATTACGTTTGTCCCACTTAGATGGATAATGCAGCATAAACTTATCATCTCGAGAGTCATTTCCTGATCACATCTTTAAAGACATTTTGTTATGTAAGGCACCGTAATTGCAGGTTCTAGAGATTAGGATCTGGTGCTCTCTCTGGGTCATTAGTCTACCTTCCACAAGAAGATTCTTTGTGGAGCAGATCTTTCAGGAGGCCACCAAGTGTTCATTTTAGACGGGTCACACGATATATACATGTAGAAATTGATAGTAAACAGTTAAGTATGGGATCTTTGTGTGTATTAGAGAGATCTAGAAGCAAGGACCAGATCTTTGAAGCATAAACAGTTAAGAAACTGAGAGGCCAAGATTATGCACAAATAAGAGGTGAGGAAATGGAACGCATACACAAATAAGGAGTAGAACCCAACATGTATGCACCTGTGGATAATCTTTCTGTCTTCTATCCTTCTTTATCTTATTCTCACACCAATCTTCCCTCCCAGCACACTATTTCTCAACTAGTTTTAATCATCTATTGAATCCATGACGACAGCACTCAGAAAAAGCTCATAATTATGGGGTTTATTACGAAAGCTCTAATACCATGCTGCTAGGCATATATCTCTCTGGTCCTTGACTCTCAATCATGTGGTTCTTTGGCTTCTGCTTTGCTTAGGCAAGAATTCGAAAGAGTCTTTAGCAATGACAAATGACCAAAATGCATCATACTTTACAAGCCAGCCTCCTGTCCCAAAGCAGTCTGTTTTACTTATCCTATGGGCCAGAGGGTCAGGGGTGATACTCCAACCAGTTAGCCAGGTAGTCACGGGGCCCCAGAGCCAATCCTGTCAGCAACGGTGTGGGTATCCCAACTGTGGTCCTTTTCCGACTTCTTTAGCCCTGCCTCTACATTGATAAACTGACCTGCTGCCAACCAGAATTTTCTAACTATGTAGTTTTGTTTTCTCTGTCACTTATAATTACTACACAGCCATGAATGCTTTGAACACATTTATGGCCTCAGGCTGATGGTCTTCCTCCTCAGGATAATTTGTTTTTGTCTTGTCTTTGTCCCATCTAAAGAATTGCTACAAAATAAATTAGAATTTGAGATATTTCTTCCTAGAACAATAGTAAGGATAGTGATACAATGTTAAGTAAACAGCCAATGTTATGGAACTATTCATGTAGAAATAGTGAATGGATGCTTGACTGTGTATATTGCCACCATAAATAAATAAAATATACATATTTTTATACTCTTCAAGGAATTTTAACAAAAATAACATAAAGCATGGAATCAAGACACAAGGCATTAACAACATTAAAGTCAGTTTAACTAAAATATAAGTTTTGCTGACACATAAAAAATAAAGCAACAGAACAATATAAAGAGAAAGAAACCAAATTGCTTTTGGAAGGATGTGGAAAGTATAGAAATGGTATCACACATATAGGGAATAAGAATAGCTAATTTTTATAACTCTAGAGAGGATAGTCAAATCAATTCTGACTCTCTTACAGTATATGGAACAAAAGCCTAAAATGTAAAATAAAATTCTAAATCTAAAAAAAAAAAAAAAAAATTCTAAATCTAATAAACAAGGACAATGATATAATATATGAAGCAAAATAAATATGCCGTATCTTCTATTAAAAAATTACTAAGAATTTTAAGAACAAATATTAAACTAAGCATGTGGGTTTTATGAGCATGAGGTCCTGTGTAACTACTGCATAGAATACATTCCTGTGAAATTGGTCTTGTTAATTAATATATACATATATATTATCATTATGAATTAAGGAACATAATTTACTGAATAATAAAGCAGAAAGAAAATATATAAAGAAGCTGCTAATCATGAGTTCATCAAAATAATAAATCTCTACTCAAAAAGTAGGTAAAACTGACTGACAGTTTGAAGAAAAAAAAAGATCATATGGCAGTAGATGTAGGACACAGGATCAGTTTGAATCCTTGTTTCATAGTTTTTCATGGGAAATTTGGAACTTTACTTCTCTGAGTCATATGGTAAAATGGGAATGATCTTGCTGCTGTTGGGTGCCTTCAACTTGGTTCCAACTCATAGCAACCCTATGTATAACAGAACTAAACACTGCCTGGTTCTGTGCCATCCTCACAATCATTGTTATGTTTGCGACCATTGCAACCACAGTGTCAATGCATCTCCTTGATGGGCTTCCTTTTTTTCAGACTTCCTACTTTACCAAGCAGAATGTCCTTCTCCAGAGACTGGTCTCTCCTGTTAACATGGCCAAAGTACAAGTAGGACTCAGGGAAGATGGCCTCCAGGTAACAAGCGCAGAAAGATCATCTCAGCAACTACTGAAGAAGAGGGAAATCCTGCACTCACGGAAGCCAGAAAAGCAACTTAAAAGCTAAGTACATCCACATTTCTTTTTAAAAATTTTATTATTTTTT
>NW_022111353.1:2132968-2158935 GCF_000313985.2 Echinops telfairi | reverse complement strand
TCAGCTAGATTACCTTCAAGCTTTTAAGCCCCAGACACCATATATTTTGATAGCAGGGCACCATCAGCTTTCTTCACCATACTTGCTTATGCACCTATTTTGTCTTCAGTGATCCTGTCAGGAAGGTGGGCATCACAGAATCCCGGGTTATTAGAACACAATGTTCTTGTGTTGAGGAAGTACTTGAGTAGAGGCACAATGTCCGTCTGCTACCTTAATACTTAATATATAAATATATGTGCATAGATCTATTTTCCAATAATTGTATATAAATTTATTTATATATGTATTTAAACCTCTATGAATGTCCTTTGCCTCCTAGTTCTTTCGTTTATTTCCTTTTATTTTCCTCTTGTCCCACTGTCATGTTTAGCCTTCATTCAGGTTTTAGTAATTCCTCTCAGCTACATTGCCCTTGATTAAGCCCCGCCAGGCATCCTACACACTCCTCACCATCAATTTTAGATCACTTGTTGTTCCCTTGTCACTGGGGTTTTTGACAACCCCTACCTTTCCCCCACCCCCTGTACCATGTTATCCTGGAACTGTTGGTCCCATCTCCTGCTGACAGTTACTGACTTCCCTTCACCATTAACCAGTGGCCAAGCAGTTTCTGTGCACTCCCTTCATCCATCCAAGCTGACCCTTTCCTGGCCCTGCTCCAATACACCCAACCAAACCTCTTGCCTTTGGAGGTCCTGCACGGATAGCAGACCACAATGGGCAGCTTGGTACACACATCTGTCATACCCCAGCAATTGTTTTTCTAATGTTTTCCTTCTTTTTCCCTCACTAGCTGCCCTCCCTTGCACCCCACTCTCCAACCCCACCCCCCATGAGTAACACTACCAAGGGATCAGGAATCCAAACCCAAGCTGTGATTTTGTTTTTAAAATATATTTTACTTCATATTTCTCTTTTATTGGGAGGGGGGGGTGTATTTTCCTTTTTCAACCCTACCCACTTTTCCCTCTTGCTCCCAATTCCCAGGCAGTCTTGCCCCCCTGCAGGTACCTGTGCTTCCCAGGTAGCCCACAGATCTGGGCACGTCCATTCAAATAACGTTTTTCTTTTCTTTTTTTAAACCAAGTTATTTTTATTTTGTTTTCCCCTGATGGTTCAGACCTGCCCATGAACACACTGCCTTGAAAAGAAATCCACACCCAAGCCACACCTCCATCTTTTGCTTTTTCTTTGCTTTTCTGCACATTTTTACTTCTTTCTTCTTTTTCTTCTTCCTTCTCTATTTTTTCTCTTTAATTCTACTTTTTATTCTAAATATATATGTATATATGCATGAATTCTCCTCTTCTGGTCTGATTATTTGCCTGCCCCACACACTATCTCTTCTGCTCTCTTTTTCCTTATGAAATATGTTTCCACTATACTTACTAATTTCCCCACCACCACACATAGGCCAGAAAGACCCAATAAGTGCATATAAAACACACAGCAATGTACTTCAATAAGTGCTATGAATCCTAGTTATAGGAATTAAGAAATGCTGTCCATGTTCTGCTCATATTTCAGTATTTTAACTTTCACAGAATTTATGGCTTACTATATTTTTCTTTCATTTATTTTTAGTCTTGTTTTATCTATTATAATAATTATATATTTTACATAATCTTATTTCTAATGGTTACACATTTATACTTAATACTCCTCTTAAAATACATTTCCCCATGTAAAAAAATAAATCGTTGATCTATACAGATGCCCACTTATTATTATTATAAGTACTTTTATTTGATTCTGCCTTATTTTCCCCCCACTTAACCATTTCTTTCCCTATTTTTCCATTTTCCCACCATATATTTTCTCATATGAAACCTATTATGAGAGAGCTCCAAAAAAGACATTAAGAAAATAATAAAATTTACAATAAGCACATATGTGGCAGTTACATAATTTCCTGTCAACTTGCAAAGGGGTGGAGTCTAGACTGTCAATCAGGTTATAGCCAATTAGGCCTCTGGGTGGGCATGGCCATCTCCTGAGGATTCTGGGAACTCCTATTTTTCTCTCTGGAAGTAGGACACACACTTTTTTGTCCCTTCGAGACATTTCAATTGACAAGACAGATGGAGCTACTCTAGGGATGTGGATCTGGAGGAGCCATGTGGAAACCCCTGCCAGCGCTGATATGCTTCCACTGCCACTGGATCCACAAGACTTTTCACCCACTGGCCTGTAATATTCCTGTATTCAGCATCTTTGCATGTGTTACATGAGTCTGAAAAGGAATTTATAGATTGGTATCGGACATATGGACTGATATCAGACTTATGAACTTGATTGGGACTGGGCTGAGATGCTTTCTTAATGTACAATCTTTGATATAAAGTTCTCTGTTACACAAATATGAGTCTCCCTGGATTTGTTTCTCTAGTCTATCCAGACTAATGCAACACATAAGATTAAATACTTAGGAATAAACCTAAACAAAGAAACAAAAGACTTTTACAAAGAAACCACAGAACACTATTAGAAGAAACTAAAAGCAACACAAATGGAAGAATATCTGTGTTCATGGATAGAAAAACTTCATATTGTGAAAATGTCAACTCACTAACTCATTGATATCTAGTTGCTGCTGACTCATGCAACCCTATAGGACAGAGTAGAACTGCCCTGTGAATTTCTGAGACTGTAATTTTTTTACAAGAGTAGTATGGTAGTTACATAATCTGGTGTCAACTTGTGGTGGGGTGGAGTCTAGCCTGTTACTCAGTTTTCAGCTTGATAACCTCACTTGGAGGCATGATAGAGATAAATAGTTCACTGGAGGTAGGATACATTCACTCCCTGAGAGGCATTACTGACAATGAGCCTGGTGGAGCTACACTGATGCAGCCAGAGCCCTGGAGCTGCAGGAGCCACTTAGAGACCCCAACAGTGCTGACATGCTTCTGCTGCCACTGGGTCCACAAGACTTTCCACCCACTGGCCTGTGATCTTCATGAATTTGGCATCATTGAGTGTATTCATGACTCTGAAGAGAAATTAATAGATTAATATTGGACATACGGGCTAATACTGGAGTTATGGAATTGATCTGGGCTGGACCAGGATGTTTTCTTAATATACAGTTATTCGTTGATATGAAGCTTTTCTGCTGAGATGTTTTCTCGATATTCAATTGCTCTTGTATATAAATCTCTTTCTTACACACATTTGCATGTCTATGAATTTGTTTCTCTAGTCACCCCAGACTGACACAAGTAGAAAGCCGAGTCTTTATCCTGCAGAAAGTTGATGGTTTCAAACTGTTAACTTTTGGGATTGCAGCACAACTTGTTACCACTATGCCACTAGGGCTCTTAATATTACCCAAAGCAATCTATATGTGCAACACAATTCTGATCCAAACTTTATCCTTTAGGGAAATGGAAAAACTAACCACCAACTTCATAGGGAGAGGGAAGAGACTTAGGACAAGGGAAAAAAACTCTTTAAGAAAGAAGAACAAAGTAAGAGACTTCGTACTACCCAACTTCAAAACCTACTATACAGCCACAGTAGTCAAAACAGCTTGGTATTAAGATACGTATAGACAAATGGAACAGAATAGAAAACCCAGGAATAAATGCATCCACCTACATGCAACTGATTTTTGAAAAAGGATCAAAAACCTTACATGGGAAAGGGACATCCTCTTGAACAAATGGTGCTGGCAAAATTGAATTCCCATCTGCAGAGGAGTGAAACAGAACCCATGCTTTCCCTATATAGAAAAACAAACTCAAGATAGATTAGAGACCTAAATGTAAACCCCAGAGATATAATGATCATCAGTGATAAAATTGGGACAAATTTAAGTACCATCTTGCCAAATACCATCAAATATTGCCAAGTAACATACAAATACCATCAATTAAAATAAAATAAGCCTATATGGTGTAAGACAAAGTAGATGACTGGAACTTACTAAAAATAAGACATTCATACCCATCAAAATACATCATCAAAAGAGTAAAATGCCGTCCATGGATTGGGGTGGTGGTGGAATCTTTAGCAATGACACAATGGATAAGGGAATAATTACAAAAATCTATAAAATTCTGCCCCACCTCAATAAGAGAAAAAAAAAAATCTAAGTAAAAAAACGGGGAAAAGACATGAATCATCAGTTAACCAAAAATTAAACTCAAATGACTAACAAACACATGAAAAAAATCACATAATTAATAGTCATATGGGAGATGTGAGTCAAAACTACAATGATATATCACCTTGTACCCGCAACAATAGCCCAATCAAAAAATAATAACAGAATACATCAAAAACTGGAGAGGATGTGGGGAGACTGGAAATATTGTACATTGCTGGTGGGATTGTAAACATGTACAACCATTGTAAAAAGCAAAAGGTCATTACTTAAAATAACTGGGAATAGAAACATCATATAGCTAAGCAATGCCCCTGCTTGGTATATACCCCCAAAGAAGTAAGAGACACAACATAAACATGCACATGTTCTCCATTGTTCATTACAGCACAGTGCACAATAGCAAGAAGTTAGTATGAGCACAATGCCCACGAGTAAAACAATGAACAAACTCTAGTGCACACACACAATGGAACAGTGTACATCCATAAAAATGTGATGAAACCACAAAACACCTCACAACATGCATGGACCTGCAACCCATTTTGGTGAATAATGTCAGTACATCATAAAAGGACAAAAGCCGGGCATCTCTTCTCAGGTCATGTGATCTTGTAATTGGTAATCTCAAGCAACAAGGTGGTGTGCCTACCTAATGCTCATGATCACCGCCTTATTCGTACATCTTAATAACCACTTCATCATAGGAGGCCTCACCTCAGTTGGGGTCAGTTTCAAATGTTGGGGTTATTAGGAGAAGGCCAATCAGTTCCTGCCACATAGCACTTGCTCACCTCAGATAAGAGACACTCCTGCAAGGGTTCTCAGTGAACCTTAATGGAAATGTAAACTCAGAGATGGGGATTTCACTTCCATTGGTGAGTAAACCAGTGGGGTAACCTACCATTGTAACCTACTTAACATTATATATATTTAGACTCTCAAGGGGAGAATATGCATAATTAAGTATAATGCACTTAATTGTTTTTTTTTGTTTTTTTTTTTACTGTTTCCTTCTAGTCCTTGGTGACCCAGGCCACATGCTATAGATGATCAGAACTTTAGACTCTGTCCTTTGAGTTGCACAACATAACATCAATCATGGGCTAAACCAGAGAATCCAAATGGGAAACATCACTATGGGTACTGGACTTCACCTTAAACACACCAGTAGTAGATTAAAGGAACCGAAATACTCCCTTGAGCATAAAGCTGAAATACTCTACTGTGAGAAGAAGCAGATGATTACTATCACAGGTTATGGGTTTGGCCATCATTGGACCTTGGTTCAAATCTCTTGCCTTGAGAGTAGCCCGTAAATGGCAACTGAAGAATTCCGTGCATTTGCTATTTTCATATGCTTTGCTTTTTATGACAAGTCTTCATCCTCAAGTATAGTTCTGCCTTTGTGAATGAGCATTACTGAAAATTTTGCCAATCTTCAACTCTCATTTTTTGCTTAAATAATCCAGTCACTTAAGTTTTTAATTTGTACAAGTCAGCAATCCATGAATTTTAGTCTAAAAAGTGACCCAGTTATTCTTTCCTTTCTCAATAGTATTTTAAATTCTATACCATTGGCTATATAAATAATTTAAATCCTGTAGCATTGGCTATCAATAGAACTACTATATGCTCCATGGAGATAATTTATAATGTTCCCCAATAAAATGATAACGATGTCTTCAAAGTGAGCTAGGGCATACATGTATATAAACCATATATATGTGGATTTTGAGCTTGCACTTAATCTAAGAACAATTATTTCTTATGAAATAGTCCTACACAATACTTTCCTTCATGAAGATATCACTAAACTACCTGTTCTATAGCAAAGTGTGGTGAAGAAATCAGATAGTGCCCGGATAGCATCTGGAGTCTGATAGGTTTATCTTCAAACAGCCACTTGCCTGTGGATCCAAAGCTTACAAATATTAAAATCTAAGACCGTAGGAGATAATGATATTGGAGCTTAAATTCTGAGTACCCAGTTTGCAGAAGGCTATGGATGACAATGAAAGCCCAAAATCCGTTGGCAGCATCCCTACATGGATTAAACCTCCAGTGACTCCCCTCTGACCATTGCCCAGAGATGTGAATAACCTTGTTATCAGACAAAATACATTGGAAAGTGGATTAATGTAAATGAAGTTAGGTTAAAATTTAAAACTTTATCATTTGTTCTCCATTTTGACCCCTTGATATTGTTGTTAGATGCCAATGATTCAGTTCCGACTCATAGTGACACTTTGGCCAGCAGGATGAAACACTGCTGGGTCCTGTATCATCCTCAAAATTGTTTCTATGTTTGATCCCATCGTTGCATCCACTGTGTCAATCCATTCTGTCAATAACCTCCCTCTTTTTCAGCACTCATCTACTTTAGGAAGCATGATGTCATTCTACATGGATTGGTCTCTCCTGACAACATGTTCAAAGTATGTGAGATGAAGTCCAACCATCCTTGCCTCTAAGGAGCATTCTAGCTGTACTTAAATTGTTCTAGTTTCTATTATCTTCTGTTATCTTGTCTACTGAAGTTTTCCTATGTTTTATTTTGCTATTGTTATTAGGTTTTTGTTTGGTTTTTGCTTTTTTTATTCTATGTTTTTGTCTTATGAAATCAAGAACAGCTAAATCTATTGATATAGTAACTAGATTAATAGTTTCTTATAGCTATGTCAGGGGAGGTTGGGGGAAAAGAAGAGCTAAGAAAGAATAGGAAAGAATAAAATGTTCTAAAATTGATTATTGTGCTGATTGCACAATATTTTTAATATGGTTAAACTGTTGAACTTATGATGTGTGAGTAGATGTCAATAAAGTGCTTTTCAAAGGCTCTTTAATAAGACAAAGTCTTGACAAGCCTGATATTTTTAAATTATCATTTTATTGGGGACTCTTACATCTCTTGTTACAATTCATACATTGATTGCATCAGGCATGTTTGTACACATGTTTCCTTCATTCATTTGCAGACATTTACTTTATATTGAGTCTCTGGTATGAGCTCCTCCTTTTTACCACTTCTCTCCCCAACCCATACCCCCTTGGTAGGTTATAAATTATTATTATTTTCATATCTTACACCGACCACTGTCTCCCTTCCCCCATGTGTTCTGTTGTTCTCTCCCTCTGAAGAGGGGTGTATGATGATGCGTCGATCATTGTGATCTATTGCCCCCTTCCCCTGACAAGCTTGATTTTAAGGAGGATTCTGCTATACTTCTTCCAGACAAATTTGTTTGTTTTTCTATCAGTCTGCCATATTTCCAATATTATTCACCAATACCATAATTCAAATGCATCAATTAGCCTTCAATCTTCTTTGTTCAATGGATACATTTCACATACATATGAGATGATTGAAAATAACATAGCTTGGTTCAGGCACACCTTCATCTTCAAAGTGACATCCTTGCTTTTCAACACATTAAAGAGGCCTTTTTGCAGTACATTTGCTCAATGTAATATGTGGTTTGATTTCTTAACTGGTGCTTCCATGAAAACTGACTGTAAATTCAAGCAGAATCAAATCCTTGTTAATTCCAAGCTTCTCTACATTTACACTACCACCTATTGGTCCTGTTGGGATGATTCTGGTTTTCTTTAGAGGGAGTTGTAATCTATACTGAAGGCTGCAGTTTTTGCAGCAAGTACTTCAAATCCTCATCTTTCAAAAGGCAAAGTTTTCATCTGCATATTGCAGATTGTTAATAAACCTCCAATAATGTTGCCACCTTCTTCTACAGAGTCCATCTCCTCAAATTATTTGCACAGCGTTCTTATTGAATAACTATGGTAACAGTACATAACCTTGATACACACACTTCGTGATTTCAGACATGCAGTACTTCCTTGTATTTGAACAACTGCCTTTTGTTCCAGGTTCAGGTTCAATATGAGCACAATGAAGTGTTCTGGAATTCCCATTTTTCTCAGTGCTACCCATATATGTTATGATCCACAAAGCTAAAATCCACAAAATGTTTTTGCATAGTCAAGATAACACAAGTAAATCTCTTTCTTGTCTCTATTTTCAGCCAAGACCCATCTGACTTCAGCAAGGATATCCTTGGTCCCATGTCCTCTTCTGAATACAGATTTAAGTTCTGGCAGCCCCCTTTTGTTCTGCAACTCTTTTTTTAAGTTATCTTCAGCAAAGTTTTACATGTATGTGATATTAAGGATATTGTTTAGTGTCCACATTCTGCTGGGTTGCCTTTCTTTGGAATCGACACAAATATGGATCTCTTCCAATTGATTGGCCTTGCATCCGGCTTCCAAATTTCTCAGTCCAGATGAGTAGTGCTTCCAGTGACGCTTCAGCTCATTGAAATATTACAGTTAGTAGTCTGTCAATTCCTGTAGTCTTCTAGATTACACATTGAGCTGCTAACCACAAGGTTGCAGTTCAAACACACCAGCTAGCTGCTGAATGAGGAGGTTGAGGATTTCTACTCCTGTGTTAATCTGTGTTGACTAGAGAAACAAATTCATAGACACTCATATGTGTGTAAGAGAGAGTTTCATATCAAAGAGTTATTTTACATTAAGAAAACATTCCAGCCCAGTCCAGATCAAGCCCATAAGTCCAATATTTTCCCATATGTCCAATACTAGTCCATAAATTCCTCTTCAGAGTCATGTAGCTATGCAATAATGACAAGTGCAGGAAGATCACAGGCCAGTGGGTGGGAATTCTTGTGCATCCAGTGGAGGTAGAAGCATCTCAGCACTGGCAGAGGTCTCCTTGTGGCTCGTCAAGCTCCCAGGGGTCTGGCTGCGTCAGTGTAGCTCCATTAGGTTTGTCATCAGTAATGTCTCACAGGGAGTGAGCATGTGTCCCACCTCCAGAGAGCTATTTATCTCCTTAGTGCCTACAAATGAGGTCCTCAAGCTGTGATCTGACTGACAGGCTAAAATCCACCCCTTCAAACATAAGTTTCAAATTGACAACAGATCATGTAACTACCACAACTATCATAAAGATTTACAATCTTCAAAACCCACAAGGACAGTTCTACTCTGACCTTTGTGGTCTCTATAAGACAGAATCCACTCAGTGGCAGTTAGGCTTTTTTATTTGTTTGGTGTTTTTTCAGTAGTGTCTTCAGTGCAACTTAAACTGCTTTCAGTATCACTGGTTCTTGATCATATGCTACCTATTAAAATGGTAGAATATTGAGTAGTTGTTTTTTGGTACAATGACTCTGTGTATTCCTTCCATCTTTGTTCATCATTCGGTATTTTAGACATAGAAAACTCTCGCTGCTGTCAAGTTAATTCTGACTCATAGAGACCCTATAGGAAAGAGTAGACTTGCCCCTGTACCTTTCTGAGATGGTCACTCTTTACAGGAGTAGAAAGTCTCATCTTTCTTCCTTAGAGTAGTTGGCGCTTTCAAACTGCTGATCTTGCAGTTTAAATATTTTCAGTTCTTTCCACCTGATGTATGATGAGTATGTTCTTCTTCCTCTATTTGGTTTTCTAACTCCAGGTCTTTGCACATTTCATTATATTATTTTATCTTCTCCAACTGCCCTCTGGAATTTTCCATTCATTTCTTTTACTTCATTGTTTTTTCCATTTGCTCCCCCTCCAGCTCTTTAAAATTATATTTATTTATTTTTAAATTTTATTGACATATAACTCCCTTACCTTACATATCAATGGTGTAAACATATTTAAGAGTAGTGAAATCATCACCACAAACAATTTTAGAATTTTTCTTCATTCTTGTACACATTTTTATTAGCTTCCTGCCATTCCCCAAACCCTTTCCCATGAAACCATTAATCCATTGACTGTTTCTATAGATTTACTTATGCTGTATTTCATAGAAATAAAACCATATACCCACACAACAACAATTATAAAATAAAACAGAAAAGTCTCAATCCAAAAGAAAGCAGAAAATAATAAAAATTTAAAATTTTTAAGATTTTCCAAAGAAAGAACAAATGACAAGGTGTTCGATTTTACCTACCATCAGCCTTAAACCACTTTCCAACGCACTGTCTGATAGTTAACCTGTTTACATCCCTGGTCCATTGCCAAAATAGAATTCTTTAAAGGCTTAATTGATGTGGGAACTCCACAAATGAATTTGGGGCTTCCACTATAATCAACAGCTTTCTGCAAACCAGGTGCTCAGAAAACCTTTCCCTTCTCCAGTCTTGAATTGTATCATTTCCAATCTTTGGATTACACAGACCTGTGTGCTTCTTCCATATCGACTGAGCTGTCACCTCACTGAGATGGCCAGTTGTTTTAAGACAACCCTTTAAGACCCCAGAAGCAATTTTCAGTCTCTTCTGACAGTTACTTTGATTCCTTCTTTCTTTCCTTGAATTATAATCACTCTTTGTTTCCATTCTGTAAGATGTTCTTGATTTGATCCCATAGTTTTTCAAGTCTTCTATCATTATTGTTCAATATGTCAAATCTAATCTTCAGATGTTTTTGAAATTTGGGTAAGTTATATTCAAGGTTGTATTTTTCTCCAACTTAAATCTGAACTTATATATGAGTAACCAATTGTCTGTTCCAGAGTTGACCCTGACCACATTGTATCTGCTAATATAGAGCTTCCCCATCATCTCGTCAATTGATATAAACAATATGATTATTGTGTAGTCCATCTGTCAAGGTCCATGTGCACAGTCATAATTTATGTTGTCTTTTAAATGGTATCTACAATGAAGCAGTCATTGGTCTTACAAAATTTTATCATTCAAGCTCCATCTTGGCTTCTATCACCAAAGACATATTTTCCAAGGAGTAATTAATTACTATCATGCTCAACTAAATCAATTATTGTTTTGTTTAACTAAAAATACACCAAGAAGTGAAGATCCTCACTGAAGACACCAGAATGCTTCCCAAACAGAGACAAACGTGAGTTGTTGGACCCCAAGAGCAAAGGAAATAAATTCATGCTATTTCACAAGGTGAAGAGTGTATTTGTTAGGTTTCTAGAGTGGCTTAACTCAGTTCTTTGCTTCTCATGCTGAAAGAAGCATGTTTTGTAATGCTGGTGAGTTTTTGTGAAGGAAAGGGAAAGTTTCGGGTATTACAGTCTCAAAAGATACATACTATTTCTGGAAAGTGTGCCAGACTGCGTGGCTTTCACAACTGGGAGTGTAAAACCAAGTGGAAAGAATACAGGAATAGGGAGCGTGCAACCCACACGTGTGCAACTGGGGAATCCAAGGAGCCCAAGAGGCCAAGAGCATATGGGCCCTGAATAGGCCCAGAGCAGGCACTGATGGGGCATACAGGGAGCATGCACCCTCATGTGGGAAAGACACCCACTCTCCGCATGCAGCTGAACCAGAGCAGAGTCCTGGCCTTCCCATACCCGGGGTATTTAACATCTCTGGCTGGGGAGGTGTGGTTGAAAGTATAAGCTGATCTGACTGGCTGCGTTTAAAAATGCCTGGGTGATATCCTGGTCCTTGCTGGCTTTAGCCGAAAGTTACACCTGCCCTGGAGGGCTTCGTTTGCACATGCTCATTTTGGGCTTTCCACAGTTGTCCTATTAGTGTGCCTGATCTCTTTCCAATCCCTGCATTGTGTGACCCTTTGCAGACATTGGAGAGATACCCCTTTTGTCCTTAATCTAGAGACCTAATACATTTAGAGAGAACAAAGGGTTACTTCTCTTTATTCCTTTCTTTGCTTTCCCCAGAATCAAATTAATAAAGAAGAGAATAGTAAAGCTAATCATCATTCTAGTCTGATGAATGAGATGCAAAAGTTTCCAGCTCTTAAATTTCATGACTTTTTTTTTTCACACTTTATACCCAAGGGAATTTTCCAAGGGACCTCTAATATGAGAAAGTGGGTCCCTAACTCTGTCCTAGGAAATTTGAAAAACAAACACACTTGACAACTGGGATTTGTTTCCAGTGTTTTCCTAGTTGCAATCCCTGAAAGTTAATATTGAATAGCTTTCTTATTTGTGAATCTAAACAATAACAGATAAGAAGATGATACGACAGGCTGGATGAACAATCTGGAGGAGAAAATAACGGGACTGACAGTTCCGGGGGGACATGGGAGAGGGGGAGGAGGGGGGAAGGGAAGAAGAGGGGATAACAAACACAGGGACAAGGGAACAACAAGCGATCCAAATTGGTGGGGAGGTGGGTGTGTATGGATTGGGATAACAGTTGTATGAGCCCCTAATAAAATGTTTAAAAAAAAAAAAAAGAAGAAGATGAAACAGAGATAGGCTGAGAAGTTCTCCCTACTGTCTATTAGTGATTGACTAGTCTGCTTGCTGGTAGAAATTAAGGAACTAATATTGTACAGCAGGAAAATAGGAAGAAAAACAACAGAAGAACACCCAAGATAGAAATTCCCCAAGACTACTTTCTTCTATCACAGAAAAGGTAAAAGATCCTGTTGACTCTGATAACAATTCTCTGCACCCAGAGGACCCACTCCCTGAGGATTTGCATGCGTAAAGATCTCACTCATAAAAAAGCTCGCAGAATTTCAGAATGGGAAAAGGAGGATTTTAAAGGTAAACAATATAGGCCACAATCCCAATATGAATTCTCTTTTCGAGTATTTTTCCATCTTCAATCCCTGGGAGTTAACACTGAAGAGTTTTCTTACCTGTGAATCTGGAAACTAACAGGTAAGAAGATGAAATAGGAGACAGGCTGGGAAGTTGTCTGTATTGTCTAATGATCTGCCTACCTGTTAGGATGAAGCATATAGGTCTAAAGCACCTGTCCTATTTTATGAAGGAACACAGGATGGTCGCGGATTATGCAGGCCCTTTGCTTCCCACAGTTTTTGTCATTTTCATTTCCAGTTCAACATGCTTGGTTCTCTAGACATGCTCACATCAAGTCAAAATCTCTAAATATCAAAATTTCTGTGAAAGAAATTATTGACTGAAGAGGAATCTGATTTCTAATCACCTGTAAGAACTAGAAAAATATTTGTCCTGCATCCGGACTTTTGATACAATTTTTTATAGGTGTAAATATCAAACATGATACTTGATGGTCATTTCCATTTTTAACAGGAAATTTATTAATGTATATGTGTTTTAGGAAAAAATTCTCAAATGTACAAAATATATATGGCTATCAAAAAGAAACTACTATGAATGGTTTGAAGGCAGCCCTTCATGAAGTTATAGTAGAGACTAGATAATTTCTCAAAATTGCTACTGCACCAGAGAATCTACAAGGCCAGGGGTCTCCAGAGATGTTCTCTAGTTTAATTACATTTTTACTCTTTCACTTACTGTCATTGAGTCAAATCTAATTCATTGAGACCCTTTAGGACAAGGTAGAGTTGCCCACTATGAGTTTCTGAGATGGTAACACTTTAAGGGCATAGAAAGTCTTGCCTTACTCCTGAGGAGCTGACTGATGGTTTTGAACTGCTGGCCTTTCAGTGAGGAGCCCAACGTATAACCACTACACCACCAGGACCTGCTTTTTCACTCTAGTCGCTTCAAATGACTTTCTTTTCCTCTCAGTGGTATCTCAAGACTTGAACAGAAAACTCACCAACGTCTGCCCCTCTTCAGATTTTCTTCACACCTCTGTCCTTCACTTTATGCTTCCCATCTCTGTACAGTTACTCACATCCACATTTCTCTCCTCTCAGTAAACAGGACTTAACCTATGACTTCTCTAAGTGAAGGGGACAAAACAGCAGCTGTTTCATGAAAGCTTGTCTGCTTCTGCCAGTAAACCTAAAAGAAATACTGTCAGGTACTTTTCAAATAACAAAGGAATTAAGATTGCAATGTGTTTCTGCTTCTCAGAAAACAGCATTAGATTAAATATTAAACCTTATTCTAATGAACTTAGAATTCCTCAACAGTCTTAATTAACATTCATTGATGAAAACACTATTTTTTTAAATCTGCAAATGAAATGAAAAATAATATATGCCTCTAATAGGAAACAAGAATTTTATTTTGTTTTATAATACAAAGGGGGGAAAGGATTTTTTGAATGAGAAATATTGGGAATTTTCAATGACTTAGAAAGTTTATAGCAACCCAGATTCTTAGAATGAAATATGGTAACATGAGCACAAGTATAAGATTAATGGAACTAGATGTCAAGAAGGTGAATTTAATTGGAGTTGGAATATTGCTTAACATTTGAAGAGATATGCTATTTCAGGCGAAATAAAAATAGGATTTAAAGAAGTAGACACAGAATACTTCAAGTGGCCTAAAGCCATCAATACTTCAAGGAGATGTCAGCATTAGGTGGTATAAGGAAGAAACTCTGAGCCTATGGGCAGGAGAACATGACTTACTCAGAGATTCAGGATCTGCTAAAAGACAAAGATCTCAAACCAACAAAATAATAGACATCCTTAACTGTTTCCCATTAAAGAAGTAATTTGGGGATCCTATATTATGAAAATATTAAGGCTCATGTTAAAACACAGCAGTTGATTAAAACACAATGATTAAATTTTAAATAAATCTCTGCTAGTAATATCTGACTACAATGGCTTCCTTTCCTCTCTGAGACAAGGCTGCATTTGCTCCTCTGGGTGTGCCTCCTAAAGGGACCCAACCCCATTTACATTCTAAAATTAGGGAATGCAGCTACTGCTATTTTAAAGGGCATTTTGTTTTTGTTGTTTCTTCAAAGATTCTGTTTTATAATGAGTTTAGCTCTTGTCTGTTTTACAAATGGAGAAAGCCTTTCAGGCAACTTTTATTAGGTTTAAGAAAACAGAAAGTAAAATGGTATCAAAACGTAGCTGTACATAGACAAAGAAGGTGGGAAACGGACAAAGCGCTCTGAATTTCTGAGAGAAAAGAAAATGCTAATAATTGATATAATTGTAATTTTGAAAGTATCTGGACTAACTCATAGTCCAAATCAGACAGCCTTAATATTTAACAGTTCTGACTCATTGCAACCTTCAGAAAAATACACTGCCTATTCCTAAGCTGCCCAATTATTTATTACTAGATTTGAGCCCATTGTTATAGCCGCCAGGTTAATTCATCCAATTGAAAGACATCCTCTTTCTCGTTGGCTGACTTCTTTATCAAGCATGTCATTCTGTAAAATCTCTGAGGTTGGAAATTACATAAAACCATAATATTCTCGCTCAAAATATTTTTGTCTTGGCAATGACATCTTCCTAAGGACTAAAGTTCCACGTATTATTTTATCTTTTAAGTGATGCTGAACCAAACCTCAGTCACTGAATTTCTCCTCCTGGGAGTGACAGATATCCAAGAACTGTGGCCCTTGCTCTTCGTGGTTTTCCTCACCCTCTATTTGATCAATGTGGCTGGCAATGGAGCTATCCTGATGATTGTCATCTGTGATCCCAAACTACATTTACCTATGTATTTCTTCCTGGGAAACCTATCGTGTCTAGATATCTGCTACTCCACCGTGACACTGCCAAAGATGCTGGAGAATCTCCTCTCTCCAACCAAAACAATCTCCTTTGTGGGATGCATCAGCCAGCTTCATTTCTTTCATTTCCTGGGCAGCACAGAGACCATGCTATTGGCTGTGATGGCCTTTGACCGTTTTGTGGCCATCTGCAAGCCACTTCGTTACACTGTCATCATGAATCATCAGCGCTGTACCCAGATGGCTGGCACTGTCTGGGTCATTGGATTTTTCCATGCCCTGCTGCACACCATAATGACTTCTTGCTTGAACTTCTGTGGTTCTAACCACATCCATCACTTCTTCTGTGACATTAAGCCATTGTTAGAGTTGGCCTGTGGCAACACTGAGCTCAATGAATGGCTGCTCAATACTGTCACAGGGACCATTGCCATGGGCTCCTTTTGTCTTACATTTCTCTCCTATTTTTATATTATCCTGCACCTCTTCTTCAAGACCTGTTCTTGCAGCATGCTTCACAAAGCATTGTCCACATGCGCTTCACATTTCATGGTAGTTACTCTTTTCTATGTTCCTGTTCTAGTCACGTATGCTCGTCCTTCCTCAGGCAGCTCCATGGACCTGGAAAGGGTCATTGCCATCATGTACACCGTCGTCACCCCTGTGCTAAACCCACTGATCTACACTTTGAGGAACAAGGATGTAAGAAGGGCATTGATCAGGGCAGTCAGATAGAAACAATGACTGAAGGAGTGGAGAGAATTCTTAAGCATATATAGTAGTCAATGAGAAAATTGAGTTTGAAATTTGTACTGCTTCTCCAATCATTTAGGATGTATGTAAAGGAGATACTGAAATACAGAAATGAATAGGGAAGTCCAGCAGAGTAGGTAAAGGAAACATGAACACATTGGATAATAGCTGTAGAATCCTCATGCTGATAGGTACTTAATGTACCAGTTGATGTAACTGATATATTCCTAAATTCTATTGTATTGATGTCCAAAATCATCTGGAGAAATATGCCTATAATACTCCTGTAAAGTACATATGGATAAGATTTAGGTTTGTTTACTTTTGTGTTCCCTCTAACACATTTAATGAGAACAATAAAATTATGATATTTTTGTATTTTGGAGATTTTTAATTAGGGCTATGGCTACTTAATTTTAAAATCAAATGTTAACTCATATAATTTAGACTGAATTCTAGAGAGGTATGTCATGATTCTATGATCAGCAAGTAATGAGACGAAAATTAAAGCAAATGAATTACAACCACTAATCAACAGAAATGAAAAACCTATAGTTTATCTAAAGAGTTCTGCCCATCTATGTTCAGAAAATTTTTTTCATAATCAACTGTCTAAACTGTCAAGGATGATATATGTAAAATATTCTTAAAAGTGGAATCAAGGGTGGAGCGGGGAGGGAGGGGAGAAATGAGGAGCTGATGCCAGGGCCTTAAGTGAAGAGCAAATATTTTGAGAATGATGAGGGCAATGAATATATAAATGTGCTTTACACAATTGATTTATGTTTGGATTGTGATAAGAGCTGTATGAGCCCCTAATAAAATGATTTTTTTTAAGTGGAATCACATGGAGAGAAAAACCCCAGCAATGCCTTCTAATCCATTGTGCTGTTTTTCCTTCACTTAATCACAGTGACTTTCAAAACTTTCTATACTTTTCTTTTATTTTCCTATTTATATGCCTCTTTATAACAGATTAAAGTATGATTGAAAACAGGGGAAATATAAATAGTTCATCCAAATTTTGTTTGTTCTGTCTTTTCTTGTCACAAATTCACACAAAGTGAAAGCAATGAAGTCCTAGTTCCTAGGGTGAATTAAATGACCAGTACACTCCCTAAGTTCATATAAGTATCTGCTTTTCCTAAAGGGACAGTGAGGTGAAAGCATGCATAACTTTGCGGAGAGGCAGAGAAAACTATGGGAAAATATTTTAAATTAGTGGAAGTATATACTACTCAAAATCTACATTCAATTTAGCAAGACAGGATAGAGGAGAAGTGAGGAGGTAGGGAGTTGAACAGTGATTGAACATAATCTGGGACAGAGACCCAAATTACTTCTGTCAACAATGGGACATACTTTCACAGAGAGGTCACAGGGAAAGGATGAGTCAAGCAGGGTGCTAAAGCACCAATGAAACACACAACACTCCTCTGATTCCTTGAGGCTTCCTCAGCCTCTACTACCATGACCCCAGTATGACACACAGAATCCAAAAACAGGAATGGGAGTAGCAATACCAGGAGGGTAGGGAAAAGGTGGGGAGATGAGGTGAGGAAGGGGGGATTTATTGCGATGATCGACACATAACCGCACACCCCCCCACACCCAGGGAGACAAATAACAGAAACTGCGGGGGAAGGGAGACAGCGGTCAGTTTAAGATAGGAAAAAAATAATAATATTTAATTTATTGAGGGGTCACTAGGATGAAGTTGGGGAGTGATGGGGACAAAAGATGAGCTCAATAGTGTAAGGTAGTTGAGAGGCGCCAGAAACCAAATCAGTCTAATTAGAACAAACAGGCTTTATTGGGGAGTAAAACCCAGCCTGGGCGATGTCCCACAGTCCACAATTTCAGGGCCAGGGGAGTCGCACCCCAGGCTATGGGGCTGGTGCTTATATGGCCAGGGAACATGTGACTGGGCTGTCTTGAGTCTATGTAAGGTAAAGTAGTCAGGGATTGGGAGATACAGGTAGGTCTGGGTTTCTGGAATGTAATGTGTCTTCCTGGTTTCGGGTATATTCATGCCAGGTGCAGAGCGGTGGGCCGAGAACAAAGCAGGCACTGAGCCAATTGGGCCATGCCGGGTGCAGAGCTGCAGGTCGAGAATAAAGTGGGGTATTAGCCAGCTCTGGTCAGCTCCGCAGGTGTGTGCGGGAGATTCAAGTTTACTCGCTGCTAGTTGTTTCCCCTAGCTCTGGTCAGCTCCACATGGGTGGAGTAGATTCAAGGTCACTTGCTGCTAGAAGCTGGCCTGGTATTGATCCGGCCATACATTCCCAACTTTTTGGTGATAGGGGCGACGACTGTTCTGGCTACTTCCTGTGAGTACTGGGGTGGCATGGGAGGGGTTTACAAGTTGGGAATGTCTGGCTTCTGTGGGAGAGGACTGTAAGGGTGCAATAACACTAGATTAACGGCAACATGAGAATTTTTTTTTGCATTCAGATGCAAAGAAAGTTTAGCAGACAGGGTGCCAGAATTAGCAGAGCACAGATGGTTATAAGAGGAGTTATTAAGGGAACAACCCAACCGATGAATGGATTAGACCATTCTTGTAAGATGCCAGGAGCCTGACCAGATAGCTTTTTTCCCAACTTACGAAGTTTGTTTATACTGGTTTCCACCAACCCGGATTTGTTAACATAATAGCAGCACTCCTCATTCAGGTTTATACACATTTTTCCCTTTATCGACCGTTAAGAGGTCTAGGGCTTTTCTGTTTTGTAAGGCTACTTGGGCTAGGGATGATATTTGGTGCTGTAAGAGATTTAAAGATAATGCAGTGTTTTTAATTGCCGCTTGCTGTTTGGAGGACCAGCTTTGTGAAGAGCTCAGAGAGTGGGATAGGGCTCCTGCCCCATTCCTGAGCCGACCAAGGAAGAGGCTACCGCTAAACCAACCATGACAGGGAGAAACACTGCCTGTGTGTGTCTGGTGGTGCCATGGGAGGGATTTTGCAGAGTGTTTACTTCAGGGACTGTGTGCATAGTTAGCTGGGGAACCAGGGTGTCCGGCATACACAGATGGGATGGGGAAGGAGTGGAAAGGTTTTTTGTCAGGGTGTTATTGCACCAAAAGAATCCTCCTGGGCGGGAATTGAAGGTAAAAGTGAGGTTACTTGCGGTGTTGTTACAACCTTGTTCCAGGTAGGAGTAGCAAAACGGCCATTTTCCAGCAATGGGTTGTGGAACAGGAGAACTTTCATTACTGGTGGAAAGGCATCCATTTTTTTCCATATAGTGGAGGTAAAGGTACTGCTGCCAGAGGAGACCTATGGAGGGCAAACAAGAGGAAAGATTAACCAGGATGGAATTGTTAAGAAGGGCTGCTCCTTCTTGGATAATGGTGAGCCAAGAACAAAGTTTTTCTTTGGACCTCTGTCCTGTAACCTGTTTTTGAAGTTCTTGTTGGGCTTTTTGAATTAGACATGTTTGATCGGCCAGGCAATGCATACATAAGCATGATAGATATATATAGATTGATAAGGGTAAGAGGAACCCGGATACAGGTAGATTTTTTTCTGGGACACCTTTTTGCCAGTGAGTGTCCTATGGGTCATAGATGTTGATTCAAAAAGTACCATTATGATGGTTACCAGTGAGACGATACTTTTGTTTCTGCTTTTCTTCCAGATCCATTTGGTATTTGTGCATCACGCAGAAATTCTATGGGCAACCTTCACTTTCTTTTGCCCATTTAGTGATGCAACCGCTAGATTTGGTTTGGTCATACAGGAAACAAAGGAGGGGTGGGACCACATTGGGGGAGTGCAGTGAAAGGTTTTACAGGAACTGACACCAGAGATTGGCAGCCTTCAGGCTGAAAATACTTTTTGCCTATAACCTGCGAATGGGTTCCCAAATTATCAGCCCAAGTTTCGATAACTGAACTGCCATTGGTGGCTGGGTGACCGCATTTCCATGTTTACAGAAGCCAACACCTGAAGAGGAAAAAACAGGAACAAATTGCAGCATAACTGAGTCACAAACAGACCTTTTGACCAGTGGTTCAATTGGCCGGAGCGGTTGCTGCAAGGCTTATTCCAAAAACATAATAAGGAGAGGTTTTAGTTAGGCGGGGTGAAGTTGGACTGATGAGGTTAGAAGTTTATTTGTTTTAAGTGGGTTTGGGTTCCAGGGGTGCTTCCTTGACCTGCATCAGATGATACCACCCCATCAGTTATGCCAGTTTGCCAGTGGGGTAGTGAGTATTATAGTGTATGGTCCTTTCCACTGTGGCTGGAGTCCAGAGCCATACGTGGGACAAGTTTTTACTAGAACTTGGTTTCCTGGGGAGAGGTTAAGTATTGGGTGCCCAGAAGAGGTGGGGTTTTTTTACGTCTGGAAGGTGTTGGTCTGCGTAGGACCTGAGTAGATTGCGGAGCAAAGATATAGTGGGTAACAAGCTGAAAGCGGAGTTTCATTTTGAGGCAGAGAATAATTTAGGACAAATGGATAGCCATATAGAATTTTAAATGGGCTGAAACTCGTGGGCTCCGTGGGGGAAGCCCGGAGGCAGGTTAAGGCAACAGGAAGGAGATCTGGGTAAGAGAGGCAGATGTCTAAGGAGAGCTTAGTTAACTGGGACTTTATAAGTCCGTTCGTGGGCTCAACCTTGCCTGACAACTGGGGCGATAAGGAATATGTAGTGTTTAATCCATTCCCAGGGTGGCTGAGACCTGTTGGGACACATGCAAAATGAAGGCTGGGCCAATATCAGACTGGATAGAGTGTGGAAGGTTACACCTAGGGATTATAGATTTTAGGGGAATTTGAGTGACAACATTTGCTCTTTCCAGGCTGGTAGGGAATGCTTTAATCTACCCTGAAAAGGTATTTACCAAAGTTAACAAATATTTAAGATGTTTATGTTTAGGCATGTGCACAAAATCAATTGTCCAGTCCTTACTGGGGAGGTGCCCACGGAATTGGTGGAGGTTTTTTGGAAGCTGAATATTGCTCTGAGAGGAGCTTATTGGTGGCTATAGCAGCAAAAAGGAGATGGGCAGCATGAGGCTGCTGAGGTATTAGGGAAATGGAGTCTTTAAGGCATTGTAAAATGTCTCATCCGAGCAATGGAACAGGACATGAGGAGATTATTAGGAATGAATGGGAGAAAGGGTATTGGTTTAAGACGCAGAACAAGAAGGGGATTTTATTGGGTGTTGAGGAGGTGCCATCAATTCCCATTACAGTGACCGTGGAAGGGAGACTATGACCGGCATACAAAGGAAGGATGGAATAGTCCCCGTGTCCAATAAAACAGAGGTGGACTTACCCACTACCTGGATGGTGACCCTGGGCTCAGCTAGGGTTATCGTGGTATCTGAGTGAAGGCATCTTCAGTCTTTTTCAGCAAGCCCCAGAAGCTCACCAGCCGGGAAGGACTGTGATGAGGCTCCAGCTGACCCCAGCTGCTGGGACAGCTAGGGGAAGCCCGCAAGCGACAGTCAGACTTCAATTGCCCTTTCCAGTGGCACACCAGGCACAGCTTGGTGGGCAGCTGGGGATTTGGGCATTGATGGGCCCAATGTCCGTTCTTACTGCTCTTAAAACAAGCTCCTGGCAGGGCTTCAGCCCGTTTTGTTTGAGGATCTTTTGGCCCCTCCCCTGCGGGCCTTAGGGCAGCTACCAGAGCCTGGGTTTCAGGGCCACCTTTTGTTGTAATTTGGACTGTCTGGGCTGATTCAGCCACTTCCTTTGGGGCGTTAAAGACTGTAAAAGCTGTTTTTACCAGATCCTGTAGTGGGGTTTGTGGTCCCTTCTCGCCTTTTTAAAATGTTGTATTATATCTAAAACTGACTGAGAGAGAAATTGAAAGGCCAAAACAGCTGCCCCAGCAGGGGTTTTGGCCTCCAGTTTTGTAAACTGGGTGAGGGCCTCCTGGAGGTGGTTCAGTTTTGTAAACTGGGTGAGTGCCTCCTGGAGGCAATTCAGTTTTGTATACTGGCTCAGGGCCTCCGGGAGGCGGTTCAGGAAAAGGGCAGGATTTTTATCCTTCCACTGTGTTACCTCTTATATGGTGATCAGATTTAAAGCGGGACACCATTGACTAGGGTGGGAGGTGTTCTTGATTAAAAATTTGGTCTATATGGACCAAATATATCATTCCCTAGCTTGTTGTGCATTCTTTCCCAAGATCAGGACTTTTTAAAAAACGCCAAAAATTGGGACTATCCCGCCAAAGCGGGACGTCTGGTCACCCTACTCTTTAAGTGTTTCAGAGTTGATTATTTTAAGAGAGCTATAGTCACTTCTGTCATTTACCTGTGCTTTTTTGACTTTCAGAGTACTGGGTAGAAATCACATCTCATCAAGATCAACAAACATGTCTATTAATCTGCTATACACATCGGATTAGACCACAGAAGAGGAGATAAAAAAAGATGGTACCCTTCACAATAGCCAAGCACAAATTGAAATATCTGACTAAAAGAACAAAAATTTTATATGAAGAAAAGTACAGAAAACTATTACAAGAAACAAAGAGTGACCTCAACAAATGGAATAATATCCCAAGCTCATGGATTGGAAGACTCAATATAGTGAAGATGTCAATTCTGCCCAAGGCACTATATAAATTTAAGGCAATCCCGATGCAATTGCCATCATCTTTCTTTAAAGAAATGGATAAACTGAGTACCAACTTCATATGCAGAGGGAAGAAGCCCAGAATTAGCAGAGGAGTCCTCAAGAAGAAGGACACAGTGGGAGGGCTTGCTTTACATGACTTAAGCACATGTTTTGCAGCCACAGTTGTCAAAACCGAATGGTTTTGGTACAATGACACATACTCCGACCAATAGAAAAGAAGTGAAAACCCAGAAATAAAATCACCAGCATACAGACAACTGATCTTTGATAAGGGCCCCAAAAATATCAAATGGGAAGCAGATGCCCTCTTCAATAAGTGGTACTGGAAAAAATGGATATGTCTGCAGAAAAATGAAGCAAAACCCTTATCTCACCTCATGCACAAGTATAAACTCAAGGTGGTTCACAGACCTCAAGCTAAAACCCCAAACTGTTAGGGGCATCAACTATTAGGGGAATTGGGACCAACCTGAAAACTTTGGAGCAGGGAATACATAGGCTATCAGAAGTAGGGAAGTACACAAACACAGAGGAGGCAAAAATCGACAATTGGGATATACTAATATAAAACACAAGTGCACATTGAAAAAATTCACCAAGAGAGTAATAAGAGAACCCACTGACTTGGAAAACATCTTTAGCAATGACACATCGGACAAAGGCTTATTACCAAAATCTACAGTACTCTACTAGCTTCCAAAAAGAAAACAAAACAACAAAAAAACTAATTGCCCACTGAGGAGGTGGGCAAAGGACCTCAGCGGAAGTTTCTCAAGGGCAAAACCTGAAAGGCCAATAAATATATGAGAAAATATTCCTGATCTTTATCCATAACAGAAATACAAATTAAAACAATTGTGATATACCACCTAACACCCTCAATGATAGCCCAATTAAAAAAATCAGAAAGCAACAAGTGTTGGAGGGTCTGTGGGGAGACAGGAACTCTCATCCACTGCTGGTGGACCTGTAGGTATGTACAGCCATTATGGAAATTGATTTGGCAATATCTAAAACCGATTGAAATTCAGCTAATATACGACCCAACAATTCCCCTACTGGGCATATACCCAGAAGAGGCAAGAAACAAAACACAGCCAGACATCTGTGCTCCAATATTCACCACAGCACAGTTCACAATTGCAAGGAGTTGGAAACAACCCAAATTTCCATCAACTGATAAATGGATAAAAAAATGGTGGTACATACATACAATGGAGTACTACACGTCGCTAAAAATCAGTGATGAACGCATGAAGCACATCACCACATGGGAAGAACTGGAGATAAGTATGCTAAGTGAAGTAAGCCAAGCACAAAAGGACACTTACAACATGAGCCCACTAGGGTAAGCTTTTTAAAAAATGCAAAAGGGACATAGGGAAAAAGCTACTATATACAAACATTCCTGGAGTGAGGTCCAGGTAGTATGTCAGGGGCCAGACCAAATCCAGGGGTACATATGGTAGTCAACCAAAAGGGCGTGGGAGGGGGGAGAAAAAAAGAGAAATGTGTAGCGGGGGGACAGGGCACTAACCGACCCAAGGGGAGTGTATTGTTTATATTTCCACAGGGAAAGAGGGACCAGACTTCACCAGGTGTTCCAATATGTGCATGCCACATACTGACAAGAAGCAGGTAACAAGTAGAGTGGGCTGAGGGGCCCACCCCAATCCCAACTACTTGGGCAGCTGCCCCTCCCACCCACTTCAGAGGACAGCACTGAAGCTACAGCTCAGGGAGAGGGACTTGTCCGATCAGAGCACACAGGGGCAAATGAAGGGAGAGGAAGAGAGAGTGGAGCACATCATGGTTCACCAAGCCTTGAGGACAATATCCCCACTCAGAGCAGTCAATGCACTGAGAGGACCATACGGCCGGCCCCACTCTGAGACACAACATCCCTCACTGACCGATAGCCCTACAGAGGACAACACCGGAAACACAGTGTGGGAATTGAGCCCGATCTGACCCCAACACACTGAGGCAAAACACTAGGGCCGTTCAAAGGGAGCATAGAGCAAGGAAGTCCTGAGGGAGTAAACAAAATAGACTTTGGGGCCAGGGCATGGTACCCCATCATACTTGACTGTGAAACACTCCTAAAGGTCAACAAGCAGACCTTAAACAATTTACAGGCTTTTTTTCCCTGTCATTTTTTTGTTGTCATTGTTTTGTTTTCTTTTGTCGATTTGTTTTGGTTTGTCTTGTTTTTTGTGTACATATTATTATCTCTGCAGATCCATCTAGACAGGATAGGCTGGATAAACAATCTAGAGGAGAAAACAACGGGACCAATGATTCTGCGGGAACATGGGAGAGCAGGAGGTTGTGGGTGGGTGGCAAGGAAGTAGTGTTAACCAACCCAGGGAAAAGGGAACAACAAGTGAGCCAAAATCAG
Organism: Echinops telfairi; assembly: GCF_000313985.2. NCBI lineage: Eukaryota > Metazoa > Chordata > Mammalia > Afrosoricida > Tenrecidae > Echinops > Echinops telfairi. The sequence continues at coordinate 2,133,693 of NW_022111353.1, read as the reverse complement.
TGGCAAGGAGGGTGTAAGAGGTCTGGTAGGGATTGATCAAGGCCAATGTAATCAAGAGGAATTACTGAAACACAAATGAATGCTGAGCATGATAGTGGGACAAGAGGAAAGTAAAAGAAAATAGAGGAAAGAATGAGGAGGCAAAGGGTATTTATAGAGGTCTAAATACAGACATGTACATATGTACATATATTTATATATGATGATGGGGAAATAGATCTGTGTGCATATATTTATAGGTTTAGTATCAAGTTAGAAGATGGACATTGCGCCTGACTCAAGTGATCCCTAAATGCAAGAACACTTTGTTCTATTAAACTGACATTCCATGATGTTCACCTTCCTGACATGATTGCTGAAGACAAATGGGTGTCTGAGCAAACGTGGTGGAGAACGCTGATGGTGCCCGGCTATCAAAAGATATAGAGTCTGGGGTCTTAAAGATTTGAAGATAAGCGAGCAGCCATCTAGCTCAGAAGCAACAAAGGCCACATTGAAGAAGCATACCAGCCTGTGTGATCACGAGGTGTCGAAGGGATGAGGCAGTAGGCATCAAAGAACAAAATATCATATAATTGTGAAGAGGAGGAGTTCCGATTGGGGACCCAAAGTCCATCTGTAGGCAACTGGACATCCCCTTACAGAAGAGTCACGGGGAGGAGATGAGCCAGTCTCAGGGTGCAGTGTAGCAACGATGAAACATACAACTTTCTCCTAGTTCTTAA
>NW_022111353.1:2122236-2130992 GCF_000313985.2 Echinops telfairi | reverse complement strand
AATAAAATGATTTAAAATATATATGCATATGTCTTTCAACAACATCGTTATGGCTTAAGGAAATTAATTTAATAAATGATACCACAGAAAGAAAAGCGTGAATAGGAAAATCGCTAGTCATGAATTCATCAGAATATAAAATTTCCAGCAAACAAAGTAATCTTGAGATTATATCAAATAGAATGAAGGTCATATGGCAGTGTCTCTTAACCTAAACACCATCAGTTTGAATCCTGATTTCATAGTTTATCCCTAGACACTTGGAAATTTTCTTAACTTATCTGAGTCTTATGATAAAATGACAATGATTTTAGTACTTTCTTCATTGCGTTTTTGGAAAAATCAGCTAATACATGTAACCATAAACTGATCTCATTGCCATTGAGTTGATTCTAGCTCATAGCAACTCTATAGGAGAGAGTAGAACTTCTCCAGTGATGGGATACTATGTTTTTATATGTCTAGAAAGACTGCATACTTTGCAGTTAGTAGCCAAACTCAAAACCCACTTTGCCACTAGGGCTGCTCTAATACATGTAAGGAATTCAGTAAAAATAGCTTACATAGAATGAGTTCACAATGAATGTTTATATATGTCCAGTATGAAATGACAAAAAATGATTAATGTGACAAATATACTCACAGTTCATGAACTCCTATAAAAGCAATAAGAATGTACACTCCATCGAAAGATGATTATTAAAAATTACTTTGATAACTGTTATTGCAAAGCTTACACTGATTGCTGATCACAGAGAGATACCCTGTGGATAAACCAATCATGGCTTTCTCACCTAAAGATACATCAAGGAGTGAGGACAGTCATTGGAGATTCCAGACATCTTCTCCCAACAGAGCACAATGTGAGTTATTGGATCCCAAGGGTAAAGGAAGTAATTAAATGCTATTTACAAGTGAAGAGCAAGATGTAAAAGGAACCAAAGGCTGTTTTTCTTTATTCCTCTTGCTTTGGTATCCCCATAATCACAGTCATAAACAAACAGAATATTAAACACAATCATCTTCCTGGTCTGATGAATGGGATGTGAATTAATTCTCATGGCCAATTTTCTAACTTTATACCCAAGAGTATTTTCCAATGGATCTCTAAGGTGAGCAAGTGAAGTCATGGGGCTCTGTCCTAGGAAATTTGACTAAGAAACATTTGGTAATTGGGACTTGTGTTATTTATTACCCATGATTCTGAAATTAAGAACCTAATGTGGTATGGCAAGAAAAAAATGAAGGAATAATTTTAATGGAATTCATCAAGATAGAAATTCCCACAAGACTGATTCCTCATATCACAGATATGGAAAAACATCCTGTTTATTCTTACAACAATTCTCTGCACCCAAAGGACCCTCTCCCTCAGGACTTGTCTGCCTGGAGAGCACGCTCATAAAAAGGCAGACAGAATTTCAGAATGGGGAAAGGAAGATTTTGAAGATGAAAAACGTATACCACGATCCCAATATAAATCCTCTTGTCAAGAATGTTTCTATTATCAATTCCTGGGAGTTAACACTGAATAGTTTTCTTACCTATGAATCTGAACACTAACAGGTAAGAAGATGGAATAGGAGACAGAAGCAACAAAGCCCGCATGGAAGAAGCACACCAGCCTGTGTGATCACCAGGTATCAAAGGGATCAGGTATCAGGCATCAAAGAACAAAAAATCATGTCATTGTGAATGAGGGGGAGTGCAGATTGGGGTCCCAAAGCCCATCAGTAGGCAATTGGACATCCCCTTACAGAATGGCTGTGGGGAGGAGAGGAGCCAATCAGTGTGCAGTGTAGCAAAGCTGAAACATACAACTTTCCTCTAGTTCTTAAATGCTTCTCCCACCTCAATATCATGATCCCAATTCGACCTTTAAAATACGGCTGGACCAGAAGATGTACACTGCTACAGATAGGAATTGGAAGCACAGGGAATACAGTACAGGTAATCCCTTCAGGACCAATGGTGAGAGTGGCGATACTGGGAGGGTGGAGGGAAGGGGGAACTGATTACAAGGATCTACATATAACCTCCTCTCTGAAGGTCGGCCAACAGAAAAGCAGGTGAAGGGAGACGTTGGAAAGTGTAAGATATGGCACAATAATAATGACATGGAAATGATCAAAGGTTCATGAGGAAGGGGTGAATGGGGAGGGAGAGGGAAAATGAGGAGATGCTGCCAGGGACTCAAGTGGAAAGCAGATGTTTTGACAATGATGATGGCAACAAAGGTGCAAATGTGCTTGACACAATGGATGTATGGATTGTGATAAGCAATGTACAAGCCCCCAATAAATTGATTTTTTTTTAAGGATAAGATTTAAGGAAATGGATGACAAGATAGTTCAAGTGGCCTGAAGCCCCTGATTCCTTCCTAGGATAGGTCAGTATTAGGTGATATAAGGGAGAAATCCTGAGCCTATGGGAAGGGAAGAAGAACATTACTTACTCAGAGATTCAGAATCTAGTCAGTGAAAAAGACCCCAGATCAAACAGAAAATGGAAGTATTATATAATTTATCATTAAAGAAGTAATTTGGGGATCAGATTTTGTGAAAATATTGAGGCCTGTGCTAAAATACAGCAACTACAACAGTGATGAAACCTTAAACAAACCTCTGCTGATAATATCTGATTACAGTGACCTACTTTCTTTTCCCAGCAAAGATTGCACCAGGGTCCCAGGGGTGTTTTTCCTAAAGGGATCAATAATCATTTAATTTCTAAGAGAAGGGAACACATACTGCTATTTTAAAGGGGATTCGGGGTTTGTTTCTTCAAAGATTTTACAGTTATAAGTAATTTATCCCTGTCTAGTTTGTAAAAGTTGAAATTATTCCAAGCAGCTTCTTACTAGGTTTAGAAATAAGAGTGTGGTGAACCACCTCTAAAACAAAGTCATAATAATGCTGACATAGGAAGACACAGAGGAAAATTGTATCCAAATGTAGATGTACACATTCATTCAAGATGAGAGCCCAACAATGTGCTCTTGACATCTGAAAGTAAAGAAAATGCTAATAATTCATCCAATTTTAAGTTTTTTGAAGATTAAGTCATGATATATAACTTTGATATTTGATGATTTGATATCAAATTTAACGATAAACCTTTAATATTTAACAGTTTAATAACTCACATTTTGTAAAATCTCTTAGGTTATTGTTGTTGCTATTATTAAGGGACTTATTAAGGGAATTATCAAGTCAATTCCCACTCACAGAAACCCTGAGGACAAAGCACTGCCCAGTCCTGCTCCATCTTCACAATAGATTTTATGTTTGAGGTTATTGTTGCAGCCAGAGTCAATCCATCTCCTAGAGAATCTTCATCCTTCCTTGATGACTTTGAACTTTACCAAGCATGGTATTCCATAAAATCCCTGAGGTTGGGACCAATATATATTCCCTCAAAATATTTTTTGTGTTTGCAATGAAATTCTCATTAGCAATAATGTTCCATGTATCATTTTGTCTTTTCTTTTAAGTGATGCTGAACCAAACCTCAGTCACTGAATTTCTCCTCCTGGGAGTGACAGATATCCAAGAACTGTGGCCCTTTCTCTTCGTGATTTTCCTCACCATCTATTTGATCAATGTGGCTGGCAATGGAGCTATCCTGATGATTGTTGTCTGTGATCCAAAACTCCATTCACCTATGTATTTCTTCCTGGGAAACCTATCGTGTCTAGATATCTGCTACTCCACCGTCACACTGCCAAAGATGCTGGAGAACCTCCTCTCTACAACCAAAGCAATCTCCTTTGTGGGATGCATCAGCCAGCTACACTTCTTTCATTTCATGGGCAGCACAGAGGCCATGCTATTGGCTGTGATGGCCTTTGACCGTTTTGTGGCCATCTGCAAGCCACTTCGTTACACTGTCATCATGAATCATCAGCGCTGTGCCCAGATGGCTGGCACTGTCTGGGTCATTGGATTTTCCCATGCCCTTATGCACTCCATAATGATCTCTCACTTGAACTTCTGTGGTTCTAACCACATCCATCACTTCTACTGTGATGTTAAGCCATTGTTAGAGTTGGCCTGTAGCAACACTGAGCTCAACCAGTGGCTACTCAATACTGTCACGGGGAACCTTGCCATATGCCCCTTCTTCCTCATACTTCTCTCCTATTGCTACATCATCACCTCTCTCCTCTTCAAGACCCGTTCTTGCAGTGTGCTTCACAAAGCATTGTCCACATGTGCTTCCCACTTCATGGTCGTTACTCTTTTATATGTTCCTGCTCTAATCACGTATGCTCGTCCTTCCTCAGCCAGCTCCATGGAGCAGGAACGGGTCATTGCCATCATGTACACCGTGGTCACCCCTGTGCTTAACCCACTGATCTACACTTTGAGGAACAAGGATGTGAAGAGGGCCTTGATCAGGGCAGTCAGGCAGAAACAATGACTGAAGGAATGGAGAGAATTCCTCAAGACTAAATAAGTAGTCAATAAGAAAGTTTAAAATTTAACCTATATCATGATTAAAATTCTTTAGCATATGTGTAAAAGTGGGCACAAAATGAAAGTAATACAAATCATTAAGTTCAGTTGAATCGATAGTATTAATGAAATTTGAACATGTTGGACACTAGCCATGGAACTTTCATGCAGAATTGGTTTGAGGGATACCCTTCAATATAATTGATTATATTCCACTGTGTCCTTGTATGAAATCAGGTATATATTTATGCCCATTGTACCCATGTATGAAGCAAATAAATAATATTTATGTATATCTGTGTGATTCTCTAGGTTATCACATTTTAATGGCAACAATAAAATTATTATGCTTAAAATTTTTGAAGCTGTTTTTCATTCTAAGGTCATGATTACTTATGTGTTAAGAAAATGTTAACTCATATATGAATTAAGGAGACTTCTTCAAAGGTACGATTTCTTATTCATGGAAGCAAGTCTGCAATTAATACAAATGAATTTTAATGACTAGTTTACAGAAATAAAATAGCCAGTGGTTCATCTAAAAAGACCTTTTAAAAGTGAACACGTGTAAAGGCAGTGTTGAATATGAGTGAAGTGTATACAAGTTGACCATGGTAAATGATGACACTAAGAAATATACAAGAAAATGGGAAATGTTTTAGTAAATTCTATAATATATACAATTTTGCAATAACAACCATAAAATATGTGTATTATTACATAGGTAAATACATGTACATTTGTATAAAGGGAGCTATACAATGGATGTGTGTATAAACAGGTGCATGTATAGATGTATTTGTACACATGTTTTATGTGTAGGTGTCTGTGTTGCATATATATTTCTATACAAGTATGTATCACTTAGTGTCCACAATAAGTTCTGTGAAACAGGATGATAGTCAAGTTGGCTGCCATGTGAGCACCATACTATATATAGGCAGGCAGTTCCTGAACATAACTGAATTACTGTAACAAAAACCAAACCTGCTGCCAGTGAGTCAATGCTGATTCATGGCAACACCCTCTGAGTTTCCAAGAATGTAAATTTTTATGGGAGTAGAAAGCCTCGTCTTTCTCCCACTGAGCTGTTTGTGGTTTCAAATTGCTGACCATAGGGATCACAGCCCAATGCCTAACCACTACATCACCAGGGCTCCCTAAATTACTATAAAGCCTACATATTAAAAGCTGTGAAAGCCCACCAGGCAAAGCCTAAAAGGTGTATCGACTGGAAACAGGAGGACAGTCTTGCCAGGTGTGAAATTTGGCCATGCAGGGACTAAGCAAATGCCTGGATTAGTATTTTGGACATATCCTGGTGAGGGTGTATGGTGATGCCCATTTGGGAGAGGGAGAGACACAGATGATAGATGGGTGTGCAGTGCCAGGATCAGAAGGCTGGCGGTGGTGCCCTGGTTGCTAGCGACTGGTTGGTATAGCTGCTTCCTGATCATGTGCAGCTTCCAGAGACAGTACCCCAAATCCTTCCAGAGGCAGTACCCCAAATCTAGGCAGAACCACCAGTTCTCAGTACCATGATAAGAGTGGAGGATATGTGGGAGGCACTTCTCTGAACTGGGAATAAAACCTGGTACAGCTGCTGGGTATGTAAAAGTAGCCAGGAGGAGGGGACAGGGTGGTAAAAGAGGAGGTGCTGCAGGGAGAGGATTGCACAGTGGAGTCCTACGGTTCCCTCACTCTGTGGATTTGGGATATTTAAGACCATCAGAGGTGATTCATAAGCCAAAGTACAACTGCCTTCCATTTAAAGAAAACAAACATATAAAAACAATTGTATGGGAGTGCTTGCACAGAAATTAAGTGATGCCTGCTAAACCTCAGAGAGGCAACAATAACAAATCCTTCTAAGGTATAAAAAAAGTGCCTGTGATATTCAGGTTTTTTTGTGCCAACATGGCTCCCATAGGAAAAACTGGACAGAGTTTAACCTGTCAATCAGATTGCAGCTTAATTGGAGAGTTACTGAGATAAATGGCTCACTGGAAGCAGGCCTCTCTCTCTTTCCAATTCACCTTCCTGTTGACAAGCCATTTTAAGCCATGCTAATGGCAGCCAGAGCCCTGGAGATGTGTCCACTGCCATTGAATCCACAAGACGTTGCCCCACTGGCCTGTGATCTTCCTGCATCCTGCATCATTGTGTGTGGCTGCGTGAGTCTGAAGAAGGATTTACAGACTAGTATCAGGCTTGTAGACGAGTTGGACTGAGATGGGATGCCATATATACTCGAGTATAAGCTGACCCGAATATTAGCTGAGGCGCCTAATTTTACCACAAAAACATCATTAAAAATATGCTGAAAAACCACTTATACACGGGTATATATGGTATGTGTTTGATATATACTTATTTCTTGATATAAAGCTCTCTCTTACACATAACAAGTGCCATTGGACCTTTTTCTCTGGTCAACCTGATCTAGCCAATCCTTCAAGGGATTGGTCAATGATGTTTGACAGATTTTCTCAAAAGACACAAGATGGTCACAGGGGTTTATCATGAAGAAGTTTTCAGGAAACTTAAAATTGCATTGCTTAGGGAAGAAAAAGCAGGAAAATGTGGTGAGGAGTTTTTCTGTCAACAATAATGTACCAGCAACTTCTTTTAGGGCAACAAGGGCTCCTATGAGGATTTCATTGCTAAACGTTGGTCCATCTGGCCTATAACCCTCATCTCAGTATCCTGCTGACTTCTTTAATTACCCAGAGTCAAATAATAACACTGACAAGAAACATGATTTGAGTCTTTCTAAGACTCAGAACCAAATTCATAAAGGAGAGTTAAAAAGATGGGAATACTGCCTTTTGAAGACAATAGACTTAGATGTCAAGAGGCAATAGATACACATTTTGATATTTTAGTTTAAGAAAAGTTTCTAGGATGTTGTAACAATGCTTTCTGGATTACTCTCACATATAATAAATACATTTGCCCATTTTTCATTTTTCGCTTGTACAAAAGAGCAGGACTTCAAAAAGTTTGTGCAAAAGTTCCGTTATGTTTTAATCCCATTTCTCACAAACTTTCTGAAGCATGTTGGGCTTGGTAATTCTGTTAGTTGTGCAAAAGTGGCAGGACAGGGACATCTGATCTCTTGTAACTTCATGAAAAAGAATCACCATCAGCATCAGTCCAAGGCTGGCTGATATGAAGTGCAGGTCAGAAACACCTGCTGTCACCAATCCATTCACCAACTCTGACATCAGCTGTCCCACCCACGGTACTCTCCACTATGCTGTTGGGTTTCATAAATTACTGAAATAGCCACAATGAACTGACAGACAGTATGCATGATTATGGACTTTATTAAAGAAGTAACAGGTAGGGTTAGGGTAAGGGTAAGAACATAAAAAGAGAATTAAAAAATTAAATAATAAAAAAGAAAGAAATAACAGGTTACAATTCAGGATTTAGTTCTTCAATCAGCATAGCCTTCCTCAATTATTGCCCACAGGCAGACTTTCCTTGGCTCAGAAATTTTAGTACTTCCTAGTGTCTTAGTATAAATTAAAAGTGCTAATATAGGAAAAGAATTCAGAAAATACCTAACAGGCTGAGCATGCAATAACGGCATTTATTTATAGTTACAACATATAAAATAACAAGGAACTGTTAATATAATGAATACATAATCAAGTTCAGCAAGGTAAAAGGACTGAAAACTGAACAGAAAGATGAACAGAGAAATTGCATTGATAACTTAATAGAGAGTTTGGATGTATGGCAGATCACACAGAGATATCTCTTGTACAAATCAGGTTCATTTTCCTACATATAGATGAGAGGTTGCAGATTGGAGACCACGTTATCATGTGCCAACAGAAAAATGTGAGTACCGCAATGGTAAAGGAACTTTTTTTAAAATAATCATTTTATTAGGGGCTCATACAACTCATCACAATCTGTACATACGTCATCTGTGTCCAGCACTTTAGTGCATATGTTGACTTCATCATTCTTACGACACCCACTTTCCACTTGAGCCCCTGGTGTCAGCTCATATTCCCCCTCCCTCTCTGCTCCCCCCTCCCCCTGAGCCCCCGATAATTTATAATTTATTATTATTTTTTCATATCTTACCCCATCCCACGTCTTTTTCACCCACTTCTCCGCTGTCCGTCCCCCAGGGAAGAGGCCACATGTAGACCTTGTCCTCTGTTCCCTCTTTCTTCCTCACCTTCCCTCCACCCTCCCGCCATCTCCACTCTCCATTGGTCCTGGGGGGTTCATCTGTCCTGGGTTCACTGTATTTCCAGTTCCTATCTGTGCCAGTGC
>NW_022111353.1:2114434-2115776 GCF_000313985.2 Echinops telfairi | reverse complement strand
TTCTTATCTGTTTGCCTTTATATATGGTTGCCTGTTTTTCTCTGACTGCTCTCATAATCCTCTCCTTTACCTCATAGCTGGATAGTTTAACAACTATATGTCTTGGTGATTTCTTCTGGGGATTCAGTCTAGCTGGCGTTCTTTCGGCCTCTTGAATAATTGACTGGTTTTCGTTCATTAAGTTAGGAAAGTTTTCTTCTAAACATCCATCACTATTTTGGATGTTGGTTTCCTTGATGTGGATTCTTCCTCCATGCCAATAATTCTGAGGTTTCTCTTCCTCATAGTGTCAGACATAGCTCTGAGGTTATCTTTAGCTTCTCTGATGGACTTGTTGGGCTTTTTCTCATGATTTTTAATTTCTGCTTGTGAATCCTCTAAGTCACTGGTGCGGGTTTCAGTCTCTTTGATTCTCTGAGCGAAGTCCGTGAGTTTGCTGTTAGTTTTTGTTATCTCGCCCTTTAATTCCTGTATTTCCTTTTGGTGCATAGCCTTTAATTCCTCTATCGTTTCATCCTTTTTCTGTAATGCTTCCCTCATGTCCTGTATGGCTCCAAGCAGCATTCTGAAGGTTTCTTTCTGTGGGAGGTCAACCTCTGCCCTTTCTATGACTGCTGATAGGTCCAGGTGGTCCTCTGGCATTGGATTTTGTTTCTCTTGCCTTGTTGATGCTGTGGGAGCAACTTGCTGTGTCCTGTTGGATTTTTGCACACTTGGTGCCATTTTCCCAGGTGTCTCAGAACTCTGAGCTTTCTTTGGGAGGTTGTAGTTGTGCAAGCTGCAGTCTGATAGAAAGTATTGGCCCCAGTGCAGGGGAGTGTATTTACGGGATGAGTTTGGGATTGTGTGATCTGTTTCTGGCTAGGGTCACTTCCCTCAGGTAGGCAGATGGGAGGGGGCCCTCGACTGGTGTGCAAATTCACCTCTTGGAGCCAAAAGGGTGGGACAGAGTGAGCAGGGAGAAGGGAGAATGCAGTGATAAGGTCCCCAAAACGTGGGCTCTTATGCCGCAGCTGCAGAAAGTTGTGCCAGCAGCAGTGTGGCACGATGCGGATCACTAAATGCGTGTGTGTGTCGTGCACGGGAGTGCACGTGGATAGGGAAGCAGGTGGGCAGCGAGGCCCAGGGAGGGGGCTGGCTGGCGGATCTGCAAGGAGAGCAGTGATGAGGCGCACTCCTCTGGGCTGTGGTTTCTGAGGGTGCGGGAAGGTCTGATTGGCAGTTTGCATGGATCCGACAAGCAGGTCCTCAGACTCTAGCTTCCGCCTGGCTTTGGCGCTGGGCGCGTGCCTCCGGGCAGAAGTGGGGGTGGGGTCCGGCCTGTTGGACTGCGAGGGATGCC